>NW_021940571.1:1856858-1864818 GCF_001715985.3 Manacus vitellinus
CACAGCTCCAGCCATTCCCTGGGTGCTGTCCCTGGTCCCCCCAGAGCAGAGCTCAGTCCCTGCCCCTCCTCTGCCCTTCCCAAAGAAGTTGGAACTGCAGTGAGGTCTCCCCTCAGTCTCACAGGACACAAAAACCCCCACACGTTATTTTAAAGGACACAGAGGTTGTACCTGCAGTGCCACCAGTCTTTTGCTTTTTGCTACAAAGTCCCCCTTCTTCCAAAATGCTGAGGGTTGGTTTCCTTCTTTTGACACCTGAGAAGGAAGCAAGAGGTGAAGTCACTTGTGTCACATCTCCTGAGCTACAGGAGCAAGGGAAGGGCACAGAGAACAAGCCACCCCAACCCCAACATCCCAAACTGACTTACTGCCTGTGCTTCTCTTCTGCTCGTTTTTGTTCTGATCATAATGGATCCAGTCCCCTGGAAAGAGTTGGCAGAGGAAACAAAAGGTGAGGGATGAATTCCCAGTTTTTATGCCCAACTTTCAACGATTCTCAGGCACAAACCAAAGCTGTTGGGTGGATTCCAACCCCTGAGAGGAGGTTTTATATAATGAGATTTTTTTCCCCTTTTATTCAACGTGCTACAGCACGTCAAAATAGGCAATAGAACTGTATGTTACAGTGCAATAATTTGCAAAGTTATATTATATATAACGGAATAATTTATTATAACATGCAGTAATATGCAGGGGGGTTGGAAGTAAATGGTCTTTAAGGTCCCTTCCAAATCATTCCATGATTCCCTGAAGCCCAAAGACTCACGTTCTCGGAGTTTTGCTTTCCAGACAGTTGCATCAGAGTCCAGCTCAACCAGAGACAAGGTGAACTCATCAGGTTTCTCCACATACACTTCAATGTAACTCTTCAGTTTCAAGAGTGATCCATCAACAAATTCAATTTCCTGCACAACATAAATGTTTTAAAAATCAATATTTACCCAAAACATAAACTAAAGAGGAGGCAATTGGGACACAGCCCAACTCCAATCCTCTCGAAGTTCTGCTGTTGTAGCATCAGGATTTCATCCAAAATTTTAGGGCTCTAAGAGGCAAATAGAATGTGAAAAATGGCTTTAATTGCAGTGCAGAAATGGGCCATATTTCTATGAAGCTGCAATGCAGGAAGTGAGGGGCATTTAAGGGACTTACCTCAGGAGTTATTTCAGCTTCTGGCTCACAAACCAATCTGTACCTCTTTCCATTCTGCAGTAATTTTTGGCACACGGGGGGCTTGTCAATCTTAACAAATTTCTTATTTGAATGTTTGACAGCTTTTGAGATGTCCTAAAATTTAAAAATACGGTTTCGAGGTTACTCATTTCAGCAAAGAAATTAACATTTCAAACCTGTGTTCATGGGGGTGAAATGAGATAAAAGAGTTGGCAATCCCAAATAAAAGGAAGGTTATTTGTTCCTGTCCTCACTGTATCAGGGTAAAATAAACTCATGTTCCTGACACACCTCCTGCCCAGCTAGATCTGAACCATCAGTACAACACCAACTTCCTAATTATTTTTCCACTGCAAGGAATTCTGTAAAGCTGTAATTTTATCCTGGTTTAGTTCCACGTCCTCTCTTTTCTCTCTGCTCTGTTCTCCTCTGAGCTTGTTTCTGACGTGATCTTTGGCAGCAGGAAAAACTGGAGGCACGTGGATGAATTCATTGTCAGTTGCCTTCCCAAATTCCCAGGTACTTTTCAGTGGGAATGTATAAACTTGTAGAGGTCTTGGATGGCCTCTGGCAAAGCAAATAGATTTGTCTTAATGGTTGAATTGTCTCCATGGCAGATCACACATTTGTTGCTGCCCTGCCATGTCATCTGTAGGTACTTTAAGGTGATTTATATAAAACAAATGTGAAAAGCACAGCAGTGGAGAAGGTTATAAGGAGCTCCCTGAAAATCCTCTGGGTTAGCAGACATTTCTGTCAGTACCAGACACTGCAGAGGTTCATCAGTGGAATTTGGGAGAAGAGCTGAAGCAGGCAAGTTGGCCAATATAATCACTTAAATATCATGCACCTTGGCCAGTATAATTACTTAAATACCACGCCCTAACTTGGCACATCTCAGCATGGAAGTCTCATTATGGAGAGATGGATATCTTTGCACGTAAACACTGAGGTGAGAGAAGGGCATCCCTTGGAATCCCCACCCCTGGAAGTGTCCCAGGCCGGGTTGGACAGGGCAGCCAGCTCTAGTGGAAGGTGTCCCTGCCTCTGAGGGACCAGAACCAAAGCATTCCATGATCCCACCCCAGCCCCGCGGTGTGTCCGTATCGTCCCACCCGACGCGGGCCGCACCTTTATGAAGGAGTCGTTGTTTGTGGCCACGTAGACCCGGAAGGACAGGGAGGGATGTTCATCCACGGCTTTGTAGAGGATGACAGCCCCGTGGTACTGCACAGGCTCCTGGCTCTGGATGAGGGGCCCCACGGGCGACAGGGAGCTCACCACCCACCTCACGTGCGAGGCCGAGTAGGCGGCCGAGGGCTCGATGGCCGCGCCCTCGCCCTTGACGTGCAGCACCTTGAAGGCCATTCCGGCGCCATGATCTGGGGGACAACGGGGCTGCTCAGCACCTCCCGCTGCGGGAACAGCCCCATCCCGCCTCCCATTGCCCCCGGGCACTCACCCCCGAGGCACAGGGAGTGCGGGAACTGGATGGAGGTGAGGGCGGGGGCCGAGTCGCAGCGCACGTCGAAGAGGGGCCCGCCCACGATCCACGGCTTTGCCACCAGGCTGGCGTACTTGCTCCAGGACAACAGGGAGTAGGTGATCTTCACACGGCCCGTCACCTCGAAGATCAAGCCCGTGAGGCTGCACTGGTAGGTCCCCTCTGCGTCCAGCTGCAGCCTGGGGTGGGCAGAGACACGTGTTAGCTTGGCTTCTGCCGCCAAAAAACCCCGTGGAAACGTGGGTTGTGAGGGATAACGGAGAAACTCCCTCCCCAGCGCTTTATCTGAAGAGCACAGGAGCCACAGCAATGTTTTTGTCTCCTGTCTCTGTGTTTTAGCTGCCATGAGACAGTTAAACACTGGCAGGGCCCGGCCAGTGTAGGCAAAGTAGCTGTAAATGAGCATTTTGCATAATATTTGCTGCCCGAGGCAGCTGCTGCCACACAAAAGGCTCAGACTCGATGTCAGAGCCAACATTGCACGTGGACAACTTCAACAGCCAGCATGGAGAACACCAAAGGATACATGGACACCAACATCCCACACTGAGGACAATTCCAAGGCAGAGAGAGGGAGAATGAGGCTGGGATCCATATTAAAATGCAAGGTCACTGCTAATGGGGAGGATGAAGCAGGGCAAGATCCCTCATGTGTGTTCAGACTAAAATGAGCACATAAAAATGTGCCTGATGTTAATTACTGCAGCAAGATGAGGCAGGAAACCCTCCCAAGAGTTTTCTTGGACCAGGATCTGGAGACAACACAGGCAGCTGCTCTAAACTGCTTATTTTTAAAGATTTGGGGATATCTTTCACTATATCTCCAAATGCATTTGTGCAGCAGATTACCATTTTCCCACTTAAACTAAAGACTGAAGCATCTTGGTGAGAACAATGTAAATTTATACCCAATATATTAAAAAGAAATCCATACACAAATTGTCCTCCAGCAAGTCTCCTTGGGGTCACTTCCTCTTTCTGGTCCTATAAATAAATATAAAAAAAAATACATCTTTAAAAAAGGCAGTGAGAGAGAGGAATTACAAGTTGCAAATTATCTCATGCAAAATATATGAGTTGGGTTTTTTTTTCTTCTAAACCTACATTTTCATTTCTGCAATGCTCACAGGGTGGCAGGCAGTTCTCTCCTAGCGGGAAAAGAGGAAGATGAGCTCATTAAAAGCAAAGTAATTAAACAGTCAGGCAAAAAAAAAACCCAAAACCCTCAGGAGATCTGTTCCTACCTGATTCATTGCAGCTCGGTGGAGATTCCTTCTCCTCCTGTTCTTCATCTAGAAAAAAAGAAGTTTGCAGCAAATACCTCAGTCTCCAGCAGGTTTTTTTCCTCAATTTAATTTGCTTAAATTCATAACATTTTAAGGAGAACATTCCTCATTCCCCCAGGACAACCCCCCCCCAGTTTAATTTGCTTAAATTCATAAAGCCTTAAGGAAAACATTCCCGAGACTGAGTCCTTGCAGGCTTTGCACAGCTTGGGAATGAAGCTGATCATTAGGATACAACTTTTGCCAAAAGCTCAGAAGTTGCCTAAACTACTGGAAATTTTCACTGCAGTTAAAAAAAAAAAATATTCATCCCCAGGATGAGCCTCGTTGTGCCAAGGACAAAGTTCAACCAGCCGGCACGGAAATCACACCAGCCTTCCCAGGGAGCAGGGAAAACACAGAGCCAAATATGCTGCCTGCAGTGTGTTTGTGCCTAAAGTGATTTGGAAGTGCCTGGATCCTCCTTGGTCATTCCCAAATGACTGAATGGAAGAGGAGTTGACACCTCAGGCTCGGAGCCTGGAGGGGGGATTTTGGAGAAGGCGGGTGGAGTGTGAGGATGGGCTGCTTCCCATCCCAACATCCCAAGGAGAGGGACCCTGGAGGGAGGCTGTCCCAAAGGCATCCCAGGAGCAACACCCTCTGGAGAGGCAGAGAAGGTCTTGCTGCAGGAACAGCCTGGCAAACATCAACCAACGCTGCCAGGCGCTGGCTGCTTCCCAAGGCATTGCTATTCCAGTCCCTGGAGCTGCAGCAGGGATTGGAATCACAACAGGAACACCCACTGCACATGGAAGCTCATGGCCCCTGTGCCCCCCCTTCCTGGGGAAGCTCTCCAGCAATCCCAAGGCGTGGAGGTGATGGCAGGGCCAGCTCTAAATCCCTCCTGCCATCCCACATCAGCCCTCCTGCATCACTTATCCCAGCTGGCTTCCCCATGCTGTGCAGGACAAATACAAAGGACACAATAAAACCACGTTCCCTGACCTTCCTCCACCCCACTCCTCCACATCTGACGAGGGAAAACATTGTAATTATTTAACTCAAGGCTGATAGTCTTGCACAAAACCAGAATAAACTGCCGGAGGCACAACCTATGGAAGTGCAAACCCCACCAAATTTTCATCAACAGCTTCCTTTAATTCTTTTCCTGTCCATCCTGTTTTGCCAGCTTTGCTGCCAAGTTTTAAGGCAATTTATGGCCTCATGGTGTTTAGACAACTGTTGTGCTGCAAAAACAACCGTGGGGTTGTGTCTGGGAGGTGAGGGAAACACGAGCTGCTGCTCTTCGATCATTGATTGGAAATCACTGGCTCCCAAAAATATCACTGGAAAAGCCATCACTGGGTTAACATTCTACACTAACTGGGAGACTATTCCCAGGAAAAGCAGCTGGTTTAAAGTGAACATCTCCAGAGGGAGATAAAAGGTAAATCACAATGTTATGCTCACCTGACTCCTCCTCCGAGCTGCTGCTGGAGCTGCTTTCGGAACTGGCCTCTCCTTAACAAATTAACACTCCATTAGGCACGGGTGGAATGAATCCAAGGATACATCCAGAGGTTTGGATACATCAGGTGAGTCAGCAGGTTACATAATATAACAGAGCAGAAAAAATACTGAGGCAGAGAAGAGCATCAGAGCATCAGATCCCAGCAGCGTGGAAAACTTCGGGGTCACCCAGGCCCTTCTAAAGGGTACCTGTGGTGTTCAACATATTCAATGTTAATGCTTTATACAACCTGGGATTGTTTTGGAGCTTCACCCATGGCACATCCCAGTTAAATTAGGGTTTTCCACGGCACATACATAAGTGGGAGAAGCCTTGGTGGGAGCTGTGTGTCCCACCGGGGACGTGACTCGTGCGGATGCACCGAATGTGGCTTTAATAAATTATTCTTACAAATGCAAGTTGAAGAGAAACCAGCATTGGAAAGTAAGGGACATGTTTTGGGACGTGCTTTGTGGGGAAATTTGGGATGCAGGGCCGGCCACACCACCCCAAGGGTGAGGAAAGCCCCACATGTGCTCACCTGCCAGGTGCTCCTCGGTGGAGCCCTCTCCCTCTGTGCCACTGGATGTCACCTCTGCAAGGGAAAAGCAGTCAGGGAATACAAGTCTGACAAAGATTTAACCCCTTCCCTTGACAATTTTGTTACTCAGCAGCTCGGAGAAAGGGAATAAATAGCAAAGGATTTTAAAAATCAGGATGAACAATCAAAACTGATCCACAAACTAAGGTTTACAGGGAGGTTTTCAAAGCCGGTGGTTATAAAATTGCCCTTTCCATTCCAAAGGAAAATTCCTGTACCTTTTTCATCTGAAGAGAGGGCCTCGGCTCTGCTGGAAGACAAAAGGAGACACACATGAGTAGAGCTGCCAATCCTTTCCCACGCTTCCACAGGAGCAGCATTCACCCACCTCCCGCCCCCTGGCATCGCTCCCAGGCTCTGGCCAGGGAATTGCAGGCTGGGAGGTAACTCAGGACAGGGGGCTGGTGATTAAATATTCATTTTCTCCAACATCCTCCCCTGCCCTGGCTCTGTCCTGGCCCTTTCGGGGCTGCCTGGCTCTGCTGTGTGTGATTCCCACCGGCCCCTTTTTCCAAAGCCCAGCCCTCCGTGCCAGGCGCCCTTTGGATTTGGCAGCGATCCAACCAATCCCCAGCGAGGCACAAAGCTCAGATAAACACGGTGGCTGGGATGTGGCAGAGGATCCAACAGCCCCACTTGTGGCCTGGGGCAAATTCAGACCAACCTTCAGCCTCCACTCACCCTTAACAAGGGAAAATCTGCTGAGTTTATCATTTATGGACAAAGATCCGGTTTGGAAACCTTTCCCTGGAGCTCCACAACATCCGTCATGCAGCTCCACCAAAGCTGTGCTGAGGGAGGGAACGGCCCTGGGTGCAGACACCATAAAGCAGCAGGTGACATCCAGCCCTCCTGCACTTTGGAGGCACCAGCAATATTCCAGTGGGAGGGTGGAACAGCAGCCCTACACATGCAGGCAGGGAAAAAGCAACTATCCCTTTGCTTTTTGGTGTGCCACGGTGCCACCCTGGTGATGCCAAGGGATGGTGGTGATGGTGAAGCCAAGACGTGGGAGTTCCTGTTCGGCAGCTCAGCCCAGGAGGCTGATTTTGGCCATCCCAGGAGGCTGATTTTGGCCCTCCCAGGCTGTCACTGCATCCACCACCTGCCTGCTCCGGGTCCCAGCTCCCAGGGTGCACATGGAACAAGTGGGCACCACCACAGGGATCAGAGCCCTGGCTGCTGCCACGCTGGGGCACTCAAACACAAAACTGAGAAACAAATGAATAGGTGGTAATTACAGAGGCAGGAAAACCAACCCCTAATGATTGGATTGCTGAGAAAATAAGGGAAGAGATGCAAGCTGGGAGGTCCTGGGTGCAGCACAGCAGAGGGGGTGCTCCATGCTGGAGCTGGAAGTCGGTGGGTCAAGGGCAGGAAGAACTGGGAAAGGGTTTTCCCCCCCCTGCAGGAAATTACACAACAGTGTTTGTGCTTCCAAACTGTATCTTAAAAAAAATAAAAAATAAAATTATACATATCAGCAATATTGGGACGAGGCCTGGATATTCCCCAGGCACGGCACACGAGCCAAGAGCTGTTTGTGCAACCCTTCAACCCTTCCACCAAGTGCTGGCTTGCTAAATTAGGTTTGCTTAAATCACGTTTGGCTTCTAACCCCTCGCAGCTGCATTTCCCGCCTCCCGAGCCGCAAAACGCGCTCCGGAGGGCAGGGAGAAAACAAGAGAGAAAGGGAAAGAAAAAAAACCACAACCAAGCAAACCAAACGCACGTTGTCCAGGCAATAACTGTCCACGGCAATAACTGTTAATATGTTAATATTAACTGCGGCAGAGAAAAACACGCTGCCGCCCCTGCCCTTCCCTGCCGGAGGATCCCGGTGGGAGAGGGGGTTCCCAACGCCCGCTGGAGCGTGAGGAGATAAACACGAAGATAAACACGAT
>NW_021940571.1:1866488-1876901 GCF_001715985.3 Manacus vitellinus
GCAGGGACCCAAGCACTGAACACCGGTGAGGAAAGAGCTGCCTGTGCCACTCCCATTGCCCTTTGCTGACCCTGAGGGCAGGCAGGGCACTGCCACCCTGATGTCACCCCATCCTCTGCCTGCAGGAAACACTTTGGGTAGCTCCACACACCGCCAGGGAGTTCAGGGAGGGAAAATGTCACGTGCTGCCCTCGCAGTTGGCATGTCAGGATCTGCCCTGAGACACTGGCAGAGCTGCTTAGGGAAAAAAAAAAAAAAAAAGAGAAGTGAAAATAAGATAAAGATAAAAACCAGCCCAAACCTGCAGCAGCACATTGGCATTCTTTTTTTTTTTTTTTTTTTTTTTTTTCCAAACAAAAAGAATGAAAGCTTCTCAGGTATTTTGGTAGTAAAGTGCTCCTGGAGCATCTCGAGTGCCCAGAGAAGTGCAGTAAACCCCGGAGAGCCAGCAGTGGATGAGAGGATGGCACCCAAGTCACCTCTGCAGGGCAGTCCAGTAGTCCTGGAGAATCTGCAAAGCCTGGGTGATGGGGAATTCCAGGCCTCCAGGAGAGCTCCAGGCAAGGAAACCCCCACATACCCCCTTGCAGACACTCAGGCCCCACCGCTGGCACAGTTCTCCCAGGCTGGAGACATCCAAAGTCACCTCTGTTTGTGCCCAGACAAGCCCTTTGGAAAGAGGGGGTATCAGATGCTTGTTTTAAGGTTATTTCTCTTATTCCAAAGGCTCATCCAGCCCCAGTCCACATCTCAGCATCACCCTCCTCTCCCTGTGCCAACCCCAAAGCAGCTCTGGTGTGTCTGGGGTGCCCCTTTCTGTGTCTGCCCAGGGCACCCAGCAGAAACGATAAGCTCTACAAACAAATGTAAGTACTTGAGTCAACACAGGCTCAAAATGCTGCTCCAGGTGCTTTTGAAGTGCTCAGCTCCCACTCCTGGGTATAAATATGCTGGATTGGGAGCCTCCTGATGCTGCCATTTCACCCCCAGGCATCCAACCACAGCCCTCTGCCATTCCCACGCCACCAAACAATTCTGGAAAATCCATATCCCCAGGCAAATATAGGCAGAGAGCTCATGGGAACAAACCTTCATGTTTGGGCTGCAAAGGACGGGTGTAAAACTGACCAAAACCGGACCACAGAAGCCACCATTTCATGGGAGACGCTGAGAAAGTGAATTAAAGGGTCGGTTTAGGCAGAGAGGAAAAAGCCAGTGAAGGAAATCCCCTTGTTAGCACCACCAAGGCACCAGAAAAAGGAGAAGGAACAAGTTCATGAAAGAAGGACATGAGTTTGAAAGTGCAAATAATTGTTCACAATGAAGAGTAAACAAGGAAAAAAAAGGCAGGACAGAAGGGAAATGAGGAAGGGAAGGTGGGTGTGTCTCGTCTCTCCCAGCCCCATCCCTTGGAGCTTGCTGAGGGTGGCTGTGCTGAGCCATCGTTTTCCTGCTTTTCCAGACATCCTCACGCTGAAATGAAATGCAATAAACATCCTGCTACTGTGACAACACACAGAACGTTCATTAATTACGCACAATCATCCCTTAATTACCCCGGCAGGCCCAGCCCAGGCACGTGGTTTGTGGGGTCGCAGCAGCTCCGTCCAAAACGCTCCATTGAAATGTTTCCCTCTGAGGGTCTGATTCACCACCGGGAGAAGATTCACATCAACAACCCTTTCCCAGTCTAAACTGGAGTCACGAGGAGGTGAAGAGAGGCTGGAGCTCACTTTCCCGAAGCACAGATCGTCTTTCTCTCGAGGACAGGGACAGAAGGGGGAGCGATTTAAGGAATAGCTCGAAGGGATCTTTCCAAGCCCTCGCAGGGCAGCACCGGGCTTTTCCCTGCCCCTCTCCCAGGAGAGGCACGGGAGTTCCCGTGTCCTGGGAAAAGCTGGCCAAGCCTCCCCGGAGGGGTCGGGACACTCAGGCTGAGATGCCCTCAGGTTCCTCCCAGGGTGCCACACACTTGTCACCTAAAAATCAGGCTCTGGAGGCACCCGGAGTGTTTTCACCCTGTTGCAGGTGCACCCCTGAATCCCACATCCATCCCAGCCGCGGGGCAGGGAATGAGCAGTGCCATGAGAGACCACCCAGTGTTACAACGGGGACAAATCCCAGAGCCCCAGTGCCTGGACAGCGTGTGGAGGGCAACAGGAGTGTCCGAGGAGAGGAGGGAAAGAGCCAGCTCTTCTCTCTCCCTCAGCAGGTTTGAGCAGGGTTTTCAGGAGCAGGTTTTTCAGCACAAAGGTTTATAATGACACCTCTTCTTTGTCTTCTTCTTTGTTCTTTTTCTTCTTCATCTTCTTCTTCTTCTTTGTCTTCTCCTCTTCCTTTTTTTCCTCCTCCTCCTCCTTCTCCTGCTCCTCCTCTTCCTCCTTCTCCTACTTCTTTTCTTCCCCTCCTCCTTCATTTTTTTCTTTTTCTAATCTTTTTTTTGTTGTTACTATTATTAGTAGTAGTAGTAGCATTACTATTATTGTTAGTATTATTATTACTATTACCACTTAGAGCAGGCTATACATTTGCTTTTTGGATACTATTTGAGCAACTAATATATTTAGCAGAACACTGACCAGAAAACAAGAAAGAGCCATAAAGAAAACTGATGTAAGTGCCCTAAATTTCCCACTTTGGGGTCCCAGCTCTTTCTCTGCCCAAAGCCAGCCATGACAACACAAAGTCACGAGGCTGCAGGGTTGGCAGTGCTCAAATGGATTGTTTACCTCCTCCAAGGATTCGTACTTAGTAAGAAAAAGCTCCATCAGTGGCTGGTTGCACTTGCTGGATTCCATCCCAGCACAAGAGCCTGTGTGTTCCAGCCATGGATGGGATCATTAAATGGATGCAAAGCAAGAAAATCTCTTTGAATGTATTGAAAGAACAGCCATTCACAGATTCCTGCAGGAATTTGTGAGGGCACCCTGTGCCAAGCTCAGAGTGTGGGCTGGAATTGTCAGCTCAGGACAAGGCACTGTGCAGTTAAATCCCCTTTGTCAGGAAAGGGACGTTTTTCATTCAAAGGACAAACGAGTGCTGTGTGATCCTGTTGTAATTAGCTAAAGCATGGAATTAATGTTTGGCCTGATCACAGAATCATAAAGTCATATAATCACAGAATCACAGATTTGTTGAGGTTGGAAAAGCCCTCTAAGACCATCAAGTCCAACCATTCCCCAGCACTGCCAAGGCCACCACTGGCCCGTGTCCCCAAGTGCCACATCCACAGGGCTTTTAAATCCCTCCAGGGATGGGGATCCACCCCTGCCCTGGGCAGCTGTGCCAGGGCTGGACAGCCCTTTCCAGGAAGGAATTCTCCCAATATCCAACCTGACCCTCCCCTGGCACAGCTGGAGGCCGTTCCCTCTCCTCCTGTCCCTTGTTCCCTGGGAGCAGAGCCCGACCCCCCCCGGCTCCCCCCTCCTGTCAGGGGGTTGCAGAGCCAGAAGGTCCCCCCTGAGCCTCCTTTTCTCCAGGCTGAGCCCCCCCAGCTCCCTCAGCTGCTCCTGCTGCTCCAGCCCCTTCCCAGCTCCATTCTCATTCCTGGAAATGCTCCAGCCCCTCAATGTGCTCCTTATCCCGAGGGGCCCAGAACTGCCCCCAGAATTCGAGGTGTGGCCTCCCCAGTGCCCAGCACAGGGGGACAACCCCTGCCCTGCTCCCGTGGCATCGCTGGCACGAGCCAGGACGCCCCTGGATTTGGGATAACGGGATTAATGAACGGAGCTGCTTTCCTGGGCGCTCCCCAGGGCTCCCGGCCCCCAAACCCCTTTACCGGCCACTCTCCCAGTCACACCAGTGTCCGTAGCGATCCACACCAGTGTCTGTAGCGATCCCCAGCAGTGGATCCCCAGCAGGATCTCCAGTGATCCACCCCGGAGCCGCCTGCAGATGGCAACAGCTCCCCGGCCCCGCATCCCCCTGGAGCTGCTCGCGGCTCATCCCGGCTCCTCAGCGAGGATAGCAGATGATAACTGAAATAATCATAAACCACAACAATAAAAAAATAACATAAAATAATAAATCGACAGTATAATAAAGTAATTTTAAAATCTTGGGATCGTAGAATAATTTTTGAAAGTCCGATAATGGGTGGTTTCGTTGAGTGATGGAGGAGCCCAGCTGCCTCTAAGCTGGGAATATCCCTTCCTAGTGGTACAAAAGGGCTCACTGAAAACCCTCCTGAACTCCTGCTGCACCACTCAGGCAGTTCCCAACACATTCTGTTATAATGCAGAAATAGTTTTTATTCTATTCCCAACTCTTATTTTTTTTTTGCATCACAGCAAATTTAAATGGGAAGAGGGAAAGTATAGAGGGGGTATCAGGAAAGAATCCTTCCCTGAGGGTGGTGAGGCCCTGGCACAGGTTGCCCGGAGAAGCTGTGGGGTTTTTTTTACTATTTTTGCTGTGTGGGGTTTGATTTTGCTTAAATAAAAGGCAGGGACCGGCTGCTCCTTGGGGTAAAAGCAAGTGAGGAGAGAGGGGGATTCTAAGCCAGGAAAGGAGAGGAAGGAAACCAGAGGGAATTGCTGGATGGGGCAGGAAGGAGAGACAAAACCTCTGGCTGTGGCTGGCAGCAGATGGGAAGCACAACAGAAAGGAAAGTCAGTGGACACAAGGAGGAAATGAAAATGAAAGGAGGAAAAATGCTTTTCAGCCTCAGACACACGTTCTCCTACTCAGTAAAATACATGTTTTACTGTATATAACTTATCTGTAGAATACATAGAATACTAAATATATATTTTACCATATATGTGCTTTGCCCCCACTCTGTTGTTTGAGGAGCTGGTGGTCAGAAAAATCAAGATTCTGGTGGGTTTATGAGGGGCAGGGGGGGCCTGAGACCATCACCCACCCCCAGCCCGGGGGGACATTGAACTCCCCAGTGCACAACAAGGTGGGATTTTCCCCTTCCACCACCAAACCCGTGCCACGTTTCCCTATTTTTATCCTAATTTTTCAGGATTTAAATGTCAGCGGCTGAACTAACGAGCCCAGGCTGTGCAGGAAGCCGGGGCTGGACACGGCAAATCTCTTTTGGCCCGACGGGACCCACCCACCTCATTCCCAACAGGGAATATTTGCCCTTCTCCAGCAGCCCACCAGTTTGTGGCTGCCCAAAAGGAGCCCACCAGCGGTGTGGTGGCCAGCGGGACCCCTCGGGCCCGAGGATTGGATCCAGGGAGGGTCGTTCCGGAGCTTTTCCCTGCTTTTTGTGCCGCCTCCGAGGCCGACGCGGTTATTTATGGAGCGTAAACACCACGGCTAAAAATAGCGGGATCAAACCTCTCCTGCCCCCTCATCCTGCCCCCACGCTGCCCTTCCAGCCTCAGCATCCTCATCCCGCCCTCCGTCTCTTCCTTAGGATGCTTCCCTGTGGATCACACAGCCCCACACCTGCCCCATTCCCAGAAAAACAGCTTTTCTCCCTTTTCCCCCCGCTTTTTAACAACCTCCTTCCCAGGCTGTTCCCTGAGCTGGAGGGATGTTGGATTTACCTCCTGCAAAACCAGGGAAAATCCAGGGAATTCGGGCTGGTGAGACAAACTGGGGTGGGAAATGTTTAATTTAGCAAAAATAAAGCCTCTTCAGAGGGAGGGGAAGAGCAAAGGGGCAATGGGAGAGGGTTCTCAGCAGGATGGTGCTCCCGGGGCGTTACCTTGCTTTTAGTGACCCCCAGGAAAACCGGGATCACCTGAAATCCCTGTGTGGGACGGCAGGAAGGCAGCTGGGATGCAAACAGGAGTGATCCGGCTTGGAATGCGGGAGCCGATGGAGCGAGGACCATCCCAGCGCATCCTTTCCCCGCCCGCTGCTCCGGGAGAGCTCGGGATGCCCGAGGGCAGCCGGGGCGGGATCATCCCGCTGGGAATCGCTCCTCCTGACTCATGCGAGTCGTGTGGGTGGCACAAAAAGCCGCGCGGGAGGGGGAAAAAGGGCTGGGAAAGAATCCGCGGCTATTTTTAAGCCCGAAGAATTGGAAGAGGCTGAGGTTTTTGGGCTGAGTTGTAAATAAAAGTGAGATGAAGTCACGGCAGAATTCCATGGCTGGAGCGTGGCAGCCCCTGGAGAACCTCCATGACCAACGGGGACGCGGCTGGAAAAATGTTGCTCCTTGGAAAACACTAAAAATTAAATTAAAAAAAAAAGGGGGGGGAGGGGTTTGGTCATTCCAAACCAGCACAGGGATCATTCCAACCGGGACAAATTGTCTTTTATTCCTCTGAGGATATTTCAGTGTCCAGGTGCTCGTGGACACATCTCCTCCTGGAGTCCCTGACAGCTGAGGGCTTGAATTCAGATGGTGTTGGATCCAGGTTTAATCCTGGAATTTAGAAATTAAGGTAATTTTATCCGAAAGAAAAACAGCCATTGGAGCAAATCAGCCCTTACAGGAAGAGTTGCTCCTTATTTGTAACCCTAAAACCTCCTTCCAAACTCATTGCATGAGCGGGAGCCTTTCCAAGGAGTCCAGGGATTAAAATCCTAATAATAAGGAATTCTTTCTTGCAAGAGGACAACCAATATAACCCAATCTTTCTAATGTTTATTTTTACTGGAAGGAATAGAATATATTAACTCTGAGATGAGAAGCCTGACAACCCATTGGTATCAAGATCATTGCCCTGTGAGATTTCCACCTTTTATTTATTGAAGAAAAGAAAATGGTATTAAATAAATAAATAAATACTTAGTAAAGAAAATCTATAAATAGATATATAAATAAATATGTGATACATGTGAATGAACGAACTTTATTTATTTATTAGATTTGATTTATTTATTTATTCAAGAAAATACATTCCTTTTCTGGAGGACACCCAGACTTGTTAACAGCAGAACTGCCCAGGAAGGAATCAGAGTCATCCAGGGGTGTTTTAGCCTCTCACTCTCTTTCCCTCTTTTTTAAATAGTCCAACAGCAAATATTTGCTGGCAGTGGAGATTTCTGAGCTCTGAGGTAATGGCCTATTTTTTATTTTTTTTTTTCACATATGCAGAGTCATCTCCTTGTTCCTGGAGCCTTATTGCAGTTACAGATGTGCTGGAGAAATGGGAAGTGCTGGAATCAAACCCCAGCTCTGTGGGTTTGATTCCAGCAACTCTGAGCTTCCCCTGAGCCCTGCTCCAAGCTCCCTGCCCATGGATGGCCTTTTTTAGGAGCATCTTCAGGGGTTTTTACAGAAATATCAAGAGCTCCATATTCTGGCCTTGGAGGAGGTTCCCACCAGGCTGAGCTGGGTTTGATTATCATGGAATTGTGGAGTGGTTTGGGTTGGAAAGGATCTTAAAGCCCATCCAGTTCCCCCCCCCTGCCCTGGGCAGGGACACCTTCCACTAGCCCAGGGTGCTCCAACCTGGCCTTGGACACTTCCAGGGATGGGGCAGCCACAGCTTCTCTGGGCAACCTCCACCACAGCAGCAGTTTGTTCCATAATTCCTATAAAAACCTCAAATATCACAAGGTTTGGGTCTATCAGATATTATAAATTCTATCACTGAAGCTGTGAGTGCTGAGCTGGTTTTTATCAACCACCCAGTTCATCACCCAAAGCTGTGCTTCCCTCCATCAATCCACGGGGTCATTCCCACTTCCAAATGCTGCTCACCACATGGCAAAAGACAAAGTGCATTATGTTTTTTTCCCCAACTAGTTTTCCCATATCTGGGGGGGAAAACTCATAAAAGGAAACTCAGAAGTGAAGCCTCATAGTACCAAGAGCATTTTAGGGAGCAGGTTCCTGTGGGGTGAGTTCAGAATTCCCCAAATTCCAGCAGGCTCGGGGACAATTCCATGCCCTATCAAAGGGTTATTTTGCCATGTCAGCACTTTGGCACCATCTCCAAGATCCAGAAGTGAAGTTTTAATGATCTGCTGCTCCAAAGGGATCGATGGGTTCCTGCAGGGGTCATTTGCAGGATCAATAATTGTTCAGCCCCTGCAAAACTGGAGAAAATCAGCTTTGAAGCTCCTTCCCAGAAACCGCTCAGTGGCTCCAGACTTTCTCCCCCAGACTCTGGGCAGCTGCAAAGTGGGTTTCTTGGAAAAGGGCAGATTTTGAGGCTGGGGGAGGCACAATGTGGCTGCTGAGGAGGGTTTGTCCAGGCTCAGCAACTCCTGGTGCTGCCCCAGTGCTCTGTTGGGGGACAGAGAAAGGTCCTCAGGCCAGGTTGGGCAGGACTTGGAGCAGCCTGGTCTACAGGAGTGTGTCCCTGCCCATGGAATCCTCATGGAACCAGTGAGCCCTGTCTGCCACCACACTGACACAGGAACCCACAGCCAGGAGAAGACACTCTCCATGCATTTCCAAAACCAGCTCCACCATCCAAATGCCCCAAACCCACAGAGGATGCAGCATCCACATGACTAGTCCCTCCAGGATGAGTCCCCTGATTTCCCCAGGAGCCCATATTTCTGCATTCTCCCAAGCCAGCCATGGGGCTACTGGACCTGGGGCTGCTGGAGTGGCCACAGCTGCCTACCAGGATTTGAATTCTTATTTCTCCTTGCTGTGACAGTGCCCTGTTCCCTCCAGCCACTGATTCCCTGATCTGACAGGACACAGAGCTGCTCCTCAGGCTCTGCTGCAGGCTGAGCCCGTGGCACGCACTGCAGGGCCAGCCAAAAGTGCCTCTAATGAGCTATCAACAGGCTTTAATATTTCATGGTGCTCTGATCAGAGTTAGGGCTTATCAGAAATGCTGTTAAAACGCAGCCTCTGGGAATGGCCAGGAGGGTTTCACCCGGCGCCCGAGGTTTACTCACCGTCCTATTTGCCTTAAAAACATCACAGCAGTTATAGGCAGGAGTCTGGTGAGAATGTGGCCCCTGGCACGGCAGGGAGCTGCTGCCAGAGCCAGTGCACAGCATCCCAAATCCTGCTGGCCACGGGCAAGGAGAAGTCCCCAAAGCAAAGGGTCCCTGCAGCCACCCTGGTGCTGCCCAGGCAGGTCAGTCCTAAAGCAGCTGGGGCTGGGGCTGTGCCCACTGCTGCCACCCTCCTGCTCACCTTTCCCAGCTCCAGCACCCTTCTGCAGGGAGAAACGCCCAAAAGGTGAGGATATACCCAAAGAATAACCCCCTGAATATGGAGAAAGAACAGCAGGTTCTCGTTGTTTGCCAGAAGCCCAACCCCTCCTTCCTCAAACTCTGCCTGGTGCTGTGTCGCCACTGAGAACATTTTGTCCCCTATCGTTGCTCCTGAGCTCCCCAAAATTTGTCATAGCTGTGACAGCTGTGAATTATCCCAAAGTGGGGCTGGCAGCAGGATGGGGTTTGCAGATCTAAGCAGTGAAACCATCCCCAGTGGAGCAAACAGGACAGAGGAAACAAGTCCATCCCTCGTGACAGTGACAGCGGTGAGTCAGTGGCTGCCCATCAGATTTGGCACGTGCTCACCCAAAAGGAAACCAGGCAGAAAGGTGCTGCTCAGTTTTTGCCACATTCCATGTTAGTTTTTCCATGACTAGATGAGACCTTCCTCCCCTCTCCTGTTTGCCTGAGTTTTGCAGCTGAGCCGGGGGGGATCAGCAAACGACCCAGATGAGGGGCTGTGGTCAGGGGGGACAGATAAAGGGGTGGGTGGGGACACCAGGAATGTGGCAATGGTCACTCCCTGCTGGGTGACACAGGGACCTGTGAAACTTTAGTCATGGGAATGAAAAACAACAGAAAGGAAGGATGAGGAGCTCCCTCTGTGCCTGCACTGGCACTGCCTGTCCTGACACTGCTGGTGTCTTTTTTAAGGGGCAAAAGCAGTGGTGGGCTCTGCACCTTGGGTGTCCCTCCCGTGGGTTGCTCAGGGCTCAGGTATCACTTACCTCATGTCCTTGGCTACCACTCATCCCTACAGCCTCAAACTCATCTCCACACTCTTAGGTTCATTCCATATCCTTAGGTGTTGCCCATCCCCACATCCTTGGCTACCACACATCTTTGTGTCCTTGAGCACTGCTCATTCCTGCATCCCCAGGTTCACCCTCACATCCTTGAGTCCTGCTCATCCCTGTGTCCTTGGGTGCTGCTCTTCCCCTCATCCTCGGGTACCACTCATCCAGTGCCCTCAGGTACTGCTCATCCCTGAATCTTTGTGTCCACACATCCTTGTGTCCTCCAGTACTGCTCATCCCTGCATCCTTGGGTACCACTCACCTCTGTGTCCTTAGGTCCTGCTTTTCCCTGCATCCTCGGGTACCTCTCATCCTTGTGTCCAGGGTACTGCTTATCCCTGCATCCTCGGGTTCACCCCACATCCTTTGGCTCATCCCCATGTCCTCACATTATCCCCGTGAGTGATTCCACACTATCCCCGCTCGGTGGTCCCGCCCCAGCTGGTTCTCAGCGCTAATTTTGGGGCACGCTGAGGGCCGAGGTGGKTGGGTGGCAGGGTCTCCCCGCCGGGCG
>NW_021940571.1:1878390-1896655 GCF_001715985.3 Manacus vitellinus
GGGATCCTTCCTGCCCCAAGGGAAGGGCACATCCCAACCCAGCACAGGCCACCGGTGCCGACACTGCCCACAGCTGGAAAACTTGCCAGGAACAAGGCAAATAAACCAAGGATGGGCAGAAACCACCTCCATCCTCACTGACATCACATCTGAATGAGCTGGGAGCATCCAAATTACTCCTAAATCACCCATAGACCACAGCTTCCTACAGGATTAGGAGCTCACCTGAGCTCTCCCAAGAATGGAACCGGTTTGTGCCCCAAAGCTCCATGAAATCCCTTTTTTTCCCAGCTTGAATTGAGCACTTGGAGGATCCTGTCAGGAGCTGCAGCCACGAGCCCTTTCCTTTCCCTCTTTTCAAGGCACATCTCACTGCAGAGAAGCCCTGAATGCTTATTTAGAACAGAATTAGAGCATTTCCAAACTCCCACATTTACATAAGGCGAAATATTCCCGCAGAGCCACAAAAGACACAGGAATAATTAAAACATTCCAAGTTTTGGGCACCCATTTAATTTCTTCCCTGAAGACACACCAGCCCATCCCTGTTTCCCATGAAGCACTTAGTTCTCATCAGAACCATCTACAGCAGGGCAAAGGCACCTGAATTAAAATTAACAGGTTGTGTTTCAGTATTGGAAATTTTATAGCACTGAACTGGATCAATAAAAATGTACTTTGGAAATAAGAGAGTCTCCCATGTGATCAATTCATAATCCCCTTTTTTCTCCCAAACTCTTCCCCCTGCAGAGTAAAATGTCATCTCTGGCATCACAAAAATTAAGAAGTGGAAGCCTCAGAATTTGTAGGTTTAATAATAAAAACATATAAATCCAATAAAAATATTAAACCCATATATATATATCATTAAAAATATAAACCCCAATAGTGTCTCCCACAATTCCCCCTTATCTCTAGGTTATATAATATTTATATATCTATTTAAATAAATACCTATATATTTAAAACTTCAGAACTGAATTTTAGAAAGCTTCAAGCTTTTCCATAATTGGGTTTTTTATAGTTTTGACTATTCTGAAGTGAAGAAGGCAACAATCACCGGGGTTTTTCTGCAGGAAATGGTTCTACATAAAGTGTGAAATCAAATTTTCAGACTCAAAGCTGTTCCAGCCCCAAAGGATAAAATCCCACAGATAAACAGAGATCTCAAAAGTCTTATTGTCTTAAATACCAAAAAACAGAAGATATTTTTAATTTTTCCCCTCAACTATTAAAAATATGCAATGGGCTTTTAAACACTCACCTGAGCTTTCACTTTTACCTCATTTTAAGAGATATTTTTCCACCTGCTTTCTGATAACCAGAGAGGATTTACTGTGGTCGATGTAAAATGAAGTGTAAGAACTCAACTCCCACCCTGCAATGGCAAAATTGGGGTTATATTTGATAATTAATCCAATAATTAATCCATCTCACCAGCACCCAAACAACAGAATTTCAATCATTTAATCCCTGCTTCTTGAATTGGTTTATGAGGGTTTAAATCAAGCTTAAATATTTAAATATTTAAGGGATTATTTGTTTTTAAGGGATATTAAATCACTGGAGAATCACTGTTTTTGCACTGGGCAATAATGTAACCAAACCATACCTGAAACATCTGTATCCTTCTGCTCTTTTTTATTTATTTATTATTTGGTCTTATTAAGAAATTTATGAACTATGCACAAAAGGGTCACATAATGATTTACAAACCAGAAGACATTTCCCATATGTACAGATATTTTGAGGGTAACATTTGAAAAATACATATTAAACAATGTCAGTGATGAATAACCCGCTCCTGTATTTATCACACAAAGAACTTCTGCAAAAACATCTCAAATATACAGCCAATTTCATATGTAAAACAAAGAAAAAGTGTATCTTGATGAAATAACACAAATGTAAAAACAATATTTGCAAATCAAGTGCTTTGGGCAGAAAAAAAAAACACATGAAATGCTCTTCCTTATTTTGAATATTGTTGTCAGTTTTTCATGTCAGATGCTACAAAACCAACCCCCAGTGCTGGTTTTACCTCAAACCACCCTAAAAGCACATTCCAAAGCATTTTAAACAATTTACAGTCTCTCAGAAAATACCCTTTATTGGTAAATAGTTTGCTCAGTGACAATCCTGAGTTGCTGAAATCACCTGAAATCACCTGTTAAAGAACCTGCTGGTCCATATGCACTGACAGAAACAGGTATTTCCATAACTGGGAGTGAAGTGGTTTGTATTTCACAGGCTCAAACTCCTTTTTTACATTTTCAATACTTACAGTTTGCTAAATTTGCTTTTAGGACAATTTAAACAAGACTTTGGAGAGGTCCCTGAGGCTGCAGAAATAACCCAACTAGGTGCTTAAAGAGAGAAATTAGTGGCAACCAAGGTTAAGTCATTTGAATGGCAAAGACAATTCAAAAGCCACGAGCAGAGGGACAGCTAATTTCCCTTTTTTCTCAGATTATGGACTAAAATGGAGCCAGAAAAATGAACCCAGCTCAAAATGAGAGCGAAGAAACAATTCTGTGTGTCACCCAGCCATTGAGATCTCCACAAATTCTCACTCCTGTTGCCCACTAAATGTTCCTGTGGCTTTTTTTTTTTATGTTTATCAAAATATGCCAGCACAAAACATTGCAGAAGCACTTGTTAAGGTGCCCAAAATGTCAGTTATTGCTGCACAGTCACACTGGTCCTCCCTGCAGGACTGGCTGCTGCTTGTTCTCTCTCTTTAACAATTTCCATCTGGATTTTGGCTCTGATTTTATTCCAGTCCACTTCCAGCTGTAAGAACAGAAAAGCAAATACCCAGAGCTCAATTAGAGAGAGGTCAGATAATTATTCACTAGCAGGACAATTGGAAGATACAATTACAGAGCATTTAAATTCTATTCATGGAAGATATGAAGGCACAGTTGAGTTCTAACAGAGCTTCCACCTTTAAAATCAACCAAGCTTGATCTATTTTACCAGGACACATCTCATTGTGTCTGGCAATAAGACATTAAAACACAAAAATAACTTGCTTCTAGTTTCAATGTCATGACATCAGTGTCCTGTTACTGAGAATTCATCAATAATAAACGAGGGATGTCTCCTCTGGGTAAGCTGAGAGCATATTACACCAGTTATCTGCTGTAACAGAAATCAGATTTCTGCTTCAAAGTTTGCCTCCTGCATCAATAAATGTTTTGGAATTGTCATTTTCTGCCTGTATTCTGTGTCAGTGAAACTTCAGCCCATGGATACAGCACAATATCCACAGGACAAATGCGAGGTACAACAGTTGTCTGGCTTTCCAAAAATGCTTGATGTGAAAAAAAAAAATGGATTGTGGAGCATTTGATGACCATAAAAACATGTCCAAAAACTGGGGAAAAAATGGAATTTGGAATTTGTGCAGTTCAGTTTCACTGCTGGAGAACTAACCCTGTCAAAGATGGGATGGGAAAAGGATTTCAAGTGCTGCACAGGGAGTTTTTGGAGTAGCTGCTCCTCCGTTAACCAAGTCAGGGAATAACAAGGAAGGTTCTCCATGAGGGAAGATGTTACTGCAATGCCCACGTTCTCAGGTGAAAAGGCTCATAATACCTTAATTCAGGATGCATTTACTGGGTCCAGGATTCTCAGGATATATAAAAAGTATTAAAAAACTGATGGGTAAAATATAGATACAGCCATTAAGTACATTGTTTAGGTCAGTCTAGAAAAGAGGAAAAAAGTCCTTATTTAAGCCTGAAGGAGTTTTAGGTGGTGAGAGGGAAGCTGAGACCCTTTTTCATCCCTGAGAAGGGATAGCAGCACAAAATCTGGCTTTTCTCTTGCGTGCCCTTGTGATTTCCTTCTGATTTTGCTTTATGAGGTTGCAATGAAAATTTAGTTACAGGTTAAAATCCACTCCATTCAACAGGTTCCCTCTTACCCTCAGATCCAGCAGACGAGACCTCTGGCACGTGGATGTGGAAAAGGATTCCTTTACTCCAGAAATCTGCAGTCTGAGACCCAAAGTTTCAAGACTGTGAGGTGAAAAACCCCCTTGCTTAGAAATCCTTCCAGAATGTGCAGCTTTGGTGATGATTTAAAGCCAATCAGTGCCCATTTCTCTGAAATGTGCCTCTGGGGAGCGCCAGGGGATTAATGTGATTTTTGCTCTATCGTGGATTTAAAGGACAGAACACACACTCCCAGCACAGCAGCTGGAAGTGCTGCAGGATGGGAGTGCTTGGGATGTGTGCAGTTATCCTGCTGTATTTTTGAGGTGAATTATTGCAGAATAGGTTCACTGGGGGCCAGACACTGGGCAGTCCATTGTTGAGGGAAGGAAACATCCCCAGGAGTGTTAAAAACTAATGACTTCCATTAGAAACTCAGCTTTATTGTCCAATTAAAGGATCTGAGCTAACAGCTGGCATGTGTTTCCTGATCCAGCAGCTCCACTGGATGGAAGGATTTGATAAAAAGGTCCCTTTTCCTAATTTCACCCTCAGAAAGCTGAGGAACAATGAAGGGAAAAGCAGGAAGGACATGAGGGCTGTTCAATGAAAGGTGCACATGTGGGTGTCTCTCAGAAGGGAAATGTGTGGGAAGGCTCCAGTGGAATCCAAGATACTTCCAACCTGATGAACTTTAAGATCTGCCCTTAAAGACAGCTCCCCCATCTGTCTTTAAGATCTGTTAAATGCTAATACATTGAAAAATAGTAATAAATTGAAGTGACCTCCTGATGATGGAGAGGGTTCCCAGGGTTTGCTGACAACGGATATTTAACTGTTTATCATATCTGGCAGAATGGTTTGTAGTTCACTTAATAAATATCTGGATACCTTCAAAGTTTGTTATTGTTGGTCTCCATAAAATGACATTAAAATATTGAAGACATTTAAAAGAGACACCTTTAACCACAGTAAGGTCCAGCTCCTTGTTTATAGAAAACTACTGTGCCTTTATTTCTATAACTCTTGCCAGATATTATATATACATTTATATATATATACACACACACACAAACACACATCAATATATATATATATATTTTCTGTATCTGTACCTTCAAATAAAACACATGCCCAGCTCTTCCTGGTCAAGCAGCCACACACCAAACCATAAACTTAGATGTAAAATCTTCATATTTATGTTCACATTTGAACCACAAAAGGAAAATATAAGAGCAAACCCATCCCACAAAAAATCAGGAATAATCCTGAGGAACACTTACCCCTTCTGCATATTGCAAAAATCTCCTGTTGGTTTCTTTTTTACCAAAATCCTCCAAGAACTTCTGCCTATAAGCCAGGACTGTGTCAACATGTGTCTTGTGCTTCACTGCAAGTTCCAGGGCCCTGGGATGAAGCAGAAATGGGGTTGCCAGGCTGGAGAAATGCTCTGGCACAACTACAGGGTTGGAAAAGGACACCCTGGGGGCTGCAGGCACAGATCCCTGAGCCCAGTGCCAAGCAATTCCACATTAGTGTCAGTCACAGGAGGTTAAAATTGGCTACTTTATGCAAAATATCCAACAATTATTTCTGTTGACAACCTCACCACGTCACTCGCTGGACAACAGGAGGCTTTTTATTTCAAGGAAATACAGAATATTTTAGCCCTCTCAGTATAAAAGATGGCAAAAATAATGATGTTTAGTAACTTTTCTACAGTCAGGAATAGCTTCTGAACATAAACTATGGTATGTACCCGATAGTATTTACAACTATTGTAGAGGTGGGAAAGATTAGTCATTGGATTAATATAATTCATTGCTCACATCTGTTTTCTTCTCAGAAAGGAACACTTCTGTTTGATATACAGAGTTTTTAGATGACATATAAATAACAGAATATCCTTTTCCTGATATCCAGCCTACACACCTCCCTGACACAGCTTCAAATCAGGCAACAAAATAAAAACCCACAGATATGTGGGGGAAAAAACAACCTTTTGCCCCCAAAATGTGATGTGAATATAGCAGAGATACCAGGAGTAAATGGCCTCAGAAGATTCCGTCAGAAAACGTGGGCTTTTGTTTAAAGGAGAAATTCCTGCTTTGTTTTCTCAGGCCTAATTCATATTTTATCCACCTACACAGTGCTGGGAGCCTGAATAGCCACAGGTCTATTTTTAGCAACAAGACATTTCGAAACAGCCCTAATTCCTGGAGGGTCAGGTCCAGTTTGGGGCATCACTAAGGACTTTTTCTGTGTTAGCAGTGATGAAACAGCAAAATGTTATTTAAAAATCCTTCCAAGCATGTTCTGGACTTTCATCACAGAATATCTAAATATGGCACAAGAAGGTTAAACATGTTCCTTTTTTTGGTTGCTGTCAGGATATGATTTGCTTCATCTTTTCACAGACCTGGGTGAGTCAAGGCAGAAAATTAGTCAGCTAAGTATTAGTCAGCAAGAAAACAACTGGTGTAAATAATCAGGGCAACTGCTTATAAACATGTTTGGTTTGCAGAAATCCCACCTGTCCCAGTTGTAGAGGTTAATGTTGACTTGGATAGCTTGATAAATCAGGCCTGACTGAAGCAGCAGAGTCTCAGCTTCCTGGGTGTTCCCACTGAACAGCAGCATATGAGCCATCCTTGACTCCCTGGATGGCAGCTCCTTGATGGAATTGATGTACTGGACTTTGTCAATCTGCCAAGGAGAAGCACAGCAGTTTAATGAGGGAAATTAATGAATAAAACGAGCTTTGCAGCAGTTGAACTGGGAGTTTAAGCCCATTTTCTTACCTCCCCAATGGCTGCATAGGCGATTTCAGCCGTGGTCATGTCTTTGTTGGCCACTGCCATGGCAGCCAAACACGCCCACAGGCTCTGGTCCTGAAATTAAAACCAAAAAGCAGCTTTTCCTACTTCAAATATTTATTGTCATGCTAAAAATCGCTTCCCAAAGGAAGCACACAAGTCCTGAAACTATACCTTTCTCATTATGCTATACATGGCACCATGGGCTGAGTTTCCCATTACAAAATCACTGCTTAATTACTTCTCTGAACTAGGAATTAGAAAAATTTATGGGTAATAATAATATTGCACCTTTTTTTTGTTAATTTTCATTGCTCCTGTTGCTTGGTTGTTTCTGTCTGTTTGGTTTTTTTTTTAACACAGTCTTAAGGAAACCCCAAGAACTCAGAATAACATTTAGGAAGATCCTAAATGACATTTTGATACCAAGTGACAACACTATGACAAAGACATACTGCTCAAACATATTTCTAATCTAAAAATATGTTTTCTATATGTTTTCTAATATAGCCCATAGTTAGGCTACCACAGCTGAAAGCTCTAGTTCAGACAGGAAAAACATCATTTTTGACCTGTTAGTCCACGTGGAATTAGGTGGGTTTTAGTATTTTTGTTGAATATGTTCAATAACAAATTTGGAAACAAATTTGCACTGTGAAGAGGTTTAAATCAGAATAGACACTGAGTATGATCTAAATGTGTTCCTGTGTCTCCCAACTGACCCTTTCCATAATTCAAGACAAACCTTCCTGCAGGCAGTCCATAATTTGGGAGAATTCAGATTATTCAGAGAATCAAGCGCTCATAAAAATCTTTGTCATGTTTTCTTCCCACTTCCCTATTATTTATAAAATTTGGTGATAACATGGAAAATTCAGACTGAAATTATGCAGAGGAAGTCTGTAGGAGTTGCTCCCTGATGGGTCTTGCTGCTCTTTTCCCCCCCCCTCAGAAATATCCTTCCATTTTCTTATTCCTGATTGGAAATATTTTGAACTGTCTACCTGGGTTGCCAAAAATCAAAATAACCTGATTTGGATGCTTAAATCAGATGATGAGCAGACTCTTCATGCTGAAAATAAAGACTTTATTCCAATTCTACAACCCAACTTATGTGGATGTGTATTGATTTTATAAAGCAATTACAGGAATATCTGAAATGCACATTTAAGGTCACAATGAAAACTCTTTTCTAGGAGTAAAGGGGATAAAGGAACTAGAGTTTGGAGGGATTTGGTTTTGTTTTAAAGACTACCAGACTCACCTCATCTGTTGCTGTTGCCTAAATATATATAAAAGCAAGCAAGGGAAAAGAAAAAAACAAAAACAAGTGAAAGAAAATATGAAAAATAAGAGATAATTGTGGAGATGAAGGTCACTCTTAACTGGTTTTATTAAAGCCCAGTCCTGAAAAGTTAAGCTCAGAACTAAGTTCTGTGAGTACCTGTGTTCAACCCAGCAGGGGTGACTAAAAATCAGAATTATTGTTTATAATGAAAATGGTGACATTATGTAGATTAGGTAACAAAATTATGATTATGAGAGTAGATTATGAAAACCATGGAATTTTCCATTCCAGAAGAATTGGAACGAGATGCAACATCTGATCTGCAGATGTTAAAGCAATACCAAAGAACTGTCAAAGAAATACTTAAAACCATAAATATTGCATGGAATGGCAGCTGGATATTCCCAAAAATCAGCATTTACCTTGACAAAGCGACACAGCCTGACAGCATCTTCCCAGTGGGAAGCCCTGACGTAGTCATGGAGAATCCCGGGATAAGGGGAAATGTTCAGGTGGACAAGGGAACCATCTGCTCTCCTAATTGTTATTTGATTCCCTACAAAACTCACAATCTGGGGGTTTTTGCTGAATTCACTGCGGGGAGAAAGGAAAGGGAAGTTAATCTTCACTTCTTTCTACAGAAATATAAATTATCCCTGACTTCGTATCTTTCTATTTTTAATTTCCAACAGGCAATTTAAACAAATCTTCTTTTTTGTTTGTTTTTTTTTCCAAGCAACTAAGGCAAGATTTCACGAGACAGAATTAAAATCTTGCTTTTGCATCAAGATGCTGCTCTACTTTCAAACTGCACATCATCATTTCAACTCCAAACTTTAGGATTTAATTAGAACACCCACTTTTCCCCCCTCATTTCCTAATCCAGAAATGGCAACGTGAAGGGAGTTTGAAGAGTTGCAACCCCTTGGTTCTACTTCACCTGAACAGAGTTTGGTAAGGGCTGAGTAAATTAGTGAAAATATACCCTTTTTCATCAAAATATGATGTATTACCTTCCATCTTTTTCATAGAGGGTTTTTGGGAGGAGATCTTTGTCCACATAGACTGTGTTGGGGTAGTACCAGACTGTGAAACGGGTGTCCTGGATCCCACAGAGGATGTTGGAAGTGTCATTCCAAGCCAAAGTTTGAACCATTGTCCCTTAATTTCAAGACAAAAATATGCATTTCCATGAGACACTTCAAAATGAAGTTACCCTTCTCAAACTGGAGTAAAAGGGTAATTATATTCATCATTTTTAGCTCATTTTAGTAGGGCTGGTTTTAACCCCCTGGTTTGTGACAGCTTTACATGTTTTACATGGAATTTATATAAAAATGATCAGAATTCAGGTAAAATGTACCAAAATAGTTTCTACCTCTCTCTTATGAAAGCCAAAGGACTATTTCTCATGTTTTTTTCAAGTTGAATTTCACTATTAATTAAAAAGCCAAATGTTGACTCTTGTACTAGAAAAAACTCTATTTCCCTCCCAGCATGTTCCTAAACATGAATTTGAATTTTTTCTTACCTATTTTGACAATCTTCTGCTCTTTCCCAAACCTTTTCACTGAAGTGATGTAAAGATCTCTGTTCTTATCGATAAAAGCGATTTTTCTCTCACTCGTAAGTCCTTTCTGGTCCAAAGCAATCTCCACAATTTCAGTCTGAAAAGGCAAAAAAAAGAAGATTTCCAAGTTTTATTTTGGACATTCCTGTCCCAGAAAGCAAATGACATTCAAGCAAATAGATGTTTCCTCAAAATAAGGCACAAAACACTGAATAAACTGGGTTGTGGGAAGAGACACTTTGTGTATGAAGTCTCTGTTGAATGAAGCTTTTCATGGCAGGGGGTTGGATTTCGATGATTTTTAAGGCCCATCCCATGATTCTGTGATTTTATAAACTGAATTTCATGCAGATTAAAACAAAGCTGCAACCCTGGTTTGTTATGCACCAGAAGAGTGAATATAAGAGTCAGTTAGAGCTGAAAAGCTCCTTCATAGAAAGGTTTTAAAACCTTTAACAGTCTCATTATTGATGAAACCCACTATTGATTCTTAATTTCTAAGTATAATAAAAAAACAGACATTATATCCTTCACCTTATGGGTCAGAGGTTTTCCATCACCCAGTGGCTTTCCAGATAAAGCTTCAAAGATGTAAATAACTGAAGAAAAAAAAATACAGTTAATTAGTTAAAAGCAACAGAAATGACACCAAATTCTGAGGCAAGTTAATAAATAAATTCATGTTCCCCATATCAGATTTACTCAATCTTAACCCACAATTTTGGTCAATATGAATGTTTAGGAAGTGATACCATTGACTGACTGATTAAATTAAACCAAAGGATTTAATGTCAGATATATTAAAAGATGTCCTTAGAACTGTTGGGGAAAACATTCCTCAAAAACATTGTTTATTTTGTTAATAATCTGCTTTATTTGGAATTCCTAATGCATATTTTCTTCCAGGACAGTTCAGTCTTCTGCTCATGATGCCACAGTTATGATTAATTAATATTACATATTAATTACTGGCTTCCTAAAAAAATACTTGGTTAATCCAGGTATTTTGGATTTTACTTGATATTTGAATTTTCCTTGATGCTTGAATTTTATATATATATATCATATATGACATATATAATTCTTGCACCTTTACCACTTGTTCCACTCTCTCTGCCTCCCCTTTAATAAAAAAAACCCTTCAAAAAACCCCCACCTACATAATTTGGTTTTTTTGGGGTGTCCAGTGAAAACTCCAATTTGCAACTTGCCTAAAAATGAAGTTTCTTTCTCTTTGTTTCCATCTCTCTCTATACAAACACAAACCCCTGTGTTCGAAACCTCTTTATAAATACATATATTTATATATATTTCTGTGTAATAAACAAATAAATTATAAACACATACAATCTGTGAACATACACACAAATTAGAGGCAGGGTGAGCACTCAAAGCAGCATTTTAAGGAAGAGCTGTAACTAAAAGCACATGATTTTACAGGCAGAATTCAAAACAAAAAAAAGGCCAAACTGTCAGAGCAGGTGTTCAAACCCATCAGTTGGTTGTGCAGAGGAGGCAAAAAAAAAAAAAAAAGGTTGAACATACAAAAGAAAACTTGTTGTTCCTGAGAAGTGCTTTTTTATCTCACTTTTAGGCTTGAAATTTGTAGATCTACCCAAGCAAGTCGATTTTACAGCCCCCAGAGCAGCTGGAGGAAGTGAGATTAAAGGAGTGTGTAAAAAACCCACTGTGCTAATCCACAAGTCAAATGGGTTCAATTCTCATTAACCTACAATTGAGGGATTTCAGAAATAAGTTTGGGG
Organism: Manacus vitellinus; assembly: GCF_001715985.3. Taxonomy (NCBI): domain Eukaryota; kingdom Metazoa; phylum Chordata; class Aves; order Passeriformes; family Pipridae; genus Manacus; species Manacus vitellinus. Next base: position 1,889,769 of record NW_021940571.1, read on the forward strand.
TTGGGTTGGTTTTTTCTTTTCCTACCTGAAAAAACTCTACGTGGTTTTTCAATCATTTAAACCCTCAAATGTATCTTTTTTCCAGGCAGAAATTAAAAATATTAATAAAGGTCGTTGTCTTCCCTTTGACCACCCAGAGAAAGAAAATTGTGTGTATTTTAACAGATGTGTTTTATTATCAGGGAATATCACTGAGCTTTTGGTGTCAAAAATACAACATTTAAGAGCATAAAAACCTTCAAGGACACAGCACTGAGACAGAACATCACATCAGCTGTAAATAAAACTTATATATATATATTTATATATATATAAAGATACAAATCTATAAAAGACATAAACCTACAAAGATACAAATGTAAGATAAAGCTATGAAGATACAAGTCTATTAAAACTATAGCAAAGAACATCTGAGAACTAAAATTTATCCCAGCTAAAGCACTGGAAGTCTTTTTAAGAGCAGCAGGAAAGCACAAAAAGTTGCTGAGGTTTTAGAAAAACCCCATGTGAGGGACTGAAAACCTATTTTTCTCTTATTTTCTGCAAATACTCCATGGTTCTGACCCATTACTCAACTGTGATATATATATCTATAATTCTCTTTAACTTTTTAAATCAATTTTAAGCAAGACCCATAACGTCAATTAATTTTACAGTGAATATATGAATTTAAATTTATTTTTAGAGTGAATATATTAATTTCTACAATAAATATATGACTTTTTTTTTTAATAAATCCCAGAGAACTTACCCTTCTCATCAGCTTTGTCCTTTACTGCCAGAGTGTCATTGCTCAGAGACACTGTCTGGGCATTTAAAATGTCTGTTCTCATGCCTGGATATTTTGGAGAGGAAATTAATCTGCCTTCATATGAATATAAATAAAGTCCTCCACCATCTACAAGAAGAAAATGCCTACAAAAAAACCACAAAAAAAAAACAAACAGCAAAAAAAATTAAACACTAAATAATACAGAAAAACACAAAGAAATTTTCACAATGTGAAGGTAATTGTTTAATATCCTGCAACTCTTTCTGGTTCAACCCCATTATTTCTAAGCCTGTGGGTATTCTGGAAGTTTTGTGTGGAAGAGTTAATTTTTAATGTGAATGTTATCTTTTGCCAGGAGAAATATTTATTATTTGAAATATTTATGATTTTTTCATGTGTTTTCCATTTCTAACTATATGAGAAATATGTTAGAAATCTGTATTTTCTGCTTGTAATATTGTAAATATTGTAAATATTGTAAAATGCTTCTGTTCTATGTTTATATTTAATAGTTATATCTAATGGTTATATTATGTTCACATTTAATAAAGAGCATTACAAGAAGTCCCAAAAAGTACCTTTCTGCTTGTAAAATCAAACTCACTGTTCCTTCCTTCAGGTCAAAGATCAGTGGGGTGTTCCAGTTCTTTGTCCTGAAAAGAAAGAAAAAAATCAGCATTAAACCCACTAATCTTCACATTGCAAACACAGAGTTGGATTCACTAAGCAAAGCATACATATTTTAATGCTCTAACACTCCTAAAAAGGGGAGGTTTTCAAAATTAAAACAGCATTTAGAAGCCAAGTAACGTAGATAATCACATAATATGGGTATTTTTGCATCCTTTCACACCAGCAGCAGCTGACCCAGGAGTGTCAGCACACAGCAAAACCATATTTAGATGAAATAATGGTATTTTTAAAATATTTCTGAGCTGTTTTACAGTGATGTGGAGGTTGGACAAAGCCCCTTTTCTTGTGTGTCCCATCACAGGCTGTATGTCCAGATCAGTCACCTCACTGAGATACTGAATATTTCAATTAATTCAAAAGAAATTAATTACAATTAATTCTTGTCCTTCCAGTGAAGTGTCTGCTGCTGTTTTACAACTGTTGGATAACCCTGAGGAAGGTGGATTTGTATTTACTCACGAAAACACGTAACACTGAAGAGAAGTTGAAACAACCAAATATCCATAATCCAAGGAGGCTTTAATGACCCTGTCCCGGAATTCCAAGGAATCCTCAGCATCATTAATGACATTGTGCACCTACAAAGGAAAACTGAGGTGAATAAAACACCAACAGATGAAATAAAAACTAATGAGTGAAATATCATCTTTTTTTCCTCTTGAGAAAATCATCCAGACATTGGAAAATTCCCATTTTAAGACTGGGTTGCTGATTATTGGAACATCTGAAATACAACATTTCAATGATCCCATCCCAACAATCCAGGATTTGGGGAAAGATGTGTTTTCTGGAAGAGCTGGAGCACAAATTTTAATGTTTCCACAGGAAATTCAGGAGACACCTCCACGAGCAGGTTGTGCCTTTGCCACCACACGAAAAATCTGCTCCAATTACAACGTTTGCCTCTAATCAACACAGACCTTTGAGCTCAAAGTTTTCAGGCAGCTAAAAATCTAAGGTGGCACCTTACACAAAAAAAAAAGTGTCCTGTTTGTTTGTGGGGGTTTTTTGGAGGGGGTTTTGCTGTTGGGGTTTTTTGGATGGCACCATTCTGAGGGTGGCAACTTCCTTTTGATTCTCTCCATTACACAACCAATTGCAAAACAAGGACTGAAGTCAATTATTTCTAAAACCCTGGAAACCATTTCCAAAGACATATTAATTGCTGTGGCCATAATTAATGTAGCACTTAGAAAAAAAAAATGCAGCAACAACTTTTTTTTTTGCAGGCAAAATTTTCCTCTATGAACGTATAGGAATAAAATCAATCTACAAAGGAATAAAATCACTCTAAAAGTGCTAAAATGAAATATTACTCCTGCCTCAGGGTTGGTTTTACTTCCTCAGTGTTTGCATATTCAGATTCTCTGGAGATCATTCCCAGAGTCCATCTGTTACGAGTCGATGTCTGGGAATGAAATGAAAAAAAATGGGAATTTTTACCTGCTAATTTGTCCTCTGTGTTCCCAGACACTGACTCACCACATCCCACCCACTGCACCAAACTCACCCAGCACTGCTGCTCTTCCAAATTCTTCCCAGTTACAGATCCAACATGAAAAGAGGCAAGAGCAAAAAAGGGCATTCGAGGGCCTAATTAGGAATTTAGGCACTCAGCTTTGATATTGAAAATACAGGCCTGGTGTCCAACACCAAATGTGTCATTTGGAAAAGCTGGAAGAATGGAAATCTTGTCTTATCCCAGTGCTCAGGGAGTGAATGTCTGAGTCAGTGTCTGGGAACACAGGGGACAATTTAGGTTTAAAACTCCTATTTTGCATTAAAAAAAAAGCCCGCAGAGCTGGAAACTGTAATTTTACCTTCATGGTTCTCCTCTTAATTAATGTGATCTCAAAGTTCTTCCACTCCCACCGCTGTTCCACGATGTGGGCAAAGATGACATGGCCATTCCCACAGGCTCCAGCCAGCTGGGTGCCATCAATGGACCAGGAAATGTTAAATATGCTGCCAGTGTTGGGCTTCTCCAGGGCATAAGACCACTGCAAAAAACCAAAAGATTAAAAAAAAAAAGGGATTAAAAATATTCTGGGTACTTTTTAAGAACGATTTCTTGTCCTCAATAGATTTGCAGGGTTGGAATTTTTTAAGCAGCATCAATAAATGAAATTTTCCTTACGAAGAGATTTGATGGCTTAAGTCAGACTGTTGAAAACCAGGGATACAAAAAGCAAAACCATCAAGTAAAGCAAAATTAAAATGTCACAATGCCTGAAGCACATGAGGTACCAGTTTTCTACTCATAATATATTTAAAGTGTACTTTCATTTATAAATCTAAGCAATCACCACATAAAATCAAGTGAACTTACTTAGAAATAATTCTATTTACTCTCTGTTGTTACTGAAGGGAAAGATGCATCAAAAATTTCCTCCAGCAAAGAACTTTATTCTTAATTCCCCCATTTTATGCACAAGACTCCTCTGAAGTTTAGAGCCTTATTAATGAAACCTTGTCCAAAAGTAGGATTTTTCAGACCAAGCCCCTTGTTTTCTATTTCCTGCAACTCAGAAATGCAGAAATCACACCAATCACCTCTAATCTCTGAAGGACAAAAAACGAAATAACCTTTTTGTGGAATTTTAGGAAGGCTTTAAACCAGGTTTTAAAACAAGAAGCAAATCTCAACTGCTGCCTCTTCATTACTCTGTAATGGAATATTTTTTAAAAAACATGTAGTAATTGGAGAACTACTTGAGTATTTGACTGTCTTTGAAATCTTAAGAAGCAAATCAGTAAGAAGAACCAAGTTAAATTGTAAGTAGACACTGGATTGACTTTTGGATACATGAAATTATACCAAAGGGGACACAGCTGGAAGAAAATCCTCACCTAATGTTTGTAACACGTTTTATATTCTGATTTCTTCTGCTGCATAAAATTAGCAACCCCCAAGAATCGAAACCTTCACCCAAAGCCTTCGTGTGATTTACAAGGAGTGAAATCACCAAAATTACAGTAAAATAAAAGAGTTGGGGCTTAAAAGCTGACTAAGAAGGAAACAAAAGGGGCTGGAATCCAAAGCCTGAGCTGTGCTGATGGTTTGTGGAATATTGTGTAGGAGTTGAGGCTCTTTTACACATGGGGTGAGGGAAAGGTGATGTCAGTTCTGACTGAAATTCCAGCTCCAAATCCCCCTCTCCTGCTGACAGACACCCCAGCCCATCCATGGGGATGGATCTGGGGAGAAGTGGGGATTTCTGGAGCACTGTCTCACCAGGATGAAAGCACTCCCTGGGAATGAAAGCCACAATATTCCATGCCTGGCTCCCCCATGGCCAAGGAAGAAGCTCTTCCATGGTTGTAACCAACACTCCAAGGGTTTTCTGGGACCTCCATCCAAGCCCTGTGTGCCACAGCTGCCCAAAACACTGGATGGAATTTCTTTTTCCAAACTGGAAACTGGGATCCTCCCAAACACACAAGATCATTTCCCTCAGATCAGGAATCCACCCCGGAGTCAGGAGGAATAAAGGGACATCAAGCCACCAACAAAGAACCAGTTGATGGCTTTGATTTGATTTAAGGAGCTCCAAAAACGTGGATTTGGAGCTACTTTCCCACATGTAACAGATCCACTGAAGATAAAAAGGGATTAAAAATATTCTGGTTATTTTCTAGGAACGATTTCTTGTCCTCAATAGATTTGCAGGGTTGGAATTTTTTAAGCAGCATCAGTAAATGAATTTTTCATTACGAAGAGATTCGATGTCTTAAGTCAGACTGTTGAAAACCAATTCCAAATCTACTTCTTTATTCTTTTAACCATAAGCCTTTTTTTCCCAGGTCATTGAATCCTAAGATATTTCCAGATCATAACCTATATTTAAAAACAAAAAATAAAAATCTAAAGAGCCATTCAAAGCTTTATTTTCCAATTCTTTTCGAAGCTCCCAAGTGTAAATCCCACCACTCCAATGATTCATAGTCCCTGCAGATGTCTGGGGCATTTATCATGTATATAAAATGTTCTAACAAAAATCATTTAGCTCTCCATTTCTAAGACAGGAACAACTTCAAAATCTGAAATAGCATTTCCTAAATACACTGATTTTCTTTTTTTTTTGAAATAGGTATGACTATGACTCCAGGAATGACTTCATGAAGTTGTTCCAACATTACCTGTAATATTAGATTTTGGCTTACACTTTTCCTGCTTTTGGAGCAGATGGATCTGGTCCTTTTTCCAAGATCCTGCTGTGGGAGTGGAGTGGGGAAGGAGGAAATCAGGGAATTTCAGTCATTCTTACCATCTCTCACTGTGTAAATATTTTGACCTGCTCAGTAATGTCAAGGGAAGCAGCAGAGCCACAGGAAATAGCTGACATAAATGAACTTTTTAAGCACTGCCCTCCATCCAAGTGATCCCATCCTGAAAAGCTGAATATCCATCAATCCAGCCAGCTTTGCATCTCAATATATGGATTTTATTGGTGCTCTCTGCAGGTTTAATGATCGTTGGCATTAACAAGGCAACAAATTTCAACGTTAAATATATTCTGTTTGCTATTCTGTAGGATGTTTTATATATAAATATATATACACACATATATATATATAATTTCTAATGCTACAGGAGCAAAAGTGGTTTCTAAATGAAGAAATGAAGCTTCTAAAGTTGCTGTTAGATCTGTAATTCTCATTTTTAACATGAGAACTAAGTCACCAGGTAGAAAGAACACGAGAATTTGCTGTAATTCTGCCCCAAACTGAACACACATGCTAGAGAAGAGTTAATGATATAGATATTTATTGTCCTGATGGCTCCCTGGGGAGCAATTTGCCACTACAGCCCCATTACATCAGACACAATAAAAATGTCTGTGTTGACCAGTAAAAGCCAGGTCTGGTTCTCTTCAAACTCCATCACTGGTGGGATGGGAATCATTCCTGCTTTTGCCTCCATCCCAGCAAAGCTTCTCCTTCAGTAACTATTTACAGCCAATGTCAGCAAAGGAACTTGCAGGAAAAATTCAGGATTTGAAGGTAATAAATTAAGATTGGGAGCTGATAAAGCATCTGGCACCAGCTACTGGTAATTTTCATTTTAATTAATTGTAATGTTGGCTTTGTTTCTTTAAGAGTTGAGTAATAAAGCAGATTTTATCCTCTCAAATAAGCCCGAAAGGCTCCTCTTCAGGAATTTAAAATCCCTGACAAACCCAGCCCAAGCTGATGGGAAGGTGAACCAGGATCTACTGAAGGTGCCCAAAACCCCCACAGCGATTTTTTCCCCAAAAAGAGCAACGAACCCAAGAAAAAAGGGAGCAAATGGGCCCATAAAAGTCCCAAATAAGGAAGGTTTGCTGCAACAAAAAGCTGCAGAACCACAGGAAACCCACAGAGACAATGAGGTCAATCTGTGCTCGGGGCTGACTCACACCAGTGGAGGGACAGGGAACTG
>NW_021940571.1:1899360-1901637 GCF_001715985.3 Manacus vitellinus
GGCCCAGGCGATGGATGTGATGGGATATTCCTGGAGCTGGGAGCTGTACAGGAGCCGCCCGTAGCTGTCCCAGACCTGCCCAAAAAAGTTCAAATATCCACCTCAACCACCACAGTTTGGGGGCATTTTTAGTTAGTCCATTTTCCCCTCACCCTCACAGGAGGGGCAGGAATAATTCAGCAAGTTATGGCAGTGGAATTAGAAAAATTCACTTTACATTAAAGGTTGTTCCTAATCAATATTGGTTTGCTTTGCTGCCATGGCAAATGTTCCATTATCCTGTATAAAATATTCCCTGTAAAATAACCACAAAGTTTATCCCATCTGCATACATTTCCCAAGATTATGAGGAAATTTCCCAAGATTATGAGGCCCCTCTGAACATTTCCAAGCCGGGTTATTTTTTTTTTTAAGTCAGCAGAATACCAGGAATCAATCCACAAAATCATTTGATTTTAACACTTCAATATACATGGGGTTTATTTTTTTAAATATATTTTTTTTAATTTGTTTGGTTTGGTTTCTTGTTTAATTGTGGGGTTTCTTGGTCTTCACTTGTGTGTTTTATCACTTTGCTGACAGAACCAACACATGATACACTTAAAATGAAGTTCCTACTTAAGGGAAGAGATACAATATGTGCTTTTTATTTTGGATACAGAAGATACCAATCAAAAAAATTACCAAGGGGTTCACTAATGTTCCTGTAATAGAAAACAGCAGCTTTATGTCCTCTAATTTCAGATGTCATTACCTTTTCCAGTATATATATCATATTTCAAGCAACCACTTCTATTTTTCTACACATTTTCCTTTCAGAGTTTGTTTCACTTGCATTTTACCCATTTAATTCTGCTTCATTTAAAAATAAATATGTTGATTCAATGATAATACACAGAATGAGATGTATTTATAAATAGGAGACTTCCCATTTAATTTGGAGCTTCCAGGCACTACTAAAATTTTAAAAATTCAGTCTAATAACTTCCCTGGTCATTTAGTTACAGAGTTAACCAGAACTCACCTTATATTTACAATCTTCACCTGCAGAAAGAATCAGATCATTAACTGAATTCCAGTCAGTTTTTAAAATCAGTCCATCATGGGCTTTCCACTGAAATGGAAACAAAATAAATTAAGCACAGCCTGACTTCTTTATTTAATATTCATCATTCATTGACCTTCATGATCTTGGAGGTTTTATCCAATCTCAACGATTCTGTGATTCAGCAGAAAAATAAATTACATAAAGCCTGAACAAGGCAGAATCAAAGCAGGAAAATCTGCACTAAAAAGATGTTTTAAGTGCAAATTAAAACAGCTGCTTTTCATAAAAAATTAAAAGGGAAAGGCATCTGTACCCTTATTTATGGAAATAAATCACATTAATTAGTCACCTTATTGATAATACCTGCAAAACTTTAGCATTTGGCTGAAGAGGTTTAATAATCAGCTGCTTCCCTGACGTGTAAAGAACTTTTTCAGAGTCAGGTCCCCAGGCCACGGAGTACACGGGGCTTCCTGTGGGCATGGAAAACATTCCTGGTGACTCTTCCTGTCCTTTTAATGCCGTATTACATATGTGTGTGTGTGTATATATAAATATATATAAAAATAAAAATACTGTATTATGTCCACGTGTATTTCTATTTATTTATACACATATTTATATGCATAAAATACCATAGCTTCCAAATATTCAAACTCGAAACTGAGACCTGCTGCTGTTGCTCCTGAATATTTCTGTATTTCATGTATTTTCCTTTAGAAAGGCATTTATATTGCTTAGAACCACAGGATTATGTAAGATTTGTTTAACTGTCAACCCTTACAGGAGACAACTCACAGAAACACACAACATATATTAAGTAAATCTGGCCCTGGTTCTTTTCCTCCTGTTGCAAATGACATAAATTCTGTCACCAGCTGTAACAGGAATTCTAAATAAACTCATTTTTTTTTGTCCTGCTTTAATGCTGATTTAACAATCAGAAGAACTTTTCTATTTAAACCAAATGTTTCCCTTTTTTATGATGGCTGACTACTTAACCACAATTTCCAGGGCTTAACAGCAGGAGCTGAGTTAACTCATTTCCTTCTGCACTTAACAAGAACTTGGTTGGGAAAACACTGCCAACACTCTGGGAAGGAAAATTCAGTGGAACAGACACACTGCAGGCAGTTGTGTTGGTGATAAACAGCTGCAGGAAGGGATATTTGGGGAGAAGAGAAGGGAGAAAGGCAGAAAAGTTGGGATTTGAAGGAGGAACATCCGGA
>NW_021940571.1:1902376-1910720 GCF_001715985.3 Manacus vitellinus
GAATGAAATGATCTTTAAGGTCCTTTCCAACCCCAAACAGTCTGGGATTCCATGATAATCCTGTGGGTTACCAAGACACACCAAAGAGATCCATGAAAAAGAGTTACCTCATCCAAATACATCAGTGCATTGTCTCAGCTGGAATCCCAAATACAGCAGTTCAGTGTAAGAAGGAGGAACAAAAGGAATATTGGGAGAATTTAAGGATGAAGAAGTGGCTCAAGGAACAAACACAGCCATAAGAGCAACACTACAGCAGGGGAGGCCATGGGGTCCCACCAGCTTGGATGCACAGCTGGAATGCTCCATGGAAGCACTGAAAAAGCTAAAGAAGGGGAAAATGTCTGTCCATGGTTTTGTAGTGAATAAAATCCAAAGACAGAAGAGGCACGTGGAGCACCGTCCAAAGAGGAGAGCCTGAAAACACATTTCTAATACAAAGAGTTAAAAGAATATGTGCAATGGGAATGATAAAGGAAGTGAAAAATGAGCTCAAACATGTTATACCTCCCCTAAAAAAAAAATGTCATTTCTGCAGAATCCTACCCTTATCCCACAAAGGAGTCCGTGGGATTCTCATTCTGTAAATTCAATTTAAAGGGTATTGGAGCCTCATGGGAGCTTATCTTAAAAACACAAATATGAGATGACAGTTATTCCATGGGGACTCAACTGCACTTTTGTACTGCACCAGAAACTCAGAAACCAGTGACAATTCCTACTTCAAGCTAGAATATAACTCCTCCTTTATAATCTCTATTGAATCTCAAATAAGCTCAATTAAGCACAAAACCCTTGAAAACGTATCAACTGAAAAATAGTGAAGATTGTGTGCTTCAGTTTGTATTTTTTTCTCAAAAATTCTAGTTCAGTTGGCTTATCTTTGTACACTGTAAGCGTGAAAAACATCACATCTGCTTGTGAACTTCCTTAAAAGAACTGAAATACACTTTACATTCACTCCTGTGGTTAAAATGCCTTCCACAGGTTGAAAGAATTTAGATAATTTGTTTCAGAAAGAGAGATAAGGGGTTGACATTTAACCCAAGCCCAGGTGCATGTGGTTTCTTCAAAAATGTCAGCATGTCACATGGGCTCCATGTATGAAGTCTGAAAAACAAAATTTAGCTCAAGTGCCTTCACTGAAATAGCAGAAAATCCTTGGGGTGGAACTGAGGCTGCTGTCTAAAATTACTGCAATAAAACTTTTCATTTGGAGAATTCTTTGTTAAAATAAGATTTTCTAAGACCTTAGTAAATGCAGTTCAACTGTAATTTACACTTAATTTTAATTAAGTTTTTCTAGGCCTGAAGACTTGTCACCAAACCATCACTGCCAGATTCAGGGTCTGTTGTTTAAATGGATTTTAGACCAACCCAAATTAAAAAGTTCTGATAGAATTTTAAGGAAATGATCTTACCTTGCTGAGCTAAAGTGGATCTCAGCATTCCACTCTTAGACCAGATTTTCACTTGGCCATCTTCACCCACTGAAAAATGAGCAGAGAAATCATCAAATTCAGTGCAACAATTAAATCTAACAAACTTCCTACCTAGGAAACACTCGAGTTAAAATTAATCCAGGTCTTCTTACAGGTCATACCTTTTATTTAGTCTTCCAAACATGCAAATAGAAAATATATTAAAGGAAAAAGTATTTAAGATGGTGATTTTGTTACTGTGAACAAGTCCCTTCTGTGATTAAGAGCACAGATTTCCTGGTGTGCTCTCATATTTAAAATGTACAGCTCTGGCCCTGCAATTTAAGCCTCCCAGATCCAATTAATGAGGAAAAAGGTGCTCCCAGAAACTTAATGGAATTCTTCCATTCAAAGGTAATTTCCTTACCACGTTTCAGGTTTTTGGATCTGCCCAGTGTAGCTTTTAAGTGTTTAAAAAAATGCAAAATAAATGGTAATTTTAAAATCTTGTTTGTGCACACTTGATGCTGTGGAAATGCAGCCACAAAAATATTTTGAGGGATGCAGTATCAGTGATTTGCTCCTCTTTAAAGTCTAGCTGTGGTATGAGAGCAGTTGATGATCTCAAAGTGGAAATAGTGATGAATTCCCACACTCCTAAGAAGTGTCATCCAGTCTCAAAACAAAACAAAAAAACAAACAAACAACAAAATAAAGGGTTCAAAAGGCAATTTTGAAAAGGCAGTTTTGACTTTTCCTTTGGAGAATTTCCTGAGGCAAATCTGCCTTTAAAAAGAACAATATTTCTCTCCCTGTGGGATTTCAGAGGAACAAGCCAGACAGAGTTCCTTGAAGCAGCATTTTTAGAGTCAGACTTGAGTCTGGAAATGAGCAGCTCCAAAATTATCTTCAGTACTTGTGGACTGAGTTGGAATTTGTCCAGAGGAATCAGCTGTCCCAGATCAACAGGAGGCTGCAGAGAATCCTGACACCAACAGGAATCCAGCAAGGAGCTGCTCACAGGGAGTTTCATCAGTTCCCCTGAACACCAAGATGCAAGTTTTTGACAAAAAATGCCAAAAAGCAACTAATTATCAAAAAGATTTAGGACAGAAAGGGTGTAGAGATGGAAACATTGGGAGATCACTCACAGGCTGCAGGTGATTACACCATTCCTGATAATTAAGGAAGAAAAAGGAATATTCAAGATGCTTTGAAACTTTGTTGGCTAAAAAACTCCCAAATGTGCAGGGATAGAAATGGACCAACTTAGTAGCCTTTTTTGGAAAAAGGTAGAGAAAAATAAATCAAATATTCTCCTTTATGAAGTTCAGAACAGCCACAAAACCATCCAAGCACTCTGATATTAAAAACATTTACTTTAAAGTAAAAAGGGTGACATCTAATAAATAGGACCACTAAAAAAGAGGAATGTTTTTAGCAGATCTTCTATTAATTAAAATAGACAATGTTAATCTAAAATAGAATTAATTAGTGTAAAACTAACTTCTATTAAACAAGATGATAACAGCCTCAGTGATAATTAAGACCAAAAAAAGTAACTTCATTTCTATTGTTGAGTTTGTGTTTCCATTTTCCCCCTTCTCACAGAATTTCAAGCAGTGTGTGAACACTGAAGACACTCAGTTTTATTCATTTAAATTCAATGCAACTACAATTTAAACTATGAAATACTGTATTAAAAAACCAGAAGGTTTGATTTTCAGAGAGTTCTTCTGCTATTTGAGGTTTCAAACCACTTCATTAATGTACAAATGCTCACCTGTGACCAGTGCTGTTCCTTCATAATTCCACCTTCCTGCAAGCACAGCCCCACAATGTGCTTCCACACTTTTCTCCACTCTTCCTAACTTGGAAATCAAGTGGAACTTCCCTAAAGACATTAAAAAAACACATGTAATTTATATATGTGTGTATGATTTTATATATATAAAATAATACACAAAATTATTAAATACAGAATTAAATTGTGTACACTAAATTACTATATCAAATTATTGATTAAATCATATAATATTGCTGTAATGATGTTACCTTCTGTTAAAAACAGACAAAACAAGAAACCAGCAAGAAGAAAAAGAATAAAACATAAAATTGTTCCCAGCTCTGATCACCCCAAACAAACGAGCTCTTGCAGAACAACCTGCAAACCAGCCCCAGTGTTGTATTTATTTCCCTTCTTTATCTGTAACTTCTGTTTTACCTATTTCTTTTTCTTATGTCCCTCAAAAGTTTGCAAATCCCTCTAAGGACACAAGTGCCTGATGTTGTTGCAGTGTCTGGGAGCTCCACGTGCAGCCCAGAGTGTCCTTGGGTTGGTTTTGGTGGTATTTTTTTTTTTTTTTTAAGATCCAAAAACCATCTGAATCTACTCAATCCCAAAATACTGGAAAAGCTGGAACAATCCAACCACGGGTGAGGGAAATATTCCTGCCTTCTGGAGCTGTGATGGAAACTCAGAGCAGCCAAAAACAAAGCTATTAATGATTTCAACAGAAGCAGGAGGAAGTGTCTCTTTCCAAATGAGGGATGTTGCTGAAATCCAGGAAGACCAAATTTAAATTAGACCAAAGAGCAGACAAAGAGGGCTTGGAAACATGTGGCAGAACAAATGCATGGCTTAAACCAGCCCAGGGATTCCAATTAACTACTCTAAAATCCAATTATTTTAATATTATTTGATTTAACCTGCCAGCCAGTGAAGCACTACAAGGATGTTCCAGAGCGCCCAGAACGTAGAGACAAAACAGAACATCCCAAAAATAACAAATAAAGCCAAACTAAATCCAAGGAAAGGCATTCTGGTGGATCTGTCACTAAATAACCATAAACAAACACCAGGGCTCTCCACAGGATCAGGCAAATTGATACAATCACACTTTGCTTTTTACTTTTAGGCACCTGAACAAAAAGGCACCAACATCCAAAATCTGTGGCAGAGCAAGGTTTCCAAGGAAAGGATTTTTGACACTGATGGGAAGAGTATGGTTTGGATAAATCAGTTTATTGATATATTTAAAATATCATAGAATTCCAGGATGGTTTGGGTTGGAAGGGACCTTAATCTCACCTCATTCCACTATCCAAGGGCACCTTCCACTATCCCAGGTTGCTCCAAGTCCCATCCAACCCGGCTTTGGACACTTCCAGGGGGTTAATTTAAAGCATTCCATTACTGTATAGTTATAAATTACATCTTATCTAATTAATGTATCACCTATAGATCATCTCTCAGGTCTGAGAATCTCATTTTCCAAGGACAAGTAATAACTGGATTCAGAGGAATTCAATGGTGTTTCCTCCAATTAAATTGCAAAAATGGCCTTAAATTAATACACTAAAACATGGTTTATTTTCTGTTTATTTTCTGTACTTGTTCCATCTGTAGCCCAGACCTTTCTCATTGCACAATAATTAAACCTCTTATCACATGAATGTTCTCATGCCATCACCTACAGTGCTCAGCAGTAAGTGGTGAGCACTTCCAAGCCATTACATTTTTAAGGATATAAAGAATTCCCTGGCATTTTATATATTGAACCAACAGCTTTCACTGACCAAGGCAGAATCCCTGGGAAATTAAAATTAAATTTAAGCAACACCTCAACACATAAAAACTAAATTCAGATGGAAGAAGAGGAAGCTGGCAAGGACCTGAAGGTTTTGGTGAGGCCAAATTATCAGGAATCTGGGATAAAATCCTCTTATACAGGGAAACATCCAACTCCTTTACCAATTTTTTTGCATCTTTTCCCACTCCACAAGTTCCTGCTTCTTTCACAAGGCACTTTTCAAATAGGGAAACAGCAAATTGTAGCCTTGCAGGGAAGAATATGTTACATATAAAAGCAGGCACCGAGAATTCATCTGGAAAAAACGTGATCACCACTTAAAACTGTATCACAACCCTCCTGCAGAACAGGGCCAGATCGAGTTTTCATGGCCAGCATTCTATACTTCTGCAGCTTCTTTACTTTTCCAACACCTGAATTTCTAAGTGATGACAGTGAAATGATTTTTGTCACTGCATTCACACGTGCAGGTTCCTCCAAAAGCCACGTTTGTTCCCACGGATTTCTGTTCTTCAGCTTGACACCGAGGGAACAGAGAGTTTCAAATCACAACTGACTGCCTTAAACACAGGAAAGGGAAAATTTTAGCCACATGCCTGCAGTAGGTAGGAGTGATTTAATCTTATTTTACAGCTCAGGTTTGTAAGGTACTGCTCCTTTATTTTTATTAAGTACTGAAGGCAGAACTGTCCTCGATCTCAAAGTGACTCTCCAGTTTTGGAGGAATTGCAAGTGGGAGATTCACACCCCATTCAAATACGGAATATAAAACATGTATGTTTTCTTCATTTCATTTCTCAGACTCTTAAATGCTGACCCAACGTAAAACCATCAATCAAAAGTGACAAAATAGGTCTAATCACTTATGATTTGTGCTTAATTTGCAATTTAAAGCTGAGCATGTTCTTTGCTTTTGTAAAAAAACAGCAACGAGATCAATGTAAGTAGGAAGTAAAAGAACAATGTCCCCCAAGAGAAGCATCTCAGAAGAAAACCCAAGAGGATTAAATTTACATTTGCTCTAATTTCACAAACATCTGGAGTTCAACCAGGAATTAGTGCAACCCTGTAAAGACATTAGACTTCTTTTCCATTGGATTCAGTGAGTTTCCAGGAATTCTTAGCACCGAGGAATTAGCTGTTGCAGGAAAATTGCAGGAATAAGCTGCTGCAGGAAAATTCATGCAGGAAGAAAAATGTGGCTGTGTGCAAAATCAATTTTTTGATTTGGAGGAGCAGGGAAAACACCCCTCCCAAGGAATCCTGAAACCTTCCTGCTCCCAAAATAACGTCCCGTGTATTTGAGCGACAGAAACACAAAGTGGTGTGAAATGATAAATATTTTCGGCTGACTTACCATCAGAACTCGTCAGGACAAAGCTCTCAGCATGGGATTGCTTCTTCCCACCGATGCTCCTGGGAAACCAGTGGAGATCTATGGGATAAATCTCGTCTGGAAGTTTGACCACCCGAGTTGTCTCGCTTGTTAAAGGGTTCCATTTCATGATCTGGTGATCATCACTGCAGGAGTAGAGCTCATCAGCTGTTGTCCATCCCACACAGCTCACCAATTCCTTATGTTCAGTTCAATTAAGGAACAGGGACATTTTAAGCAGTAAAAATAAGCTTCAAAAATATCCGAGCTACGCAAAACTGAAGGAACGATACAGGAAGATGATTTTCATGAGATTACATGGAATGCTTTGCATAAACACTATGAGTCTTCTTTCTTTTTTTGCTCTTTTGTGGCAAGAAAAGAGCTGACAGGAATTCACCCAAAAATAAAGCAAACTCTCATGTAAAAATATAATTACTGTGATGATGCAAAGTTATGGAAACACAGCTGAAATGTTGGGTTACACCTCTAGAAGGGTCTGAGTGCACAATGCAAGGGCAAAACAGCCAACTGTCATTCAAAAGTGTTGCTTTATTATCACATAAATTATAAATTGCTATACATCCAATATATTAATAGGAAAATTCCAGTTTTGTTTATGTCTGCTACGTGCAGGTAGATAAATCACTGCTCTTATTTGCTGTCTGGGAAAGCTTTTAATTTATCACCACAAATAAGAAGGGAAACTCAAGAACTTCCTAGCAAGATATTGAGAGCTTCTGAAGTGAAGTCATTACTCAAAAAATATTTAATATTTCTTAAAATATTGTGCTTAAAGGCTGCACTGAAGGACAAGGGGAAGAAAAGAAAAAGAAACAAAAAGCCACCTGCATTTTACTGTAACTTCTATGATAAGGAAATATTTTCTGGAAAAGAATTCCATTCAGAATGAAGATGGTGTTCTGTGTTTTTTTCTGTGACAAAGGATATGTTTTGGTTCCTTTAAAAGCGAAGTCTTCAGTCTCATCTCAGTTGTTCAGGTGGAGCATTAAAAACCATATGTTAGAACTGTAATACAAGAAAATAAATATATATATATGTTAGCAGCATAATATACATATATATATAAGCAGTCAAAATTAAAATGGAAGACATTAATATTAAAATAAAAAGTTTTGAAGTAATATTACATTAGTACTGTGGGAAAACAAGCATGAAAACAGACCTTTTTTGTACAGTATCCAACTGTAAAATTATTATCTTGCTCAGTATAAGCAGAGTGGACAATTTAAAGAAAAAGTGATACTGGGAACAGAGAATCCTTGGATTGTTAAGGTTAGAAAAGACCCTTAAGATCACCAAGTCTGAAACGCTATAGGTCGAAACACTGAAGTTCCCTTGTGCTGACACACAGCCAGGAGGGTGGGTAGAAGGGAAAATAACATTTTCCCTTCAAAGACAAGCTCAGAACTTCACTGTAATTTTTGAATACGGTTTAATCGCTCTGTACGTGCCCCCGGGGGCTGAACGCCCACAGGTACATCCATCAGCACCCATCCCATGGATCGCTCCGTAGAGCTGCCGAGGGATCCAGCAGCGGCTCCGCTGGAGCTTTAGGAGAGATAGGGCAATAACCGGGAGTTGTTCCGGCCGGGGGACGCCAAACTCCGGGACACCGCCTCCTCCCTCCGGAGCTGCCGGGAGAGGAGGAGATCGGGATCAGCGACGAGGGAGCAGAGGGATAGAGGAGCGCAGGGAATGCCAGAGAGCAGGACAGGGGGAGAGCACGGGGAAGGAAACCAGTGGGCAGGATGGGGGCAGCGCAGGGAAGGAATGCCAGAGAGCAGGATAGGGGGGCGCCGGGAATGCCAGAGAGCAGGATGGAGGGGGAATGCAGGGAACGCCAAAGAGGAGGATGGGGAGAATGCAGGGAAGCAATGCCAGAGAGCAGGATAGGGGGAATGCAAAGAAGGAAAACCAGCGGGCAGAACAAG
>NW_021940571.1:1912140-1925500 GCF_001715985.3 Manacus vitellinus
CTGGGGGTGCTGAGGGGAAGGTGTTGAGGGGGAGACAGGGATTGTTGAGGGCAAGGGCAGGGGGTGCTGAGGGGAAGATGCTGAGGGGAAGGGTACGGGGTGCTGAGGAAGGTGCTGAGTGGGAGATAGGAGACGCTGAGGGGGAAGACAGGGCTGCTGGAGGGGAAGACAGAGGTGCTGAGGGGGAATATGGGGTGCTGAGGAGACGGTGCTGAGAGGGACGATAGGGGTGGTGAGGGGAAGGTGCTGAGGGAGAAAGGCTGAGGGTGCTGAGGGCAAGGGCAGGGAGTGCTGAGGGGGCGGCGGGTTCTGCCCC
Source organism: Manacus vitellinus (assembly GCF_001715985.3). Classification (NCBI taxonomy): domain Eukaryota; kingdom Metazoa; phylum Chordata; class Aves; order Passeriformes; family Pipridae; genus Manacus; species Manacus vitellinus. The sequence continues at coordinate 1,912,457 of NW_021940571.1, forward strand.
GCGCCGCCTTTTTCCACTTCCCCCTCGCCCTGAGGGAGGAGAAGCGGCGGCAGCGCCTCTCCCACGGCCCCGCTGAGGGTCACACCGAGGGGTCCGGGCTCGGCGGGGCCATCCCGGCTGCTGTCGGGTTTGGGGAGGGGGGTCACACGGGGGCTGTGCGGCCCGAGGGTCCCGCTGTGCCCTTGGGGACCCTCGGAGACCCGCCGAGCACGGGAACGCGTTTGAGTAGCGGAGAGACCCGATTTTAATCTGCTTAGAGCAGAGACCCTTGTGCAACCAGCTCTGCTTTGATGCTTGAAGGATGAGAGAGAAACCCTAAGAAAGCCCTTAACGATTGGCCATTTACTTAAAAGAGTTGGACTCGACGATCCTCGTGGGTCCTTTCCAACTCGGAATATTCTGCGACTTGGAAAGAGCGTGACAAGGGCGCAGTCGGGCTCCTCGGGCTTAAAAAAAGCCCCGAGTTTGTCCCTGACAGGGGTTGTCGCAATCAGATTTAATCGGCTGTTAATGAGGAAGCTTTTCTGTCCGTCTCTGGCTCTTGTTTTTCGCCGTCCCCGTAAGAAAAACGGCGCTTGGCAGGAGCCCGTGGAGAGATGCTTTTACCAAACACCTTCGAGCTGGCTCGGGGGAGGGGCTGGGCACGAATTTGTTAAATTTGTTAGAGGCTATGTGGCAGCTGATTTATCGCGATGTAAAAGCTGAGGTCAAGTAGTTCGGCTTGTTCATTCTGTTGAAGTATCTGAGGAGGGGGGGAAGGGTTGGGAAGGTAAATAGGTCTATATTGCACAATTCTGTTGGAGTGGAGCAGTTCGGGAAAAAAAAATAATAAATAAATGTGGTGCTTTGAGAGGCTGTAATTGTCTGAGACAGCCATTGCGGAACACTTCTGAACGGGGGCATAGACTCAAATTGCCCGAAAATGAGTTGTGTCTCTCATTTCCCCCCCTCCCCCATTGTCCCAAATGAAGGACTCTCATGAGAGTGTGGGTTGGGGGTAGGTCTGCAAACGTCAAATGATTGGCACCAATTGTAAGATGACTTTCTAACCACGTCAGTTTTTTATCTTGTGAGAAGTAAACTTTCTCATGTCTGTTTTTCTGCGAACTCACTTCGCCACTTGCTGCGATTTCAGCTCTTTGGGGAGAGTTTCGCTCCTGCCCTCGTCTTTTCTTCTCCTCGGGTGCTTTCTATTTCTCCGTTTTGGGAGCTGTGCTGAAGTGCCAGCTGATGGCTTTTGTAATGCTCGTTCTTGCTCAGTTGACTTTATTATCACAAAGAGATGAAGGTATTTCGTTTTGCTTTCTCTGGGAAACGTTGAGTGCTGGCAGGAGTGGTTGTGTCGTGTTTTGTGAGATGAGTGTGTCGATTGAAATGGTTTAAGAGTCAAGCCTTTGCTATAATTGCGCAGGTCTTTTGTTTATCTGTGTATCTATGTATGAATATTTTGCACGGATTATTGAAAGTAAAACGAGTGTCGGGTCTGAAATGTAAAGAGTTCTTCTAGGAGAGCACAAACGTGTGGCTACTTAGTAGACACATTCGAATGTGTCTTTAACTCTTTTGCCCCCAGCATCACGGTGACTTTCTCTGAGCAAAGTCACAGCACAGGACATGTCCCTGCGAGTTTTCAGCAGGTAGATTCTGGCTGTTTTTACAGATTAGGCTTATCCCATTGATTTTGGGGGGTAATGTATCTGAAAGTATATCCTTACAAAGCTAATCTTGATAACTTGTTTCAAATGTGGATTTTTTTGTCTTTTAAGTACCTCTAGTCCTTAGTTTCTAAGTGAGTCAAACGGCTGGGCAGACATGTAGGTAAATTCCTTAGGGGGTTGCAGTTCAGTGCTTAGATCACGGGGTTTTCTTGTTTGTGTCAGCAAAGGAGATAGATCCCTTCAGTAGTTTGAGTGCTCGGAAGGGGAACGGCCAAGAGGGATCATGGCAAGCAAGAGCACCAAACCCTCCACAGCAGCCCGTCGGAAGGGCAGGGAGCCCTTGGAGGAGTCCTCCAGCGACATGGAAGTGGAAAACGAAGGCAACAAGCAGCTTGACAAAGGTCCTCCTCAAGGTAGGTCTGGCTGTCGGTGCTGATGTGAGGAGATGGCAGAGCCTTTTAGCAGCAATCGACTTTACCGACTGTTCCCTTTCACAAAGGAATGCTGAAAGCCTTGTTTAAACTGCTTTTAAAATTGTAAAAAGGGCTTGCAAAGAGTTAAAGGGTTTGGCCCAGTGCAAGTGCAAAAGCAATTTGTAGACTTTCTCCTAATAAAGCCTATTTCATATCCCTGATCTGGAACATTGTGCTTAAGATTGTGGTACAACAGCAGGATTTTTCAAATTTATAGGCAGCCAATGGTATGGGATTTCTTGGAATGGAATAAATGTCAAGTTTATTTACTTAACTCTTAAAATGATTTGACTTTCTTTTTCATGAAGCAGTGTATTTTCTCGAGTTCCTCGAGTTGAGTTTTTGCAGAAAATATCTGGCCAAACAGCAGCTGTGTGACATTTTAGGTAGCCAGATGTGCAGTTATTAAAGGAAGGTACTTGACAAATAGATTAATATCTTTAAATCAGTGGCAAAAACTGCTGCCTCTTTGAAGAAGGAGTTGCCGGTGCCTGTTGAAAAGCTGCCTTGCTGATATCCAGGGGGCCAGTTTGTTTTCGTAACAAACTTCCTGTCTTTGCAGAGCAGTTGTGCTGTCATTACAGCTTTCAGAGCCTCGTGCAGAGCTCCCCAAATCTTGCAGAGGGACTCGTGAGCACGCCTGAAATGTGGCTTTGCACTTATTAATTAGAAAGACTTGGCCTGTTTCGGATTTGCAGCCTTATTGTGCTGGTTGGAGCTGCTGTAATTGCAGAGTGCCTGGTAAAGTGTGTTGGAATAAGAATTACATAATGAAGGAACAAACCCCCCAGTGCATCGATGGGACATCTTAAGTATCTCTTAAAAAAGATTCAGTTGGTGGAAAGAAGGATTTTAATTCCACTTAGCTCATGTTAATAATTACAGGCCAAAGTGGAGGTTTGGTTCCTATAGAGGTGATGTTTGCTTTTTCGGTTGAACATTTGAAAAGGTGTCAAGTCATTGAGAGCTTACAGTTGGTTGTTGTTGTGTTTTTTTTTTCCCTTTCTGTTTAATTCGGATGGTTTTTAGCAGTGTCAGATGAGGTGGTGGATACTCGAAGTTTAGAAGAGATTTTGGGTAGCATCCCTCCTCCCCCACCTCCAGCAATGACCAATGAACCCGGTGCTCCTCGGCTCATGATAACTCACATTGTAAACCAGAACTTCAAATCCTATGCAGGGGAGAAAACTCTGGGACCTTTTCATAAGGTATCTTTCTTTTCCCTTCAATATTTTTTTAAATGAAGGTAAGGCTTTGCTGTTGTGTTAGTATTCCTTGCTGTATTTTCATGTGAGCTGACCTCAAAAGAACTGAAAGAAATTTAAGTTTTAGAAATACTTCTGTGGCAATAATCTAAATTTTCATTATTGGACAGTAGAGAAAACAGTTAAGTGCAACTTTCTGGTCCTGTACAATTTTAATTTGTCAGCACAGCCTAAAAAAGCACACTTTTCTCTTGATTTCGTTTGCTGCAGAACTTTTAGGGCCGTGTTTGAAGAATGAGAATATTTTTTAGTGCCCACAAGAGACTTACGTGGCTAATCATGAAACTTTCCTTGCAAACATGCTGGCGAAGTGCAGCTCAAATGCAGAGAGCTGAGCTCAGCTGAGGTGTGGGGGTTTTTATTAAGTTGTGCTGCTTTACCTTTGGCAGCAAACCCCGAACTCTCAGCCAGTCAGCAGCTGCACGGACCTGGAAGAATTGTGTCTGAAACATTCCAAATGCACTGGGTGATGTGCACTGGGCAGGAGCTCTTTCCCTTTGAATATCACTTTTGTTTTTTCCCCTTTTCCTTGTGCAGCGTTTCTCGTGTATTATCGGGCCAAATGGCAGCGGGAAATCCAATGTCATTGATTCCCTGCTTTTTGTCTTTGGCTACCGAGCCCAAAAAATCCGCTCCAAAAAGCTCTCGGTGCTGATCCATAACTCTGACGAGCACACGGACATCCCGAGCTGCACTGTGGAAGTTCACTTCCAAAAGATCATTGACAAGGTAGGTGGGTTGGAAGGCACAAAACTGGAGCCTTTTTTTTTTTTTTTTTTCCCCCTCTAAGGCTTTGAAAACTTTGAATATTTGCTTATTTTAGTTGGAGCTGGGGAAAACTTCAGAGCATGATTAGTTTACCTTTGGGATGTAAACCATCAGTGTTAATTAACTTTAAAAAATCCTCTATTGAGTGGTGCAGCTCTTAAATTATTAGTAGGGATTCCTTTTTTATTTTCTGCAGGACTAATATGTGGTAAATATCTGTTTTAAAGCTATTTAGGAATATGTACTAACCATTTTAAGAAGAAGTCGTTTTAGACTTGTCATCTCATTTACCTCAAGTAAATAAAACTTATTTCTGCAATTAAAAGGAGCCCTAAAATTTTATAAGTCTATGTTTAGACATGTTATATATATTCTGAAATTTATAACATGAACATATGTATTAAGAAATAAAACATTTTTAAACAAAACTTTTGAAACCAATTAGAAACTATTTTAGGTTCTCTAAAATTAGAGAAATATATAATGAATCTGAAACTTATTTACACTTTATGTACTGCAAACATGCCTGCAATTTTAAAACAGATTTTTCATCAGAAATTCTGGATCCCACATCCTACCACTAAATTTTTTTTGAACCTGATATTTTGTTTGAATGAAATAGAAAGTGTTGGCAAATAAAAAAATATTTATTCTGCTTGTCACTTCGGGTATTGATAAAAACTTAAGGGCTTTTTTTGTTGATTTATTGCAGTTGCAATACAAGGGATTTATTTCTCTTAATTTAAATTGAATTTTTGTGCACACATCCAAGCTGTTAAATTTGGGGTCAGTCAAAACAGTGGGAAGTGTACTTTGAAATTTCAAAAATTGTGTTAATAAAGTGGCAATATTTATTGCCTTTGAGTGAACTGCTTTAAAACACATTTCTTTTTTTCCTTTGACTTGACATACATAAATACAAACAAAAGGGGTGTGTTTCTAAATAACCAGATTCAAAAATTATTACATTTATTCTTTTTTCCCCCCCCACTTGCCTTTGTATGAACATCTAGAAACCAACTTTCTGATCTAAAAACCCTCTGCATGTGTTAGAGAGCAATTTGATAGCTCTTGGGGGTTAATCTGGGGAAGTGGGAGGCCAGTTGAAGTCTTTTACAAGCAGCTTGCATCAGTTTTAACTTTTTCAAGCCTAGTCCCAGCTTTATTTTGGTTGCTGCTCTGTAGGTAAATCGAAGATCTCTTTTGAAGCTGATGATGTCATGTTTGTCACATCTTTAATGTTTGCCTTTTTTATCTTCTACAGTTTCTCTTTAGAGCTGCTCAGCTCAAAGCAGCTCCTTTTCCAAGCCCTAGAAAAGAGGAGCTGAAAATGCAAACAGCAGTCAAGGCACTCAGGGCTTCCTAAGCTGAGATTTCCAGGCTGGAATAGCACAGCCTCCCTAAATTTTCAAGTAGGCCTTTTCCTTTGTGATTTGAAGCAGTGGTGAAGAGAATAAATGAAGGATTTTCAGAGCAGTATCTTACATTAGAGGTGGGAAAGGCATAAGATGAAGGCAATTCAGTTTAAACAATTTGGGCTATTTTTTGTCCAGTTCTCAAAGGGTTTTTTTTAATTTTTTTTTTTTAAATCTTGTTTTTTGAGATGCAGCTTTAAAACAGTTCCCACTTGTAGCACATCTCAGAGCCCAGTTGACTTAAAACCTGAACATGATGAAACTTCTCTGCTTAATTGTGAAATATGAGGCAAATACACTGACAGAGTGCTTGTTTCTCTGGCTTTTTGTTTCCCCAAACCAGGAAGGAGATGATTATGAAGTTGTTCCTGACAGCAAATTCTATGTGTCTCGCACTGCCTATAGAGACAATTCCTCTGCCTACCACATCAATGGCAAGAAAAAGACATACAAAGATGTTGGAATTCTGCTCCGAAGCCACGGCATCGACCTGGATCATAACAGGTTCTTAATTTTACAGGTTGGTGGATGAATAAAAATCAATTTTCAAAAGTTCTATTCCCCTCAAAAAAAACCCTGTCTGAGTTTGCAGCCTTGGTTTTGAGGCCTTAAAGTGCTGTAGCAGCACATCATGGTTTGCATGCTGTGCTAAAGGTGCGAATCATTATTTGCTGCTGTAGAAATTTAAGGCAGAGAAGCAGTTGAAGATCCTGATGTCAGTTTTTTCTGCTCAGAAATGTGTGTTCCTGACAAGTGGATGAATGGAAGAGTTGTGCTTGTTCCGCCCTAGCAGCACGTAAATATTGGTGTAGTAAAATAAACCTGAAACCCCAATATTATTGTGCTGCTTAAGCGTGGCAGAGATTCAGCAACTTGTTTGTGCTCGTAGGTAAAAGTGCATCGATATTAACCTAAACCTTGATGATTCTGCTCTTATCTGCAGCTCCCATGTAGAGACATGGTTTTACTGAGAAGTAAGTATGGAAAACTGAACTGTGCACAGAAACTGAGGGCAAGGAAAAACACATGTAGTGTGCCTGTTGTTTACCCTTGTTTAGCTGCTGTAGAGGACTCAAGGAATGGCAGGTTTGTAGCCAGCTCAGGCCCTGTTTTTAAAAGCTACAGTTGACAACCCATACTGGAAAAATAATCACAGAATTTGTCAATATAATATCATTTATATTCATGTTTGACCTTAAAATTGTGAGGCTTGCTTGCTTCTGTTTTAAAGACAGGCTGAAGAGAACCACACTGATTTTTTTTTTTTTGTTTGTTTTTTTTTTTTTCCTAATTTTCAAATGAGAATTTTGCTATGTGCCAAACAATTACTTGAAATGTAAATTGAGTTCAAGTACTTGATGGAAGTATTTAAATCTTAATTAGATTAAATAACTATTTCTGCAATTACCCGTAATTATTTCACCACTAACAGGTCCCAAATCTCCTCTGGCCTAGAAATTAGTGATCAGTGAGAGCCTCCCAAGGCCTGAAATATTTTAATAGAATTTATTTTAGGCCTGTTTCTGTCAAAGGAGCTTCCAGTTCCCCTCTAAAAAAAAAAAAAACAGTATAAAAATCTTGTAGCTTGGTGGCTGTGTTTGCTTCACTTCCTCAAGCCTTTCTGTGCCGGCCTTTTTTACAGCTACACCCACAAAAAGAGGATATCTCTGTTTTCAAGTCTCCATGCCAATTAATTATCTCCTCCACCACTTTATCCCTGTATTTTCTGTTTCAAGATGGAGCAAGAAGTACCTCCAGGAAAACAACTACAGTAAATACACCCTTTTTTTTTGTTTTCTACACAGTTGTTCTGAAGGATCATTTTTGCCAAAATTTCTAGAGGGGAGAAAATGTAAAGTGAAAGATGAAGCTGGGTAGAAATGAGGGTGCAGAGATAAAGCTCAGTGTTGGAGAACATTCCCTTGGACCACTGGGAACATTTGGGAAGGAGTATTGCTTTTTTAATTTATTTTTTATTTTTTTCCCCCAAATGTGATTTGTTTTCTTCTCCCACTAATTGTTTCCCAGGAAGTTATCAATGAGGGGGACATACCTTTTCCTAAAAGCTGGAGTTTCATGCTTTCCACCCCTACAAAGGGAAATAGGGAGAGGTAAAGCCAATATTTAGGGGATAAACTAGTGATTCCCACCATTATTTTTTAATTTCATCCCCCCAGACTCTTTGTCTCAGGAACAGAGATTTTCTGTTTCTTCTGTCTTTCTGTCTGAGGGAAAGTCCTTTCTCTTTGTACAGCAGGTTTTGTGCCTTTTTAATGTGAAATCCACTGATTTGATCCTTCAAAATTGCATATTTCCAGTTGGGAAATGTAGCAATATTTTCCACAGAATGACAGCAGAACTGCAAACCCCAAATCCTAAAAAAAATTATACTTAGATGTAAATGAGACCATCTAAGCCTGAACCACTGTCACCAGAATTGCTCTTTTTCCCCCTTAATGTTTTTTAAATTATTTAAAATTGAAGGGATAAATAACAGGTTTATTTGGCTTTTTTTAATAGCAACACTAATAATTTATTTAAACTAAGCTTAACCTGATATACCAAGTATTTCTCATTTAAAATCAGTTATAAATCTCTTTTGATTTTTGACTCTGTCAGTAGGGTATGATTGAAAATATTTCACCTGTACTATAGATTTGGGGCAAGAAATGTTAATTAAGGATTCTCAAATGCTGGTTTGGGTGTGTGACACAACATTCCCTGGTTAGTACTAAAGAATAAGTTGTAAGAGAACGTGTCCTACATGTAGTAACAACACCTTTAGGTGCTTGATTTTATCTTGCAAGCACAGTTAGCATTACTCAATGGAAAATATTTGCTTTTTACAAGACTGCTTTATATTTTTTTTGCTTCCTTCTCCCCACTTCACCCCCTATTTTTCGGTCTTTTTTTGCTGATTTTGGTGGTTTTAGGCTAAAATTTGAAAGCTGAGGCCAAGCTGAGTTTTGATGTAGGTATTTCTGCTGATGCCAAACTGAAAATATTAAAACCAAACTGCTGCTGACTTCTGTGAGTAACATTACAAAAAACACCTGTGGAAAGACAGAAAATGTGAGACTAATTGAGTGGTTCTAGAACAATTACAAATGCAGTGCCTGAACTCACTAATTGAAATAAATCTGATTTTAAAGTAATTCTGTTTACAGGGGGATGTTGCCAACATAAAACAGGAGGAGTTTGTCACTCTTGTGCTCCTTGGGTTCTAACACTCTATTACATGTTTTTAAGAAATTGTTCTGTGCTTTTAGTACATTAGGAACAGACAATTATTTTGCATTATTATAATAATATTATTATAGCAATTATTACAAATATTATGCTTGTTAATGAGCTTGAAACTGCAACAGGGAAAAGTGCATCTTGACATTTAAAAAAGAGGTTCTGGCATCTTGCTGCTTTTTTTTTTTTTTGTCTTCCACACCTCATGCCCCCTCTCCAGTACCTTGTAGATCTGTAAAGAACAACAAATAAAGTTATTTAACTTTTACTGAAACACTTGGAGCTGCTCTGACTGGGCTGGGCAAAACCCTGAGGGAGTGTGTTTGCTGTTACTCCATGGTGACTCCTGACCAGGTTAACCTGGAGGGGACCAAAACCTCTCAGGCTCTTTATTAATAATTAGGAATTAATTAATAATTAGGAGTTATGAAAGAAATGGGAGCCCTGGAAGGAATGTCAGTCTGGGCCATGGCAGGGGGGCGCAGTCTGGGAGCAGAGGCACAGCAACACCCCTGAGATTGGTTCTGCAGCCTGGCAAGGTAAGAGAAGGAGAGTCCATCCAAAAGGGAAGTGGAATTCCATAGGTAACTCCCATCCAGCCACTTTGCAAATAAATATTGTAGAATTAGTAGCACAAGACTTTAAAATAATTTTTTATTAATGGTAACAGAGTTTAAGTTGATTTTAATTTACTTAAGAAGTTACTTGCAAACCAATTGAAGCTGTTCTGAGTAAATTTTGTACTAATTACAGTAGCATTTCACTTAGATGGGTTTGATAGACTTAATTAAAATATTCTCCTGTGATCTTAAGCAGGTATAAACAGTGATTTTTTTATGTCTGTACTTCTGTAACTGATTGGAACTAAGTCTTATCCCATGGCAAGGTTATGTTGCCAGAAAGGAAGTTACATCAGGTTTTTCACCTGCTGCTTTGTGGAAATAATGTAGGACTCACTTCCAGTGTTCTGGGGAGGAAATGAGGGAGAGCAGATTTGCTTCTCCCTGTGAGATAAGCCAGAAATTCCCAATTGTTGAGGGCTGTGTTCCTGAGGAGACACACCAACACTGGGGCACAAGGGGGGATCATAAATGGGATTGTAAAAAATCTGTGCTGGCTGGGGAAGAGAGGGTTGTTCCAGGAAGATTTCTTCAGTAAAACAGGGAAATATGGAAAGGAGAAAAGCCCTTTTCTGGGGGCAGTGTGGAGTTGAGTGATAATCAAACGATTTTTGTAGAACACACCAGTAATCTGAAGTCACACGTTGCAGGTTGAGTTTGCCAATTACTGCCTTAAATTCCAGAGTGACTCTAGATTTGCACTTAATTTGTGTTCTTGTATTAAACACAAGAATGTCCTTAAAAAAGCTTCTAAAATTAGACAGATGTGCAAACAGCTCGACAAAGGCTACTTTTAAATTATTTCCAGAATGCAGAATAGTAGTTTTGTGCAAACAGCTGAATAACAGGCTTATTTTAAATTTTTCCTCCTCTTTGCACAGTACTGACATTGTAGATTTTTATATGTGCATTTATTGCTTGACTTTCTTATTTCCCACTGAGTTTATAACACTTTTTTTGAAGGCAGAGCATAAAGTTGAGTATTTGGTACTTTTTTCTCTCCTGTGGAACCACCATCTGGTAAAACTGAAGGGTAAAAATGAGATATGGCTGCAAACATCAAGTAATAGCAGAAATAACATGGAATTGTGGGACAAAAAATCCCCAAACAACCTATTGTGGCTTACAAGAGCTGTATTACAGTCATGTTTGCAGGAGAATAATGAGGTTACAGGAATATACAGCTTCCAAAATCCATGTATGTTGAATTGGAATTCATGGGCAAAGTTTATGTGAGGAGGGAGTATGGGTCAAAATCAAGTCCAATTGAAATTACTAGTCTGGAAAATTGAAGATACACAAATGTAGCATTTATTTTTGCCATTCCTTACTGTACTCCTGCTTAAAAAGTGAGAGCTACTATTTTGTCAAAGTGGGGAAAAAAAAACACCCCAAAGCCAAGTGTCATTAAATTAAATTAAAATAAAAAAAAAGGGAGAGAGGGTGCAAACAGGGCAATGGAAAGGCTTCTCTCACTAGAGGCTTTTCTAAGAGAAAAAGCACTTTGGTGCCTTTATTAGCAAGACATTGATTGCCCAAAGTAGCCAGGAAATCAAAATACAGTGAGGGAACTGGTGTCAGATGGGGCAAGTCAGAACCACCCAACTTCCAGCTGAGCACTTAGCAAATGGTGTGGCAGCTGGAGACCCTCCTTTAACTCCCCATTTTACCTTTTTCTGTAGAAAAACAGCTTCTATAATAAACATTCCAAATGTTTTAATGTTTCTCCTGCAAGCCCATCCAGTGTCATTCTGGCTGCCTGAGCCATTGCTCCTCGTGCTGATGGTGCTGAGAAGCTGCATGTGCTGTTTTCAGAGCCCTTGCAAAATCTGTTCCTGTTCCACTTGCTTCACTGTTCGAGAGAAATTGAAATATTACTGTGCTCTGTAAAACAGATTGAAAATTCTAAGCATTGTTATTTTATTAAGAGAAGTTTGCCTTATGCCAGGGCACTTCTGCCCAGGCTTCCATGTTAAAACCTTCCAAAAATAAATTGAAATTTGGTTATAATTTGGATTGATCGAGATAGATTTGCTTCAGGAGGACAAAAAAACCCAGACTTTTTGGCTCTGGCTGCTCTAATCCTCCACAAAAGTGGGAATTAAGGTGGCTGTGGGAGCTGCAAGCCCTGTTTTCTGCAACTTCAGGTCAGTGCTCAAAGGACAGGTTTGGTGATCACTGTTGCATGTAAAGAAAACCCTGTTTCCAAATTGTGTGGTCTCAATTTTCCTATGAACTCAGCTCATTTTTTTAGGAATAAATGTTCCTGCTGTAACTATTTTAATCTGAAATTCATTGTGTTTGCATTAAATTTTATTTAGTATAGTAGTAGTATTATTATTTAGTACAGTAGTATTTAGTATTTTATATAATACTCCATCACCATTAATCTTGTGATGCTTGACAAAGTTCAGTTAAATATTCTGATCACTCTGCATTCAGAGATCACTTAAATGAAATGGAATTATGTAATGCTGTAAAGTTGCAAACTAATTCATTTAATCAGTTAATTTAGTAAGCAAATTAAACGGACTTATTGACAGTATTAGGAAGTTACAAGATGACTGTTATTATGTTGGGATTCCAGTAAAGTTTGCTGATACCCAGCACCACTCAAAGATTTCCGACTCAATAAGAAAACTTCCTTTTATGGGTCTTTAAAAGCCTTAAAAGCTCATATGTTATAAAAAATATGCTGCCACTACAGTGAAACTAGTGAAATATTCTTAAAATATTCTTAAAATACTAAATATTAGAACCACAGTTGTCATATCTAAAATGTGGTGGTGGTTTAATGTGATTTGGAAACAAATTGTGTTTTGACTGGTCCCCAGGCACGGGAGGTTTTTCTGAGATATAATGTTGCATTTTCTGGGCAGTGTTTTCTCTCAGACTGTTCCTCCTGAGCAAACCAGCGTGATTTTCGATCCAGTCAGATGTCACATTACCCACTGTTTGAATCTGACTGGTGCTGACAAAGAAACCCTCAAAAAACTAAACCACAGCAACTGCAACACAAAATTCCCCCCCAAAACCACCCAAACTACCCCGTGCTCCCCCCTCAGAGCAAATACATTTCCAGCTCCTGGGTTCCAACCTCTGTCCCGAAGTTTTCAGCACTTTGTTTTAAAGCTTCACATTAAGACACCAGAAACTGACAACCCAAAATTCTGGAAAACTCTTTTTAACTACTCCCTGCCATAATTATTCCGTAGGACAAATGCTGTATTAACTGTTTGTGTGACAAAACTCAGGGTATTGCATAACACTACCTTCCAAAGGGATTTTTTCCCAGTATTCAGGCATGACAAGAGGAGGCAGTAATCAATAACAGCAAACATCTTTCTAGGCTCTCCAGGAACAACTGATCCTGACAGAGAGCAGGTTAGATTAGATATCGGGATGAAATCCTTCCTTGTGAGGATGGAGAGGGACTGGAATGGATTTCCCAGAGCAGCTGGGGCTGCTCCATCCCTGGAAGTGTCCAAGGCCAGCTTGGACAGGGCTTGGAGCAACCTGGGCTGGTGGGAGATGTCCCTGCCCATGGCAGGGGGTGGCACTGGATGAGCTTTAAGATCCCCTCTAACCCCCAAAATATTGTTCCA
>NW_021940571.1:1925800-1926726 GCF_001715985.3 Manacus vitellinus
CGTGGGAGTTACCTCAGGAGTGAACAGAAGTATCTCGTTTCTAGGCTGGTGTAAGAGTGGCAGAAAGCTCCCCTTTATCAGGCATTTTCATAACCTTGATTAAAATTCAGATCTTTATGTGCCAGAGAACCCTTGATAAACTCAGATTAAAGCTGTTTGGAGAGGATCAGCTGCCTTTGCTTAATTTTAGAGAAAACAGTAGTTGTAGGGCAGCCTCAGGACACAAAACCAGTGGTAGAACCTGCTGCTGGTGTTGTCACTCCTGTCATCTTTATGGGCATCCCTGGAATCCTCCTGGGCTTCCACAGAGTGGGCACAGGGATTACTCCTGGGCAGTGTCAGGCACTGCTGCTTCACCCCACACTGACCCTCAGCCCTCAGCTGAGTTTAAATGTTAATAGGAGCAATTCTTACACTAGTTCTTGAAGGCTTTTACGATTTACTTCCTTTAAAGTCTTTGCTCTTTCCTTAGGCACAGTAGAAATCTAAATTTATGAAGTATCTTCAACAATAGCTCACCTCCTTGAGAGTTCAGCTGTGCAGAGAAAGACAGGTTCTAATTCCTGGAAGTTCCTCCTGATCCTTGTCATCAGGGAACTCACTTTCAGGTGAGAAGGGCTCTTGCCCTTATGACCTTGCAGCCTGGTCTCAAAGAAGGTTTCTCTGGATTTGCCATCATTTCCTTAGAAATGTCTCCACAGATCAGGTTGAGTTTTAGAATGTCCCAGCTGAGGTTTTCTGGTGACTACCCTGAGATGTTCTGTAGAAGCTGGCACTGAGATGTGTGTTCACTGTACAGAGTTTGGGTTTGCCACCTCTGACTAGTGCTGTACCTGCATCCCAATGGATTCACACTGATGGAGAAGGCTCCACCCACACTGCATAAGCTGAAATCGGGTCTGTAATTCCATTGAGAGCTCTTGGAC
>NW_021940571.1:1927106-1949210 GCF_001715985.3 Manacus vitellinus
GGTGCTTTCTGAACTTTTGTAGTTCACCATTCCACCATTGGCAGCTCTGCCCACCTCACCAAGGGCTTGGGGTTGCCATCCATTTTGATTGTCTCCACACAGCTTTGATTTCCTTTGCTTTGCACATTGCTGCCTCTCTGAATCCATGACCCAGAGGGAGGCAACTGAGGGACAGCAGCAGAGATGTCCCGGGGTTCTCTGTGGCACTTGGAGCTGTAGGTGTGTGTGAGACGTGCCCAAGCCTGTTCTCATCCCTTCTCCACAAATGGCTGCCTGGGCTGCCTTGGTTTCACTTTCACAAGTGCTCGGCTGTGTTTCAGATCCTCCCCTACAGAAATGAGCAAAGTTGCTTTGGGGGCTTTTAATCCATAATTCAAATAATGGCTGGAGTGATGAGCACAGTGAACAGGTTAGGAAACAGTTAACAGTGGTAACAGTTTTAACAATGCACAGTTGTAAAATGTGTTTCCCCTGTCATGGCTACTTTTTCAGTCCCTTTATCAATCAAAATAGCTGGAAACCTTTTAGTTTCTGAAGTATTTTCACTATAGGAGTGAGAGAAACAGGTTTCTTTATATATTAACTTGGAAAATGCTACAAATATTAAACCTCCTATTATTCAGTCAATAGTTCCTAAATATTTTTACTTTTGATAAGAAAATAATCCGAGTATTGCCATTAGTGAGCTACAGAGAAACCTCACACCTCATCATCATCTTTCTTAGATGGTTGTGGCTCAAAGATGGTTAATTATATTCAGCCAAATCATTAAAAAAAGTTGACTCACATTCCTTGCTTGTCCAGAATTCCTGATTTTTCCTGTTAAATCGAGGGGAGTTTTGTGATTTACAGCACCTAAATCAGGGGTATACATCCAGTGTAGGAAATTCTCAGCCTTGGTGCTCAGCATTTGAATTAACCTTTCCTGTGGTTGTTTTTTCTTGCATGTAAACAGAGGAAATGCAAGAAGGAAAAATAGAGGCTTCTGACAATTCCACAGAAATTTAGGAGGCTGCACAGTTTCCTACCCATAAGCTGACAGGCAGTTTTTGTGTAGAAACCCTACTTTTGGGGCAGTGGAGCAAATATGTAATTGGAATTTTATATAGTACAGCAGGAGTTTTTAGAAAACGGATTGTTTGGCTTTTTGAGATTTGTAAGAAATCAAAATAAAGAGTTTTGTTGGGTTTTCTTGTCCTGTCAAAGCTGCTGACACAGTGATAACCAGAAAATAAAATCTTAGATGCGTTTAAATGTAAAAGTAAAATCTTAGATGCAGAATTTTAAATTGAAAGAAACCCCCTGCCTCTGTGTTTTGCTCAAACAACAGAATTACTGACAGGAAAGGCTTACCTGAGTAAATACCAATTCTTAATGTTGTACAATTTGTAAAAATTCACTTTTTCTGTTCTACTCAACTAAATAGTTACTATTTGGAAGAAAACCTGGTGTCACTAAGTGTCACTGTGAACTGAGTGTGTGCAACTAAATCACTTGGGCAAAAATGGTCACTGTGTTCTGAGCATAAAGCATCAAGAATTGTTTTGTTGGCTGATGATAACATAAACAGTCTGATTGGCTCAGCTTAATCCTTCCTAAGTCTTATTTTTAAAAAGAACAAATCACTGTTACTATTCACCTCAATCATTTAACATTGATGCTGTGCATGAAGGAAAATTAAACCAAGGAAGCCTGCTACTTAAATAATCTTTTTCTTTTTCCAACAAGGAAGCCTCAATTAAACGAATTACAGTTCCAGTTCATCCTCAGGTGTGATTTTATGGACCTTCTGGTTTCTAAAGAGTCTTCAGTCCTGATAAAACTGCCCTCAGGCTATTGAGAGCTCCAGCACCAAGGACATGCTTTATTCTCCTCTTCCTTTTTTAGGTTGGCAAAATACGTTTTGAATCTTTAGAGAACTGAAGGAATGGTTACACCTGAAGGTTGGCTCCAGAAGAGACACATCACCACCACCTTAGAGGAGAATTCTGTTAATTCTGGTCTTTGTTTTCCCAAATACATATGAAGATTGAACTTAATGATCCTGGAGGTCTTTTCCAACCTTAATGATTCTGTGATGTTCCTGCTGGAATAGTTTTGATTCCACAGATGTTTGTATTTTTCCAGAATACTCTTTCCCCCAACAAAAAAAAAAAGCCATTAAGAACAGAAACCACCCAACTTTTCTTTTCCAAGGGGGAAGTGGAACAGATCTCAATGATGAAGCCCAAAGGGCAGACGGAGCACGACGAAGGAATGCTGGAATATTTGGAAGATATCATTGGATCTGCACGGCTGAAGGAGCCCATCCAGACTCTGTGTCGCAGGGTAGAGCTCCTGAACGAGCTCAGGGGAGAGAAGGTGAGGCCTGGGAAGCTTTGATTTAGCATTTCTTGTAGAATTATTCTCTAATTCTAGGGGTGCACACACAGCTGTGTGAGGAGAACTAAAAACACGCTGAATTACTTGTGGAGATCTGTTGCAGGACTTGCTTTCAGAACATTTTATTGATGCATTGACTTCTAAAAGTATTAAATAAGTCCTAAAAGTTCTAAATAATAAGAGTTCTTTTTACTTACTGTGTCCTTGGTAAATCCTGATCCTGTTGCAGGCTTGTTTTAAAGGCCATGAAGGAAAACAAAAGATGTGTAGTTGCAGAATTAACTTTAAAAGGTTGATATATAGAAAATAAACCTGTATATGTTCTTTCAGAAAGCTTGTGCTAAATCCCCTCTCCTGATCTCCAGCTCTCCAGAGCTGTGTCCTACAAAAGGTCCTGGGGGGTTTCTCCTCGTGGTTTCCCCCTCTAGGCCTGGCTCTGCCCCAGCTCTGCCCCTCTGTTTTGTTTAGTTAAATCGAGTTAAAATGGTGGAAAAAGAAAAGGATGCCTTGGAAGAGGACAAGAATCATGCCATTGAGTTCCTGTGCTTGGAAAACAAAATATTTAAAGAAAAAAATCATATCTCTCAGTACTACATGTAAGTTATTCTCTAAAGCTTTGGGGTGGCTTTAGAGGGTGGTGTTAAACTCAGCTTTAATATCTCTAATTAGAAATGTTTTGCATTTCTTAATCAGTAATTAATGTTATAGTTTAATACTTTACATAAACCACGTTGTTACACTGAAGCTTCATGGGAAAAAGTGGAGTTTGAGGGTTTATTGTTGTGGGTTTTTTTTCCCCAGCCATGACCTAAAGAAACGAATAAAGGATCTGGAAATGCAGAAAGAAAAAATTAATGAAGAAACAAAAAGCATCAATGAGAAAAGCAGTAAACTTGCAGAGGAAACAAAAACCAAAAATAAAGCTCTGAAAGAACTTGAAAAGTAAGTATTTTAGGGATATATTCACAAGTACTGTGTTTTACATGTTCCCCCACCAAAATCTTAAATTATCTGATGAGCAGAGTCACTTCTGCTGTATCTAAACATTCCCTGGAATGGATTAAATGATCTTTTGCACAAAAATAAATTACAACAAATTTCTGTTGGTCTGATATGGTTCTGCAAGTTGTTTCTCTCTGAGAATCTGGGTGATATTCAAATATCTGATATTTTTAATGGATTTTAAAGTACATATTTCTTTGTATTGACTGTAAAAAAATAATTGGGAGGTGGTTTTTAGATTTACAACTGTGATGTTTAGGTACAGGGATTTAGATATTTTTCTGATGAAACATCATTTCCTCAGGGAAAATACTGTGAATATGGTAAATATTGGATGTTGTTATTCACAAAAACTGAGTAATATTGGTTTAAATTCTCTCTACTCCACTGACATTATTTTTATACTGTATGAAATGGATCATTCTTTATTTTTTCCTTCAGGAAATGCAATAAAATTACAAAATTCATAGAGGAAAATAAAGAAAAATTTAATCAATTGGATTTGCAGGATGTGAGAGTGAGGGAAAATCTAAAACATGCCAAAGGCAAGATTAAAAAACTGGAGAAGCAGCTTCAAAAGGATAAAGAAAAGGTAATTGAACCACAACTTGATTTAGTTGGAGAAGTGTAATGGGTTGTGAGAACATCTTTGGGCAGCTGGGAGAAAATAGAAAAGAAACCAATTGCAGTTTGTGCAACAAAGAAGATGGAAAATGAGGTTGAAATTATTTTAATCAGATATTTTAAGTCCTTTAAATCAGCCCGAGATTTTGTATGCAAATAACTTCCTGCAGTAGTGCATTATGTCCCTTAATTGAGTTAATTTAGTGGATCTGTGTTCTCAGGTTGGTTGTTTCCAGCTGTTGTGATCTGAACTCACTCTTTGGATCATGTGGGGAGTTCAGAATTCCCTTGTTTTCAGTGGGAGAGGGAATTAAAAGCCTTTTCCTTCTGCAGGTCGAAGAACTGAAGAAAGTCCCTTCCACGAGCAGCAAAGCCATCGATGAGGCAAAGGCAAAGAAGGAGCTCCTGGAAAAGGCAAAGGAGAAGGAGGAAGCAAAACTCCAGCAGGTCCTGGCCAGCCTTCAGGATGAGACAAAAGAAATTCGGAAGGAAAAAGAGGTTTGAACAGCTCTGGCTTGGAAAACTTGCTGTGTTAACTTTGCAGTGCTGAAGGAAACGATCACAAGACACTTAGGAAATGCCATTTTCCATGACAATTCCACTGTTTCAGGTGTTACCTCAGTGCAGCCTCACTGGGAAGTTAATCTTCAGTTTATAATTAGAGCTAAATCTTTCTTGTCTGCCCTTATAGTGATCAAGTATATCACTCATATGTTTGTAATAAATAATCTTACACTTCCATCATTTAAATGCACTTTCACTTTCTCCCACCAAACCATTTAAGCCAATATGCTACTTCAGTAAAGATATTTTGGAATGGGATGTTCCAAACCTTTCCCAGCTAATAATCTGCCTTTGAATTAATGGACAACTACTCTTGTAGTTGGACAACTACTCTTGTACTCTGGTGGTTGTTGTTGAAGCTGTTCAATCACTGAACACCTGGAGGCTGGAAATTTATCCTGTAAATTTGGGGGGTTATTTTCTGTACTTGAAAACGTGGATTCTCCACTTGAGCTGTAATTTAGCACAAATTAAGAAAATGATATAAAGCTTATATGAAAATGTTCTGTGATAATTCCCTGAAGTTCTTTATAATTAGGACAAATGCCTTGTTTAATTTCCACCCAGAATATGTTAATAAATGAAGAAATCCTGGTTCTTCTAGAGCACAGGACTGTTTTCTGCTGACAGCAGAGCTGTAAAAGAACACCCCATTTCCTCTTTCTTTCCCACAGTGGGACTGAGGTAACAAACCCCACAGCTGCCTGGTTGATTTGTACCCTCTGGTTGATTTGCAGGGCAAAGAGAAGGAGCTCATGGAGTTCAGTAAGGAGGTGACCGAGGCCCGTTCCAACATGGAGCTCAAGCAGTCGGAGCTGGAGATCTACCTGAGCAGGTACAACACGGCCCTGGCTCAGCTCAGCCAGGCCAAGGAGGCCCTGAGCAGCACCTCAGAGACCCTGAGGGAGAGGAGAGCTGCCATCCAGGACATCGCTGGGAAACTACCCCAGGCCGAGCAGCAGCTGAAGGAGGTGACGCTTGACTTTCCTGTTTCATTTCTTGGAGTCACAGCACAATATTGTGACACAAACCAAAGTGAATTGTTAACACTAATCTCAGATAAACAACATTCAAACCCTATATTCTAATACTCAGTTCACTGAGGGAATAAGTATTTGATTTCACACTTAGTTTGGGTTAAGCCAATGTTAATATTAAGCACTGAAATTACATCCTGCATATCCCTGCAAGGGAATCAGGTTAAATATCACACTGAGACATGTTAAAGAAATAAATGGGTGTATTTCTGAGCCTTCTTCAGGGTGGGGAGGCCCTGGCACAGGCTGCCCAGAGAAGCTGTGGCTGCCCCATCCCTGGAAGTGTCCAAGACCAGGTTGGAGCAACCAGGGCTAGTGGGAGGTGTCCCTGCTCATGGCAGAGATGGGACTGGATGGGCTTTAAGATCCCTTCCAACCCAAACCATTCTGGGATTATTTGAATTTCATTCCTTGCTCCTCTCTTATTCCCCAAAATAAAAGAGAATGCCTGAATCCAGTAGTTTTCACGAGGCTGAGTGAGACAGTGTCTTTCTTTCTTTCTTTGAACCCCCAGAAAGAGAAGGCTCTGGAGAAGCTGGGAAGGGAGGAATCGGGGGTGAAGGATCTGGTGCGGAACCTGCGGCGGAAAGTGGAAGAAGCCAAAAGTTCCTTAGCACAAAGTCGCAGTCGAGGAAAAGTGCTCGAGGCTCTGCTCCAGCAGAAGAAATCTGGGAATATTCCTGGACTATATGGAAGACTGGTAAATTTTAGGAGGCTCTTATACTTTTAGGCTTAAACTTTAAAGGAACTGAGTGGTGTTTCTGTGACTGAGTAAATGTGGGATGCCTCACTTCTCTGGTGCTGGGAATTTCGAGAGCAGACCTGTAAGTCCTGTGGAATGGCTGTAAGGTAAAACATTTTTCAGTTCTTTCCAGTTGGTTTAAAATTCAGAGCTGAGGCAGAATTGTTCATTCCTGTTGCACATCACTGTAAATGTGCATTTGGTATTCTGCAATTTTTCCCCACCTGTCCATCCAAGGAGAATTATCTCTGCTTCAGAAAAATGAGTCTGTTCAGTGTATGTACATTTGAAAAAAATGCATAGATTTATTAAAAAGGATAAAACTCCAGGAGCAGCCACAGCTGCCAAGCTCATCCATGTGCTTCCACCTCAATTCTCAGGGAGACCTGGGAGCCATCGATGACAAGTATGATGTGGCCATTTCCTCGTCATGTGGAGCCTTGGACCACATTGTTGTGGACACCATTGACACTGCCCAGGCCTGTGTGAACTTCCTGAAGGCAGGAAAGATTGGAGTTGCCACCTTTATAGCCCTGGACAAGGTGAGTCCCAGGGCTTGGGCAAAACTAATTGTTTCACTGTTAATTACAGTCTGATTGTGTTTGCTTTAAAGCCTTAACATCCCTTCGAACGATGGAATGACCTCAGCATTTATCCTAAAGGACACCTCCTTCCTTTATTTTCTTTGTGGGCATAGATGACTGTATGGGAAAAGAAAATGGGAAAAATCCCAACTCCTGAAAATACCCCCCGGCTGTTTGACCTGGTGAAGGTGCAGGACGAGAAGGTTCGCCTGGCGTTTTACTTCGCACTGCGGGACACCCTGGTGACTGAAAACTTGGATGAAGCCACCAGAGTGGCATTCCAAAGGGATAAAAGGTGGAGGGTGGTGACACTGCAAGGACAAATCATCGAGGTGTCAGGTACTGCAGCACACACTTGTGCTTTGTAGCTGATATCGAAGCCCAACGTGTTCTCTGACCTCTTCTCATCCCTTGTGCTGCAGGAACGATGACTGGAGGGGGGAGAATCCTGAAGGGCAGGATGGGATCCTCAGTTGTCATGGATGTCTCAGAAGAAGAGGTTAGTACAGAATCCTAATGAAAAGGGGAATTCCCTCAGAGTTCCCTAGGGTTTGGCAGTTCATAGCATGTGTGTGTGTGTCCTTTGAAATCAGCATGAGCAGGGAACAGTGTGGGATGTAACACTAACAATGGTTTATAAAGCCAAAATTCACAAGCTTAGCAGAGGTTATGGTGCTCTTTAGTGCATAAAAGGGTGGTCAGGCACTGAAAGGGGCTGCCCAGGGAGGTTTGGAGTCCCCATCCCTGGAGGTGTCCCAGGAAGGCCTGGCTGTGGCACTCAGTACTCTGGGCTGGGGGACAGGGTGAGGATGGGGCACAGGGTGGACTGGATGACCTGGATGTCTTTTCCAACCTCAGTGATCCTGGGATTGTGTATTTTTTCACAGCACAGGTGTCATAAGCCCATTATTGAATGTTTAGTCCCATAGTGGTACCTTTGGTAGCTTGGGAAGTGATTGGAGGTAGGGATGAGAACATGGAAGATATGGATCAGAAGGAACCACTTCTTGCAGAGCAGTCCAACAGAAAAGACAGGTTTGGGCCCTCACTGGTATCCATGCAAGATTTGTCAAGGAGTGTCAGAACTTTCCTTCCAATTTGTATTTTAGGAATACTTTGACATATCAGGATGCAGTTTGCTTTTTCTTCTGAATTCTTTTAGGTTTTAATCTGTACTTGCCCCTCATTTTTCACCATTAGAGCTGATATTCATTGCAAATTATCAAATGTCACCTTTTTACTCCACTCGATCCTTGTGTTTGCAGAGCTCACAGACTGTGCTCTGTCTGTGGCAGTGAGAGCAGGTAAATGATCCTCTCTTTCTGTGTAGGTCAGTCAGATGGAGGCCCAGCTGCAGAAGGATTCTAAAAGAGCAGTGCAGTGCGAGGAAGAGAAATCCCAGCTGGAAGAGGCCGTAAGGAAACTGCAGCAGGACATCTGGGAGATGAGGAACACCTCGGAGAAGTACACGGCCAGTATCCAGGTGAGCAACACCTGAGCTCTGCAGGAGTGTCCTGGGGCACTTCCAGCCCCACACAGTCCTGAGGAGAGTCCAAGGACAGGATCCCAACCCCGTTGTGTTCTTGTTCTCCCCAGAGTTTTGCTGAGCAAGAAATTCATCTAAAAAACCAACTCAAGGAACTCGAAGCGAACGTCGTCGCTGCTGCTCCCGACAAAAGCAAACAGCAGGAATTGGAAAAAGCCCTGGAGGGTTATAAAAAAGGTACATTTTGTGGAGGTGGGAGTAGAGATTAAAATGGTAATCAACAGAGGAAGCAATGATTTGGGCTTTGTGCTTCAGTTCCATGTCTTGGTTTGGGACCTCATTTCTTCTAAGGAGGGTAAAAGGTATTTCTAGAGATTAGAGAGTAAAAAACATTTCTTTTTTTGCAATTTCTCAAGCTGAATTAAACATTAATTTTAGTATTTTGTTTCTTTGGTTAGAGTTTTCTGGCTGTATGACATACAGATTCATAGGGAAACTGAGTTTAAGTAATGAGGAGATAATGTTATTAAAGTCAAGTGAAGGCTCTTTCCATGTTCTAACTAGACTATTACATGAGTATAAAATAAATCCCCTGTGGTCTGTGGTGGGCACACATCCTTGTGAAATAATACTGTTCAGCAGGTGTAGTAACTGCACAGTAACACCAACTCCTGAGCAACAGTTGGTGGCCAGCTCTTAAAATGTAACCTTTGAGCATTTTCTTATTAAATAAATGCAAAGAGTGAGCTTGGAATAGCTGCTTATGCACTGTCTCATGTATTTAAGTACCCTGTGTACATGAAATTATCCAGTTAAGTGTTTAGGGGTTTACACCAGGACAGCTTTGGTAGTAGAACAGTGTCAGAAAGACGTGGGTGGTATTTTTCTGTTTGTCACAGTTAAACTCACCATTTTTCACAGTATAAAGAAATATGTGCAGTTCTCAATACAGTGAAAGAGCAGAGCCTAAATCACTTCAATCACTTGATGACTTAAATCTTGATGTTCTCAGCAGTTCCACGGGTGCCAGAGTGATTCACCCCCTTTGTTCCTGCCAGGTTATGAGCAGCTGGCTGAGAAAGCCCAGGAAATGGGAAATGAAGTGAAACGGCTGCAGAACCTCATCATGGACATCACCAATCGTAAAGTCAAAGCCCAGCAAGACAAAATTGATAAGATTGACAAAGAGATAGATGAATGTTCCTCGGCCATCACCAAGGCCCAGGTGGCAGCCAGGGCTGCAGACAGGTACAGCACTCCCACTCCTCAGGGAGCTCAAGAGAAACACCAGTTTGGGGTTTCTGATCGTTTCAAAGTCACATTTAATCAGCAGTTCTCTGATATTTGCCTGGCACTGAACTGCCATATTTCAGCTTAAAGATCCAAACTGCCACACACACTGGAGCAGTTCAGATCTGAGGGCACTGATTTGATGATGAGACCTGTCAGGAAAGAAAATGGGGTCTGTTTTTGGTGTTAGCTTAGCAATCCATAGTGAATATTTGGAACAAATGTCCAGTTTGTCTCTGAGAGAAGAAATTGTCATTTAATGAGGGTTGGCTGCTCTGAGCTTAAGGAAGACAACTTTGTTTTCCTTGGATACCTCAGGAGTGTGGGAGTTGATGCCTAAACAAGCACTTCCTCCTTGGTTGTCAGCAAATTGTGTCTCGAGGTTATTTTCTGTCCCATTTGCCCTTGTTTGGGGTGCACAACCATCTCTGTCCCCCTGCAGGAACCTGACAAAATCTGAGGAGGCTCTTCAGCGCACGGAGAAGGAGATGGAAGAGAATGAGAAGGACATTAAAAACTTGACAGCAGAGCTGACCACGCTGGAGGAGAAAGCCACAGAGGTGATGAACGACTGCAAGCAGGCTGAGGTGGGTGGCACCTCCAGGTAAACCAGGGTGATGACTGACATCCTCACTGTGTCCCACTTACAGCCCAATCCCATGCAAATGTTGGTGTACAGCTGCAGACTGACATTCCAAGGAATAGCAATGGTGTATTTTTATTTTTTATACTCACCTGGAAATGTATCTTGACCCAGTTTGCTGAATATTAGAAAACAACTTACACCAGGTTTCCCCAAGGAAATTATTGGATTTAAAACTTGCTTAAAAATAGATTTTTTTTTCCAGTTATGTGGGATTTTAGTTTCCCGTCTGGATTTCTGGATGGGAGGGAGGGAAAACAACCAGCATGGCTGAACCTCTTCCAAATACAGCTGGGTTTTGAGCCTGTCTTTCTCTAAAACTGCCTTTTAGCTGAAAGTGTGTGAGTGTAGGACTCAAGATCGTACTTTGATCCAGATCAGGAATGAAAACATAAACTGCAGCCTATTTTCAGTCACTCCACAATTCAGGGAGCAGCTCATAAATCCAAGGCTGTGTGTTTGTTTGCATCAATCCCTGTATATAAACACAGTGAAAACAAACCCACAACCCAAGAGAGGGGTGACAGTTTTGCAGGTGACTGATGAATGCTCTGGTTTGGTGATTTCTGTCCAGGAAGCTTTGCCAGCAATGCAGGAGGAGAAGAAGAATTTGCTCCAGGAGATTGAAAGGATTCGGGATGAGGAACATGAACTTCAGAGTGAAGCTCTGAGCATCAAACTGAAAATTGAACAAGTTGACAGTCACATCTCTGCCCACCAGGGAAAGGTTAAATACTGGCAAAAAGAGGTAGGGAAATGGTTGAGGTCCTAAACCTTCAGTCATGGAATTGTGGGATGGTTTGGGTTGGGAAGGGACCCTAAAGCTCATCTCATTCCACCCCTGCCGTGGGCAGGGACACCTTCCACTATCCCAGGTCCCAGCCCTGTCCAACCTGGCCTTGGACACTTCCAGGGATTCAGGGGCAGCCACAGCTTCATCTCACAGGATGAGCACATTAACATCTCATTAAAACCAGATAATCTGGGAGAAAACTCCTCTTCAGCTCACAGTTTAGTGGTGTTTATGCAGGAACAGGATAACGGGGTAAAAGGGTATTTATTGTGTTTTTCACATCCTATTTAAAGGGAGTTGTGAAGAATCTTTGAGTGTTTGGAGAAGTTTCACTATGTACCAACACAGAAAATACTTATTTTAGAGTGATAACTGTTAGGATTTGAAAAGATTCCTGGTAATGGCTGTTGCATTTCAGATCTCCAAGCTGTCCCTGCACCCCATCGAGGACAAGCCCCCCGAGGAGCTGCCCGTGCTGGGTGAGCAGGAGCTGGAGGCGCTGCAGGATCCCAACGGGATCACCAAGAGGATCGCGCTGCTGGAGGCCCAGAGGCACGAGATGAAACCCAACCTGGGGGCCATTGCTGAGTACAGGAAGAAGGTAAAGCCTCACCAGGGCCATCCCATCTCTGGGAATTCCAGCAAAAAGGAGTCCTGCTCCTTTTCCTTCAGGGAATTGCAATGGAACCCTGGGATTTTCCCATTCCTGTTACCAGCCTTAGTGTTTGTCAGCTCATCCTCAACCAAGTTGTTTTAGGAGCTTCCCTAAGCCTTTTGTATTCCAGACCATCAGCTGAAGGCAACTTCCTTCATGATCTTGGAGGTCCTTTCCAACCTAAATCATTCCCTGACTCTCCTCTGAATGTTGTATTTAGAGTCAAGTCTTCACAGCTGAGACAGAAAAAATACTGAAAGTTTTTTTCTCCTCAATTCAATAATAGTGGACTATCCATCAGGTTAAATACTTTTTATTTTAATATGATTTTTCCCTTAGCAGCAAAGGAGAAGAGAGGGATAATTTTGGGTTTTTTGTTTGAGGGCTGTTAGCCTGAAATTCTTGAAAAAGGCATTTTCAAATGGTAGGAAAAGTGGTTTAAAATGTAAATCGAGGAGGCACTTCTTTAACTGCATTTCTGTGGTGCTGTTTGTGTTTCCCTGCAGGAGGACCTGTACCTGAAACACGTGGGAGAGCTGGACAACATCACCAACGAGAGGGACAACTTCAGACAGGCCTTTGAAGACCTCAGGAAGCAGAGGCTGAACGAGTTCATGGCAGGGTTCAATGTCATCACAAACAAGCTCAAGGAGAACTACCAGATGCTCACCCTGGGGGGGGATGCTGAGCTGGAGCTTGTGGACAGTCTGGATCCCTTCTCCGAGGGAATCATGTTCAGGTTGGTCAAAGTACTTCTTAATTGTCATATTCCTTTTCTCAACCTGTTTTTAAGTTGAATTTCACTGATCATCACTGAACCAAGACAGGCTCACCATTGGCAAGGTACTGGCAGAATTCACAACTTTTTAGGTCTGGGATTCATTTCTCCTGGAGAAATCAGGAACTAACAGCAGCTGGAAAGCTTTGACCTCATTTCCCAGTGCTGAATTCCCAAATCTGCCCAGGGGATGGGGGCAGTCACGTGTTGTGCCACAAACACTCTGAGGAGCATGTTCATTATTTAGGAGTTAAAGAGCACTTGGGAAGGGAATTCCCAGGAGCTGGGAGGTGTCCCAGCTCCCAGGACAGCCCGTTCCAGCAGGTTGGGCTCAGCCACACCCCAGCTGGGCGGGTAAGTCAGGAAACCCCTCCCTGTTTGCAGTGTTCGGCCTCCCAAGAAGAGCTGGAAGAAGATCTTTAACCTGTCGGGGGGTGAGAAGACGCTGAGCTCGCTGGCGCTGGTGTTTGCCCTGCACCACTACAAACCCACCCCCCTGTACTTCATGGACGAGATCGACGCCGCCCTCGACTTCAAAAACGTCTCCATCGTGGCCTTCTACATCTATGTGAGTACCCAGGGCACCTCTCTGCCTCTTCCCTTCCCACCAGGACACACGGGCTGGCAGCACGACTACAGCACAGTTGGAATCTGCAAGGACAGTTCTCAGGGGAAGCTCAGGAGGAAGCAGATTTCCAGAAAGGGCTTGGAATTTTGCTTTCTGCATGTTTATTTAAGCTCCTAAGTTTGATGCTTTCCCAAAGTGAGGGGACTAATAGAGGATTTACGAGTGTTTTCCCTACAAATCCTCTTTCATAAGTTGTCTAAAGAGAGCTGGGATTTGCCAAAGGTGCCACATCTCCATGTGCTGTTTCCTCTTTAAAATCCCCCAAACCCTCAGCTCCTGTCAGCTGAGAATACACAACTAATTGAGCTCTCAGTGATGTCTCCATGTATCCAAGCTCATGATCTCTCAGGAGCAGGCAAGGTTGGATTTATACTTCCATTTCATTCCCATGAGCTGTGTCCCATCAGTGTCTCTGATCTGTCTTGATTAGTAGGTTTTTTCCTGCCTTTAAAAGTCCTGCCCTCACCATATTTAAGCAAAGCAAACCCTTCCAGCTACGGCTGTGGCTGCCAGTTAAACCTGGGATGTTCAGAATTATCCCAAATGTCACCACCAGTTTTTAGAACAGGTGGCAAGGATTAGGATCAGCTACTTTAAATTAGGGAAACACCTGGAACTTCCCTGCCTGCAGCTGTAGGTTTAAACTTGGCTTCCACAGTGTGTCCACAAAGGAGGGTCCATCACCCACAGGTGAGCCAAGGGTTTAATTCCAGCTGCAGTTTAGACTGACACAGACAGTTAAAACCTAGTAATGAGTTTAGCTTTTAAATGCAAATTTAACTTAATGTAGAGCTGTAGGTTGTATTTTGTGCACAACTTTGAACTTCCATGAGCAGCCTAGTCTGTGCAAGATGTCCCTGCCCACAGCAGGGGTGGAACTGGATGGGCTTTAAGGTCCCTTCCAGCCTTGTGGAATTCCTGGAACGAGGATGGGAGCAGGAACTCCGTGGCTGGTGATGACTCCTCAGTCCTGTCCCCTGGGCACGGGGCTCCCACCAGGACAGAGCTTTGGGAATGCTGGGCACTAACAAGCCCTTTGTGTTTCAGGAGCAAACCAAGAACGCCCAGTTCATCATCATCTCCCTGCGCAACAACATGTTCGAGATCGCCGACAGGCTCATCGGCATCTACAAGACCCAGAACACCACCAAAAGTGTGGGCACCAACCCCAAAAGCATCGCTCTGAAGGGACTGCAGGAACTGGCTGCCCTGGAAGGGAGAGCCCAGAGCCAGGGGGGACCCCAGAGCCAGGAGGGCCCAAGTGCCCTCCCTGCTGCTGCTGCTTTTTAGGTCTGTCTGAGCTACTTTTATTTTGGTTTGTACATTTTGTTAATAAAACCCCACCTCGATAAACTGTCACGTAAAAACTGAGGGAGGAGCTTGTTGAGGGGGGCAAAGGTAAGATTTCAGTCCGTGTCAGGGAAACAGGAGGACCCTGGAACTACCTCCCTGTGAGCCTCCTGTGTCCTGGGAAGAGCAGGGAGCAGATCCTGCTGGAAGCTGGGCCAAGGCCCAGGGAGGGAGTGGGAACAGCCACCTCCAGAGCTGCCTCCAGCTCTGGGATCCCCAGCTCAGGAAGGATGTGGAGCT
Organism: Manacus vitellinus; assembly: GCF_001715985.3. Classification (NCBI taxonomy): domain Eukaryota; kingdom Metazoa; phylum Chordata; class Aves; order Passeriformes; family Pipridae; genus Manacus; species Manacus vitellinus. Next base: position 1,941,905 of record NW_021940571.1, read on the forward strand.
GCAGGAGATGCTCTGAAGGCTGGAGCCCCTCTGGAGACAACTCCCTGCTCCTCCCCTCTCCGTGAGGGATCAGGGGAGGGTCTGCAGTGGGGGAAGGAAGGTGATGTGATGGCCAGTCCTGCTGTAAGAACAGGCTTTATTTGTAGGCAAACCTTGGAAAATAACAGTGCATTGGGAGTGGTACAGGTGTCAGTCAGCGGTAAAGGCACTTTAAATTCCTGTCATGAAAAATAAAATTGTATTAGAAATTCTTTTAAAAAGGAAAATAAAAGATAGGAAGGGGGGTAGGAAATGCAGCCTCATGGGGCAGTGAACAGACCTTCAGGATTGGAGACTGATGTGTCAAGTGCAGCCTCCCAGCAGGGCTCAGGATAAAAACAAATTGCCAGTTTTACTGGGGAATTGGTATGAGAGCACTCACACAGTCCCAGCACACACCTGGAACACCTTTCCAAAACTGAGCAGTGGGATGGGTGGGATTTGCCACTGGAACTCTGAAAGATGACAGACAAACTCAGGAACAAATTCCAGGCACAGCTCCCATCCCAGTGTCTTCCTGCTCCTCCCCCTGGGACACTCCACAGCCCCCAAGCTGCACCTGGGCTGGACTCGGGCTTTGTCAACACTGGGATAGCAGGATTGGGATCAACTTGAGGCTTAAGGAATGTAACAGTATCACCTCTGAGGACTGACCTTGCATGAACTGGCAGCAGGTGGGATTTGGCAGGACCACACAGAACCTGCTGATAACAGGCAAGTTTGGGGTTCAAAACCCCAAGTTCAAGGAGTTAAAGGGCAGGTTCAGAATTCAATCCCTGCTTACAAACCACATCAGCCAAGGAATGCTGCTGGGCTGGGAGAGAGAATTATTTTTATGAGGTCAAATACCCATTTCTGTGTTTTTCTCAACTCAATCCCCAGTGAATTGTTGCTCACTGCCTTGTGCTGGTGGAACTACAGCACTTGGAGCCTCTCCCAGGGCTTGATCCAGCCTGGTAAAGGCTAAAACTGGCTCCATTTAGGCTGGAGCAGCTCAAAAGCAGCAAATGGTGCCAGTGAGCACCTGAGGGCAGAATAAACCCCTGTCCAGGGACAGGTCTCTGTGCTGACAATCAAAAGGTTAACTATAAATTCGCATTCCTTGTCAGGTAAAGTCCTCCTACCCCGGACTCCAGCAGGAGTTTTGCCACTTCCTGCAGCATGTTTGTGTTTTCACTACACCCTAAATGATTTAGGAAAAGTCAGGGAGCAGTGGGAGGTCTCTCCCTGCCAGCCCAGACCCCCCAACGTGGGCACAGCTGGGTCTAAAACCTGTGTGTGCATCCAAGGTCCTGCTCAGCAGGAGAGGATGGGAGAGGAGGAACATGGGAAACACACGAAGTTATTACACACAGGATAAAAAAAATGACAAAAAGGGTGAAATAGTGTCCTTCACTCTACCCAGAACCAAAAACTGAGTGCCAGGGCCACGAGCACAGACCTCAAAGAGCACAAATGTCTCTGTTCCAACACGGTCACAGGCCAGGAAGCACAGAAAGGGAGTTTCTTGCACATGGGAGGCAGTGCCGGCCCTTTGCAGCTGAGGGGTCCTGATAACCTGTCATGTTTGTATTAAAAAACAATTTCAGAAGACATTACTAAAAATAAAGAGTCCATGTTGAAGGAGTTTTCAGAGCTGAGACTCAGATTCCCAGGTGTGAGCTGGTTCCAGCTGCTGGTCCTGCCTGGATCCCGGCTGGAACAAACACCTCGGTGGGACAGAGAGCCCTTTTTGGTGCAAATGTTTACTTCACTAAGACTTAGCTCAGAGGAAATCCAGGCACTAGAGGAAAGGAAGGATATGGGAATAGAAGGGGAAAGTGTATTGCTTTAATAATCCAGCTTTTCAGTGTGGATTCCTGCACTGGGCCATCACCTACTCACGGAAGCAGTCAAAGGGGACAATTCTCCTGCAGAACCCCATCAGGGAGGTGAATGGGTGGCACAGCCCATCCACAGCCTTCTGCAGGTGGGAGCAGGAATGCTGATAGAGCTGGAGCAGGAATTCTGAGATCCATGCGGGAGCAGCCTGGATGGCCCCGGGGGGCAGTGCCCTGTGCAGGGCGAGCACGGTGCCCGCCAGGCCCAGCAGCAGCAGCAGCAGCACGGGGGGCAGGCTCACGGGGGGCAGGCTCAGGGCACACACCCACTTGCTGCCTTCCACAGTTTCCTTCCCAGGGCATTTGCTGCACTGTTTCCTCCTGGGAATCAGCATCAGTTTTGGAGGGAGGATCTTGTGGATCTGACCCACTTCAGTTTTAGCCCACACATCCTTCAGCAGGTCCTCCATCCTTGGACAAATCTCCAGAGGTTTCACATCCGGCAGTTCCTTCTCCCTCAGGGCCTTGACCCGCTGCTGCAGCTCCTCCAGCTTCTCCAGGCACAGCAGGGGGGACTTCTCTTTCCGAATAGAGGAATTCAGGTACTTGAGCTCAATCTCCTCCACCTTCAGTTTGCTCACACTCTCCAGCAGGGGCTCGTATTCCCGCAGGAAGCGCCTGTTGAGCTCATCCAGAGCGCCCAGCAGAGCTTGCTTCTTGTGCTCCAAGGTGTCCCCGAGCTTTTTGAAGTACTGCCCCACGACGTCCTTCTCGCTGCGCAGGAGCTTCTCCCACTGGGATTTCTGCGCCGTCAGCTTCATGTAGCACAGCAGCACCTCCCGCCAGTATTTCTCCGGCAGCTGCTCCTGCAGTTTTCCAGCGGCCTCCTTGGCCTTCCTGTGGGCGCTGTGCAGGTCCCCGATGGGGTGCCCGCGGTGCTGCCCTATGGTGAGGCACTGCCCGCACACCAGCTGCCTGTCCAGCAGGCAGTAAATGTTGAGGGGCTGCCGGGGGTGCTCCCGGCACGTCTCCACATCCCAGGGCTCTTCCTGCCGGCACTTCTCAATGACGGCCTTGAGGGCGAAGTTGATGGGCAGGGACTCCAGCCCGGCGGCGGGAACGTCCACCAGGGCCCGGCAGTTGGGGCACTTGAGGCGCCTCCGGATGGAGAAGGTGTCGGAGCGCTGGAGAACCCCCTCCAGGCATTCCCTGCAGAAGGTGTGGGAGCAGGGAAGCACCCGGGGATCCTGGTAAATGCCGCAGCAAACGGCACAGCTCAGCTCCTCCTCCAGCCGCTCCATGGCCTGCGCGGGGAAAGCAAACACAAACAAAGGGCTTCAGCTCTTCCACAATCACTGCAGTGACCCCAGCGGGGCATTTCCTGAGCAGGAATTCCCACCTCGGCTGTTCGTTGCCAAGGGGGAAAAAAAGGCAAAATAATAATGAAAGTGAACAGTTCGGTGATTTCAGCAAAGTCTGAGCTGCACTCAGGAGCCAAGCGAGCACCCACATCCAACCTCTGCCTTAAAAAGCCAGGGAAAGCAGGAATCTGCCATTAGATGTTTTTTACGATGGGAAGCAGTAGGGAAGTGGTAAAAACAAAACTAGAATTTCTAAATAACCTCAGAATTATGAACAATTTCTCCCACCGCTTCCAACGTGAGAATAGAACAAGAAGTACAGACGCTTTTTTTTCTGCCCTCACTTCAAATGTTACTTTTGTAACACAAAATAGTCATCAGAGCATTAAACAGTCACATTTACTAGAAGCTCTCTGGAGGTTCTGGCACTAACAGTCCAACTCAGCAGCCCTTACAGACACCACCACTACCAGGATTAGATTTTTGTGTGCTATTCCCGGGTTACTTTAAGCACCAAACTCAAAAACTTTCACTTTCCATCCTTTGTGATGTTGCCTCAGTTTTTCTTTGCCAGCTTAGTGAAATCAGTGTTAAATCCCAAATAACAGTAACACTAAAACCAGTTTTCCTGATAAATCCTGATTTTTGTTTCCATTCTGCTAAAAATACGAGGGAATTGGTACCACGTTTCCTCCTCTTTGTGCCACGTTTTCCTGCCCCTCCACCAGTTTTAGTCAGAGGCTTTGCTGCACCGCAACAAGAAATTGTCTGAGTTTTCAGCATCAAAACCCATCAATTTGGGGTCTAAATCAAAATCTGCCAACAACCACCTGGAGCAGGGCTCACACTGAGGGAGGGTGGGAGCTGAACACCCAAAGCCCAGTTCTCTGAGGGTTAAACCAGCCCTGAGCACAGGAACCTGCTCTGGTGGCACAGAAATAAGCCTGGCTTATCTCACTGGCTGGGGTTGGGTCCAAAAGGGCAGTGCTGGGCTTAATTAGGGTGAAACAATGCCAAAAAATCAACTAAAAACTTTAATTTATCAGTTTATTTTTAATCTATCATCGCCCAGATCAGCCAATTCAATCTGTATGTTGTTAAGTCAACTTTATATTCAAAACACAGCCTGATTAATTCAGCTCTAAGAAAAAAATAATTAAAAAAATCTATGCAGCACACTTTCAGGTAAATTATCACAAAATGTTGGTTCACTTCTTTGAATTCTTTTTAAAAGGAAACCTTGAGAACAGCTGGGAGAAAATCTCCTAGAGGGAGACATAATTCCATATAATTCCTAAGAACTGCCCTTTAAAAGCAGAATGACAAAGAGTGTCAGCATTTATAACCAACTGCTGCATTCTCCTCAGTAAAGAGAATTTAGATCAGGTCCAACAAACATTTAACAAAAGACCTTCATGACAATGACACTAAATCTGTTTTTTACTAAATAAAGGCCATGAGGTTATTCCTCTTTTCACTGGGAAGCCACAGGCCTTTATTTCCCAGCTTTTCCAATCAGCCACTGTAGCAACACTGGGTTATTAATTCCATGTTTTTAAGTGATGCTTCAGACACTGGAACTAAAGAAATGTGACAATAACGAAGGGAGCTGAGCAACAAATCTATTCCACTGCCTAGATAATTATTTTTTATAATTAATTCCCATAGGAACTATATTTAAAGGTTTTATTTTAATTTTATATATATAAACTTATTATGAATCTTAGGAATGTCACTTCCACTGAAATCAAAGGAAAAATAGGTTATAGTTTTTCTCATGGTTGGAAAAAAAAGAATCCTTAGTTAGATATTCACTATTTTCTCTTATATATATGGAATTAATAATAATTTTTTAAAAATTTCCTTGTTTAAAATCACTAACTTGGGCAGCTCCAGCTCTTTTATTACTCCTTTTTATTTTTTATTTATTATTCCTCAGTTTCCAAACAGGATTTGGAATGTCAGTGCTGATTTTTCTAAAGCACCCTGTGTCTCCTTAATTTGTTCTAGACAATTACCAGGAGTTGTAGCAGGGAAGTAAAAGGTTTGGAATTCCCAGAATTTCACCCAGCACTGGCAGCACAGAGGAAATACCCACATATTGATTTATTTCCACTGCTGTTCACCTGCAGACTATTGGAAACAGAGCCTGGGAACAGCAGTTGGAAAATACAGAGAAGGCCCAAAATGACAGAGTTAAGCAAAGAGAAAGAAAGTAACTTTTCTAGGAAAAGAAAAGCAGCAGCAGGAAGCTGGGAAATGCTTTCCTGCACAGAGCAGATACTTTTCCTGGCATGTTCCAAACAACTGTGGCAGCAAATACATGTGCCACATGTATAGTAATAAATATATAGATTTATTGTAAGAGTTCCCCCAGCATAAACAAATCACAAACTAGAAGGTATTTTAAAATTCAAAAGTGCAATTTGTGCCAGTTTTGGAAACCTCTCAGCAATGGGATGCCTGCTAAGGACTGGGATTTTATCCTCCTCTAATTAGGGGTGTTGTAGGGAGGTGAAAACATGTCATGAAGGCAGCAGAGCTGGAGGATGGGGTGTGTGCCAAGGCATCCAGCGAAGCAGATCACAGGAATGTGGTGCATTCCTTGATAACTGTGTTCCCAGAGATCTCCTGCTCCTCCAGCTCATTATGCCAGAGGTTGTTTAGAAAAAATTATATATATTTTTATATGCAAATATACAAACAGTGGAACACAGCATACATCAGCGTTTAGGTGGATAAATAACTGCTTTATAGGACAATCCCCCACACCCCATTCTACTCCAGAGGACTTTAAAAGGTGAATTTGGCGCTGGATAACAGCCCATTCCAAGGGGCACCCCCAGGAGTGGGAGCTGCTGCTCCTCCTCCTGCCAGCAAAGGAAACCTCTGCTCTCTCCTGAAGGACTGCAACACTCAACTTCAAAATGTGCTGAACTTGAACCAAATCCACACAGAAACGCCCATTCCCTATCCCACAGAGATCCATGAAATCCTCTTCACCACTATTATAGAAGCTCAAGTTTACGTTGTGCAAGAAACAGAGATCGAATGACATTACAGTGTTTGCCATTCATAAATCACCTTCCTGGTAAAGGAACAAAACATAAACCCACCAGGAATCACAAACAGCCCTAAACCTCCCTATTCCAGCCCATTCCAGCCGTGCTGCTGCTTTATCCCACAGCACAAGTCACGGCAATTCTCAGCCTGGGATGTTCTGCCCCGGCCCCTACTCCTGCCACAGCTACTACACCGCTGGCACAGTTTTACACTTTTTGGGGTTTTTTTCCCCGCTGTTTTGGGGGTTTTAGTGACCTGAAGGAGATGAACACAGCCGTGTAGTTCCCCTGTCAAAGGGACCTGCCAGTTCCCTGCTCTCCGTCCCTGCACTGGCTCCTCCTCTGACACAACCTGACACAAGTTACCACATTCAAAAACTCCAAATTCGCGCTGGAATCACAGTTACCGGTGAATCCCGAGGGAATCTCTGACTCCTGAGAGCGAGCCGGGCTGTTTCACAGATCTCTCTCATATTATGTGTAGTTTATGTTACAAAAAGAATTCGGTCCCAGCCCTGGTTTGCATGGAACCCACAGCGATTTCCACTCAGCCGGAAACTTCCGCGCTCCACCTCAACCTCAGAAATTTTTCCAAGGCCATAATTTCAATTAAGAAGTTTACAACGGGAACTCGTGCTGGCGATTTTAAAACCCAAACTTCAGGAAAGCGGGGAGAAAGCAGAAAAACCCGCTCCAGGACTTCGATGGTCCCCTGTGGGTCCTTTCCAACTGTGGTTCTATATCCCCCTCCATCCTTTCTTTCCATGCTCGATCCCCCCTCCCTCCCTCGTAACTCTTGTCAAAGCTTCTGGTTTTTTAGCATTTATCCGTCATTCCCCTCACAGCACCAGCGGAGGTGAAGGACGAACACACTTTACCTGCGTCCCCCGCAGGGTCCCTCCTGCCGCAGCCGCAGCTCCCAGACCGGCAACGATGGGACCGTCCCTGAAGGAGTAACCGGGAAACGATGGGATCAACACCTGGAGCTCGCCGAGGTCGCACGGATAAGAACGAGCTGAAACAC
>NW_021940571.1:1950000-1954535 GCF_001715985.3 Manacus vitellinus
GACTGTCCAGGCAGGGGGAAGGAGGATGCTCACCGGGAACGGCGCCCTCGGTGCCAGCATCATAATGATGGAGCGATACAAGGGCTGAGGGGTGATGGCACCTTACGGAGCACCCCGTGGCAAACCCTTGCCCCGGGCACCGCTGGCACCCACAGGGAGCTCCGTCCTGCTCTCCTCTGCAACCACAATCACAGACCCCATTCCCCTTCACCATCTGAGGACAAATTCACCCCGGAGACGTGAAACCTCCTGCTCTGGGGGTGCAGGACCTGGCCTTCTGGAGCTGCTAACCACAGAAATAAAAATTAATGCATACTTAAATTGAAGCACGTCTACCTGCTTTGGCTACTGAAGATTATTATAAAGTACTTTTGACAAGGGCCTGGAGCGACAGGACAAAGGGAATGGATTTAAACTGACCGACAGTAGGTTTATACTGGATATTGGGGAGAAATCCTTCCCTGGGAGGGTGGGGAGGGCCTGGCACAGTTTGCCCAGAGGAGCTGTGGCTGCCCCAGCCCTCGGAATGTCCAAGGGTTTATTTCCGATTCATTTGAACTAAACTGTAAAGTCATTCTCAGCTGCTGCATTCACAGTGAACTTGAAAGAGAAATGAAATTCCTTTAATGTTGTCATGTAGATCATAATAAACCACCCAAAACTCACCTAAACATGTTAAACTGGTATTTAGAGGACCTTATACAAATATCTGGGAAATATATGAAATTATGTTCTAGCTAATAAAAAAATCTCATCCTCTAACAAACTACCTGCCATAGTTTTACCACACATTTTTCCACTCTCATTGTTTCTGACTTTTGTTACAAAATATCTACTGGCTGTTAATTACAGTTTCTAATTACACGTTCCCTGTAATCCTGGCTCTGTGTACACTGGCTTTCAACACAAACCCTGTGGAGGGAGCTTGGTAAAATTGTTATTTTTGCTTCTAAAGTGGGCAGGGGAGGAAAAGGGATTAAAAATAAATCAAAGAGGCTCATACAAGACTGCAGGTGCAAGATATATGTTTTTTCTTTTTTTGCTTGGAATGAGATAAAATACAAGCAATCCACAGCTAGCAATAGCTACTATTTTCCTACTTTGCTATATAAATAATCAGTGTATCTTTTAGTATTTTAGAGTTTGGAGTAAACTGGGGAAATTCCCCCTTTGCTTTCAACACTGAACTATAATTACTGGTTCCTCTTTTCCATATATTCAAGACAACCATATTTTTCTATTTTTCAGATGACAAGTCTGTAGCTGTCCATGGTATTGTACCACTCCCCTCTCTCTCCCACCCCACGCTCAGCAAGGTCTAAATCTATTTAATAGTTCTCCAAAGATGCTTCTCCAGCTCCTCAACACCCTAATTTAAAAGTATATCCAAGGTATTTACATACAGCAGTTTTAATGACAACTCTTTTTTAATAAAAGCTCTTCCTCAGCTTTGGAGCACATCAAACCAGCAGAACAAATACAGGACCCCCATTTAGAATGGATTTACAAGCAAAAATGGATATTCCTTTAGGGAAATTAGGTTTCCAATCGTTTTTCTGTAGATAATCAACCAATATTACCTTCTTTTAATCTATTCTTTGTGCCATTTTTCACTCCAGCAGTAGCTAAAAACGTTAAGAGTTTGTAACTTTACACGTTTCCTGCTACTAAGTTTCCTCTCACAAAGTCTATTTGATCCAGATGCAGGACTTCTCTAATTGCTCCCAGCCTCAGGACCAGATTTCCTGCCAGGAATTTGGTGACACGCAGAGATGAGGAAACACTTACAGTTAAAAGTGGCAAAAATCTACAAGTATTAATATGAAGACATTCTTAAGTTATAAAGCTGCCTTAGCCAGTATTTCATTTTAATAGAGTGACATCCTATCCATAAATTATTATTTTCACACAGACTAACCTGTTCCACTACCAAAGCAGTTCACAGCTCAGTGGGAATGCCTGTGATCCCCCAGAGGATGGGAAATAGGTCTGTCCAGGGCTCCATGATCCAGGAAATGGCTCTGAAATACTGAAAGGCTTCACACAACCAGAGAAAATTCCACTTCCAGCAGTGGGAGAGAAAGAAAAGAGGGTCAATCTCTCTCAATCTACCCCTTTCCATTGAGCATCATATTCTTCTCAGATCCCAAAATTCCAGGGCAGTTATTTGGTCCAGCAATGCTGCTGCTCCTTGGGATAAAAATCCTACCTGGCATTATGGATTATTTATGGATTGTTGTCCTTTTAATATTTTTAAATCCTTTTCTGGATATTTGCTCCCCTAAGTTCAGCTGAAACGAGAATTTTTTACTCCCAAACACAGGAAGAGTTGATAATTATCCAACCTCAATATGATCAATATTCCTAAAGGCAATCCAAGTTATTTATTGTTTATACCCAAGATTCCCAAGCAACTCCCTTTCTCCAACAAAGTATTTAATTCCATTACCTCAAACTGCAACTTTAGCGGGAAAAAAAGGCACCGGACAAAGTGGTTTCAGTTTTGCTCCCAAAGAACTCCAGCAGTGCCACCCTGTGGAGGCTGGAATATTTCAGTTATCCATATTCTGGTGAACCAACAAGTGACAGGATCTGCTGGGAAGCAGGGCAGGAGAATTTTTCACTTAAAAACCCACGAAAAAAGGCAAAAAGCCCGAAGAGCACCAGCTTAAGGTAATTTACTGTAATTATATTACATCAGGGAAGTGCCAAAAAAAAGCATTTTTGGGCAGTAATTATAGACCTTGCCAGTGTTCTGATGGGTTTTTGTTTAAGAAAGCTGCTCAGAAAGTTCAGCAAAGTTGCCACAAACATCTGTTCTCCCCTTCCCCCAACAAGAAAAGATTCTAATAAAGCGATTTTCTACAGCACATCCTCCACAAAGGTGGCTTAGTGGGAAGATGGTAATTTACTGAGTGGAATTTTCCTTAAAAAGGATTTTATTTCCCTTCATTTAACATTAAAACATCCCTAATTTATTAGTGAATACATAATTAAGTAAATCAGTTATTTTTTAGGGTTTATACCAAAATAATGACGTGCCTCCACACCACACACAGACCTTTGGCAGGTAAAAACCTCACGCCAGAGACTCAGGAAGCCACTTTCTTCAAATAATCTCTGCACCTTTTGATGAAAAACGAATGTATTAGAGAAAGAAGCACCCAAAGCACGAGAATTGCAAGTTTTAATGTTTATTTTCCCCAAGACAGCCTAGCCTGCACTCTACTTGGATAAATTCACAAGCTAGTTTCCGCTGCTTCTAGTTTTAAACTTTTAACCATGTTTCTGATGACAAGGAATGCTGCAAAAATACTCTAGTCCAACAAAGAGTTATGATCACAAAATAATCTTTATCCATTCTACAGTGTTTCAGAATTACCAGTTGATTTTTAAAACACAAGGTAGATATAGATGCTAATGGTGGCTAATCTGGTATGTTTTATTTATTATAGCAAACTGTTGTTCATGCAACACTTGTGCTCAAAGGGGAAGGCACAGCATTTCCTACAATGAGCCACCTTATAAAGAGTTCAGTTTGTACAAATTTGTAACCTCACCTTGAATTTAGTGTGCAGGACCTCAAAACTGAGGCATTCCTCCAATTATAAAAACACTTGCATCCTTTTTGTGCAAGTTTTAAAAATACAAAGTTTTCTCTCTAAAGTGGCTCAAAATAGATTGTTCATGGCTGCCTACATCTAAGATAAAAAGAGTCTAAAACAATTGGATTAGGCATATTAAAGGTGTTCAAACCATGACTTGATTTGTACATCTATTCACACCTCTTTTCTCGGTCTTTATTCGGCAGTACATATGCACCAAATTTCAATTTTTAGACGTTTCCATATCATTTTCATAGAAAACAAAGTTTGAAAACAAGTAACATTGAAACACAGCACGGTATCCTACCACAACAGAAACATTTTGGTTACAGGACTCAACAAAATCTAAAAATGAACTATGCTGTAGATTACCACATGCAAAGGTCTTCATGTTATCTTTGAAAATGAAAAGGATGAGATTTTTTATTACCACATTTTACTGCTTTCTACTATTATGGCAACTTGTGTACTGCAACACAGTCTAGTTTGAAGGGAAATGAATGATTTTTTTTTTTTTTCCATGCAAAAATCTACAAATTAGTTTTGATGATATGGAAAAGCTTTTCATAACATCAAACATTCATCTGGTGCAAATGCACAGGGAAGCCTTCCTGAAATTCTGACTTTACAAACAAACTAAAAAGAAGCCGTACAGGAAAGAAATGAAAAATAACTCGAAAGAAAAATAAAAATAAAAGAGGGGGAGAAAAAAAAAAAAAGGAAACAAAACAAAACAAAACAAGAGAAACACAGGCTGCAGGAGTAAACCAGAGTCTGCTGCTAAACCGGTCTGGTGTCCAGTGTAAGGTGACACTCCAAGTCGGATGGGTTAGGTTGTTCCAGCCCCCTGAAGGCGACTCAAGCTCCATGCGCTCACAGACAGCATCACACCCACTCTCTCATCACACGGCAGGCCCGGCGCTGGCCCCG
>NW_021940571.1:1954639-1973171 GCF_001715985.3 Manacus vitellinus
CATTCACACGGTGCTTCATAGCAAGGCCTGGGCTCATTCTCTTGGACTTATGTGGGCATCCTATTCTCTTATGCTTACGAGGCTTGATGATGATATACTGCATTTCCCCCAATTGCTCTAGGAAGTCGGTGTTCCGTCTCAGGCACTGAAGATCTGTGACCTGTAGCCCTTTTTTTTCTTTGAACAATCTAAATAAGCATTCAGTGTGAAGTTTTTCATTACATTTTGCCACTCATTCTCACTCGCACCCACTCGCCATCTTGACTTCATTTGGGCTTTTCTGTGATTCCAAATGAAATCTTCACATTTGCTTTCCCGATTTAATGCAGCAGCGGATCCCATGAGCCAAGATTGATGGATCAAACCTTTTTTTTTTTTGTTTTATTCAGTGCTGCATTGTACCTAACTTCCAAAATACCACTCTAAAACTGGAACCCTTCTGCTGGTACATTGGCAGATGAATTGAAACCAAATGTTCCGCCTTGTATTGCTTCTGGAACAAGGCTTGGATCTTCATCAATCTGGAACGGAATGGGAACACTGTGAGTGGGGACAGGGACACAAAACCTCACTAAACAGGAGCTGCACACTCCAAAAATCATCTCCCTCTCTACCTAATGAACTTCCCTGCACTGAGTCTTGCCATTCTCCCCCCCAGTTCAGTAGAGCACTAAAATGAAGTAATTTAAGCTGAAATGTTTTAGCTTTTATTTAGCAGGAAAGTCTACATGGCACCCAATAATATCCTGCTTATGGAATTTTCACTGCTGGAAAAGTATTCTGTCAGTCTTCTAAACAGTCACAGTTCTTAAGAGATGACCAATACCATTAAGTCAAGCAAGGATTAAATCCAGACTGCAGTTTCTATTTAAACTGGGTAGCACATATTTGGTAACACAGGTTACCACACTGACACTGGATTAAATTTCAAGTCCTGCTCTTTATGCAAAATTTAAGTTGCTTAACAAGACTTGGATGTTATTGCTCACATAAAAGTGAAAGTCTAGCACAAAATGATCTTCAAAGTGAAAACAGGGCACGAATGCAGCTGAGCTCTACCATTTCTGCAGTTCTCCAACCAAGCAGAAACCCCCTCTCCCTTCACAGCACAGACTGCCACGATTGCTTTTCCCTTCTCTGCAATTATGATTTGAAGTGCACACAAATCAAACCTCCCTTTGATTTGTGTCACGTGTTTGAAATGAAAACAACATTCCTGATCAGCACATCCCACCCCTGAAATTATTCCAATATTCCAAGTGGTTTGTGCCTGGAGCAGCAGAAGCTCCGACTCGGCACTCGAGGCAGCAGGGAGCTTATCAAAGGGGAAATGTCAGGCTCAGGCAGGGGCTCAGAGGTAAGGGAACTATTCAAAGCCTGGGATTTTAATCCCTAGAGATGAGGCTTAAATTAGGCATCAGATCTTCTTTAGATGCTTCATGGTGAGGAGTGGTGAGAGAGGCACTCAGTTCAAACAAGGGCTCGTTCTGCACCGAACTGAACGAGTCCCACAGAGCAGCTTTACCCCCAACCATATTTACAAATATAAACCACCACGAGGGCAGACTGCAGAGAATGACACACTCACATCATCTGAAGAGAAGAACTGATCAATGATCTCATAAGCCAGTTTGTAGATGTCTTCATTTTCATGGTTTTGTAGCTGTTCAATTTTCTCCAGCCCTGTGACAAATGCACGAGGAAAATATCAGAACACCAAGTTCAGGCAAAACAATTTTCCAAGAATGAAATTAAAAACAAATCTGGGATCAGAGTGACTATGTTAAATTAAGGTGCTGTAAACTCATATTTGACTATTTATATATATATTTTTATACACATTTATATACAGACAAATAACTGTACAGTACATACACGTGTAAGTATTTTTGGAGCTCTGACAAGCAGAGTTTAGGCTCAAACACCTCTTTTCTCCTCCCAGCCATCACCAATCACTTGATTTTTCTGCTCTCCCTCAACATTTGGTATTTTAAAGACTATTCTACTCCATGTTAACAAATCCCACCCAGTTTTTTACCTGTGCCCAAATTTAATATCACTGTTTTTCATCCCTGAAAAGTTTCAGTCAACTTAAATAACAACCAACATAGAGGAAGTCTCAGAGCCATTAGGAAACTAAAGTTATCATATTTATAAAACCACTGTATCTGGAATTCTTTTTTTCAAGTCCACCTGGACATGACTCGTGCATGACTAAGGTAAGCACATCATCCCTACATTAACAGAAACTAATCTGTCAAGGAGAATAATTTGTCTAATAAATGACTGTTACAAAATCAGCATTTAATAAGTTTTACTGCCATTATCCAGCTCCTCCACATTTTAACTTAGGTAGGAAAAGCTGGCTATATTCATGTGATAGGCATGAAAAGGTCACTTTAAAAAAGGTTTTAACCAACACACAGTAGGAAGCTAAAACATCAATTTCTGCAAAAAACCTCTTGAAATATTGATCCTCCTACCTCCACACTCTTCTATAAGGTTGGCTATGGTTTCTGCTTCATCTTCAGCCATTTTTAATATATTACTTAGTCCATCCAGAACCACTTGCACAACTTGTGCATCTTTTACTGTCAGCAAATTGCAAAAGGGAGGGATTACATTTTGTTGGATTAAGTAAGCCACCTGAGGGGGGAAAGGCAGGAGTTACACCAGGAATGTGGCAGACAAACAGTGCAGCACAAACACAAATGCAAACAAGTTCCATGAAGGCCAAGTGCTCAAAGTTACCCAACCAGGTATTCTGCAGTGGCCACTTTCAAAAATCCCCTTTTGGAGCATCAAAAGGTAACATTTATGATAACTATTATTATGTAATTATTATTAAAAGGTGACATTTATGGATCAAGTTACAAATATATTTAAGGGCTACAATACACAAGTATCAGACACTGAATTTTTCAGTATCAGATAAGGAGCTTCAACCTCATCTTTGAAAATGAGCAGCACCACCCCAACCCTGCCCCTAATCTGGGCTTACAATGAACTAGTGTAATTCTACTCATGGGATACTACCCTTGTAATTATCACATTCTGATGGTTGGGGAAAAAAGGTAAAAGGAGATGTGGAATGCCCAGGAATCCCATCAGAGCCTGAATGAAGTCACTCACAGCTCCCAGGCCATCCTAAGATGTCATGTCAGTCCAGAAATGAATGAGCTTCCAACTGAAGCTCACTCTCCAATCCCTTGTGGAATTGGGAAGAGTTACTGAACAGTGGAGGAACAGAGACATCCATAATCCTGGAACTCCCTCAAATGCACCCAAGACAGGGAATGCACCTCAAAGTTTGACTCACTTGGTCTTTTCTTCCGCTGATCGTTAAGTTGCTTATTGCCCAAGCAGCTTCTTTCTGAGTACCAAAGTCACCCTGAAAACACAACCACAGACACAAACAATCACTCCAGGCTTCCTGGAACAGTATTCCCAGAAAAGCTTGTACTTGTTACAGTCCACCCCACACAGTATCACTGTATCAGTTGGGAAAGTAACTCCCAAATCCTGTTCTGTTCCTCCCTTCCCTGCAACCACGTTTTCCAATCGATCTCCCAGGGGAAGGGAAATTTGTTTACATCAAAGCACATAAAACTGCAGCACTCACTCCACTCTCTCCCACTCCTTATCAACAGCTGTCATGTCCTACAGGCAGAGATAAGCACTAAGTGTCAGCTTTGATAAAGCCCTGTACACACTGCAACTGTGGCTGCCTCTCAAGTTCCTCAGCTCAGGGCTGTTTATTCAGTTTGAAAGGTCTCCAGTTCTTTTCTCAGGGATCAATAAATTGACAGTTAACAGAACTATTTATGAATGGTCTTTTCCCCTGAATACTTCCTACATTCTTTTAGCCACCCCCTTGTTTCTGACAAGGCACAAGGAACACAAGGTGGTTTGGAAACTCACATTTCAAGACACAAAGAACCCAAAACCTGAAAACAAACACAGGTATTTGAAGTCCCACATGAGCATTCAACACCAATCCTTGTGGTCTAACCTTATCTAGAAGATGAATTATCATTGGAACAAGGTTTGCATCTATTACTGCCTGAACTTGCTGCTGGTTTCCTGCAGTGATGTTAGATAGGAACCACACGGCTTCCTGCAAAACAAAAGGATGGCAGGAATTAATTCAGACAGTCTTCTAGAGCATTTATTCCCCCTCCAGCAAGATCCTCTAACACGCACATTTTTCCAACTCCACAAGACTCTCCAATCTTTCACTGCTACCAGTTTACAACCAAACACTTCAGGTTAAAAGGAAAAATTATTTGGAGACAAAAAAAGAAGTCACAAATGAGCACTCAGTAATTGCTTCCACCTCTGACAATGAATGCTGGAGCAGGTTTCAGCTGATGGCCAGAAGAGCTCCAAAATGCATGACAGCATCAAGTTTTCCACACATGAGAGTGGCAGGAGATGTTCTTTACCTCCTTCATAATGTCCCTCTCCCTTGGCTTCAATCAAAAAACACAACATCTATTACTTAAATGCTTCATTTTCAACAGTTATTGGACCCCTGATGCTCATTCTGTCCACAAGCCCAGGACTCTCCTTTCAGCAATATCCAAAAGCAGGTGCCTGGCACAGTGTGCAAGAACAGATCTTTTCCCCAGTAGCCCCTCCCAGTCCTGAACTGAATTAAAAATTAAATTAAAAATTAAATTTAAAGTTAAATTTTGAACTAAGCCAAAGACTGTGTCTGGATTCTTCTGTTCAGTAAGAATCAGAAGTCCCCACACACCTTTTTAAGTGGGAATCGATCCTTTAGTCAAGAAATAACAGTTTCACATGAAATTTTCAGTATATTCAGAGTATCAGCTTCTAATCTTACACTTGAAAGATTTCTGCCTTCCTAGAAACCTTCCATCACTGTTCAATTCCCTTCTCAATCTCTCTGGAACAACAACTTTTTAGCTGAATGTTTCTCTCCACGTGAGAGTCTGGAATTTTCACATTTCATTCAACTGAGTCTCTGAGATCAGATCACAGGACCACTTTCAGCAGTGACCCTGTCAGAGATTTCGGATGTCTGGGCTTCTCCTGGTGGGCTTGCTTTGGGCTTTAATCACGGGCAGTGTTGCAGAGTGGCCCCAGAAGTGCCCAACACGCCTCAGATGCACTCCGGAGTCAGCACGGAAGTCAGTGCCCCCATTTAAAGCCTTTTCCATCCATCCCCACACACATCCCCCACCCCACCCCCAGCTGACTTGGTTTAAATTCCATTTCTCACACACACTCCATTCAAAGACATCCAATTATCTCTATTTCATCACTTCCAAGAGAGTCAGTTTAATTAAAGTGACATTTCACGTATCGAGAACTCCCAACTTTTAAGTCAACAGCCAGATTTAGAAGATAAAGCTTTGATTTCATAAAAATTCAATTAGAAGAAAATCAGGAAACAACATCCTTGTCAAGTACAAGTCTGCAGCTCCTTAGACATTTTCCTGTGGATGTTAATCTCCAGAAAAACCTCAGCACTTGCTGCAAACTGCCATAAACTGGCGTAAGGAGCCAATTACTCAAACCTCTGTGACACTGCATCGTGTGGGATTCCAAGCTAAGCCAGATATAAAAAAGTTATCAATCAGGTACAATCACTTGCCTTATTAATTTTTTCTTTGGGATGTGTCAGAAGTGCTGGAAAATGTGAGAGAGCTTCACAGTTGAGAACTACCTGTGTCTGCTCGTCGGTGCCGGTGACGATGTTTCCTACAGCTCTCAGAGCAGCCGTCTGGAAATGAACCACAAACAAAAACACTTCCTTTAAACGCAGCTCTTTTCACCAAATATTTTTTTTTTTTCTGGCTGAGCACAAACAGCTCAGAAAGCAAAAGCTTTTATGCAAATCACACAGGGGAAAAAAAAAAAAAAGCTCTTTAAAGTCCAACTCTAAAAAGAAACCAGCTACTTTCTCTAGTAGCACGTTTTGAGCAGCACTTCCTTCAAGGGATCCAAACTTACTTGCACTTTAACTTCTTGATGGCTGAGAAGAGGAACCAAATGAGGGACTATTCCGGAGTCTATGACCATCTGGATCTGCTCATTGCCAGCATCCGTTAGATATGAGAGTGCCCAGACTGTATCTACCAATATCTGACAGGAAACGGGACAGAAATAGCACCAGTGTCACCAAAATAATTAAAACTACAGTTCAAAATAAATGAAAGATTAATTTCCATTAGTGCTGTGCATTCACACAGAGAAAAATCTAATTTAAACAGCTGTAAATCTGAACATTTCGACTGACAGCTTGTAAAAATGGAGTGTTGTTGCAGCTGACAACTCCTGACTGATTGAAATACAGCCATTTCCAAAATTCAAATAAGCTCAATTTCACCTACTTACAGCCAAGAAATTAAAGAACATTAGTTAATATATTTAAGACATATTTTGGCAAAGCACTGTTGCCATCAAATCAGACAACTGAGCTACAACTTCACTAAGAAGCAAAGAATCTTAAATTCTCATTTATGTTTAGGCAAAAAGATGAGCTATTTTATCATTTCAGTAAAGTCTTGCTCATTTACTTCACTATTAAATAACAATGTTCATATTTGACACCTCAGAAGTTGCATCTAAACCTGATATTTGACACGTGTAGCAGACACTGTTTTTAATTTCATTTATGCTGATTTTCATTACAGATTCAAGTGCTAGGCACAAAAATTCCTGTATTTATCTGGAAATGAATGCTCACAGAAATACAACTGAAACTGCACTTTATTTTTAAGTGCAGGGAAAGCACATGCAAATAAACACTTGCAAAGACACAGAAATACCAGGGAAAAAAACCAAATTAAGACTTAAAAATAAGCAGTTAAAAGGTATCAAAATAAGTTTGCCCTAATGAAAGGGAACATCACAGGTTTTTATAAAGAAAAAGAGTTAATTATGACTACTCTTTGTATTTCAGCCACAAAACTATCTCAGAGCATAAAAGTGAGTCTGAGTTTGGTTACTTACATTTACATCTGTGTGGTGAATTAAAACACAGAGCGCTGGAAGGATCTGAGGAGGGAAAGGAACAGTTACTTTTATATTTTAGAAGTCATTTTTAAGGCAGACAAACCCCCAGCTGGGGTTGGGTCCCAATTCCATCACCTCCTGGATGGTCTCCATCGGTGGAGGGGGGTCTTTGTGGCGGCACAAGTTGACCATGACCCAGGTAACGTTCCTTAGGAAGGTGATGGGGATGGATGGGCTGATGAAGGACAGCAGAGGCTTCACTACTCCAAGGCTAATAACATAATCTCTACACTGGGGTCCATCACCTGGGAGAGACAGCACAGAATTACTGTTATTTCAACAGCAAAGTTCCACAATTCACGGATTTAGGGATGTGTGGGCAAGGGAAAGGGGTGGCAGACAACACCAAACCACCAAGAGGAGTGGACAGCCCAACACACTCCTGAAGATTCCATCAAAAACTTTATAAACAACACTAAAACATCCTTAGAAGTTTTCAGGGGTAACACCAACCTATGATATTTCCTAAAGCCCACACAGCTTGCTCACAGACATTTTGATGAGGTGAATGCAGCAGCCTCAGGAAAAGCGGCACAGCATCTGAAAGGCACAAAAAACCCCCATGGGATGGTCAAGAAGTGCTTCTCAAAACACCAAATATTCACATCCTC
The DNA here is from genome assembly GCF_001715985.3 of Manacus vitellinus. Lineage (NCBI taxonomy): Eukaryota > Metazoa > Chordata > Aves > Passeriformes > Pipridae > Manacus > Manacus vitellinus. The sequence continues at coordinate 1,962,298 of NW_021940571.1, forward strand.
AACTCTTACATAGGAAATTTTTCTCCTGGTAAAAAGTTCACTAATTTCCCAGGTGACACTGAAATAAAACACTGCAATAATTCTTCCTTTGCTGGGTATTCTTACAGAGCCTGCCCTTCAGAATATTAAAAAAACCCCGACATTGAATTTGTTTGCAAGTCTCACAAGTTTACTGGAGCTTGTCAGGACTCCAGATTTAGCACAGGATTTCTGAATTCAATAAATGTCACTAAGCTTTGCATCAGAATCAACTGCAAAGCAGGAACTTTAAGACCAACCTCACCCACTCAAATGAACCAATTTAAGAGTAAGTAGGGGCCCAGCTCCATTATGGACTGGGAATGTAGGAAGAGGGCAGGAAAGGCTTCCACATTTAGATAATTGATCCTGGTTTATTTTCCCCCAGCACTAAGGTGCTTGCTTACATAATAGTTGAGCCTATAAAAAAACCCATTTACTTTAGATCACAGATTTCAAGAGAAACTGGTATTTTTAGTTGCTCTCTCAATGTAAATCATGTTTTACTAGAGAGAAATAAATCACAGCAGGATTCTTATTTCCTACTAAATAAGGGTATTTTATAATGCCTGGATGCAAGGAGAAAAAAAAAACCTTCCCAGCAAGCATATTAAGTACTTTTGGAAAGATTACAACAGGCCATCTTTTTCATTGAAATAAATCAAATTTTCATGTGTCAGAGCTATTAAATGGACTAATTAGTGCATACACAGACCTACAGAACACCACTGACAGCAGTGCTCAATTTGTTGATAAACTAGGTTTAAATACAAAGTGTTCTAGATCAGAGGTGTGGGACACATTATCTATTAATTAGATTTCCAAAAGAAAACTCGGGATGCAACTGGGGAAGGAAGAGGAAGGGAAAAAGGGAAGTTAAAAGAATTAAGATACATAGTAAAAGGGTCCAATCCAAATTAAACTGAGGTTTAATTTTTTAACACTGAGGTTGGGAAAGCAAAGGGCAACTTATCTTGCAACCAACATAAGTTCTGTGTATTTTTGTACTTTTTTGCTTAAATTTTAGGCAAAACTTGTTTCACACTATGTTTGATTATTCCAGGAGGCTCAAGCACCTCTCTTTCATTCACTACCCTCAAAAATCCTGCACACTTCTACTTAGTTCTGCTTTACCAACAGAAGCACTACTTCAACTTAAGACATGCTTGGGGTATAGAAGAAAGTTTCCTTTGCCTGGCAAAATTCAGATTGCAAACCCAAGAGCAATTTCTTTCCATGCAGTATGAAAGACAGGTTTTTTCCTTCAGCTTGATTTTGGAAGAGTTTGATGTCAGGCACCCTCTGGACTTGGCCCACAGCTCTCCCACACTCTTTGTAGTGAGACATGAGATCCCTCCACTGGGGTTTTTTGGTTGGTTTTGTTGTTGTTGTTGTTTTCTGTGGTTTTTTTGTTGTTGTTGTTTTTTGTTTGGTTGGGTTTTTGGTGTTTGTTTCAAGGTTTTTGTTGGGGTTTTGTTTGTTTGTTTGTTTTAAGTTTGCAAACTGGAAACCAGCAGATACCAACTCTGCTAAAACACTGTGAGTTTCCAGAAGACGTTACTCACCCTTAGGAAACCCAACTGAATTTAAACCCTGAGAAAACAAAGACCAAAAGCAGGCCTGTGATTCACCTGACACCACTTGCCAGAGGTAAAACATCTGGCAGGAACCTTCATGGGCAGGTCCCTCAGTGACTGACAACCTGATTTCAAGCGAATCCAACGTGTGGATTTGTGAACTTGCTTGAGAGGAACAGGGGGGGATGTGGATGTTTTTGACAGGGTGTTTTAGATGATGTTATTGTTGTGGCAGCTTCAGAGTGTTATCCATGAGCAAACCCTGCTGGACTTACTGGACTGAACCACGGCCTGTGTCTGCTCTGAGGTTCCAGAGGCGATGTTTGTCAGAGCCCACGCGGCCTCAAACTGTAAAGAAGGACTGGCAAGGGAAGAGAAACACAACAATTATTGTAATGAGAGTTCTCAAATCAGTCACACATCAGTTACGTACCAGCAATGAAAACATGAAATACTCACTTGTCATCTCTTTCAAGACAGTGCACTAAAATAGGTAATATTCCTGATTTTATTAGATCATCGATGGGTGGGTTGCGGTCGCTGGAGAGCAACTTCCTGGTTGGGGAAGGAGAAAGAAAAACAGATTTAGCAGAGAAATCACAATGAGGAATCCAGAGCAGGGCAGTGATGGCTTCCTGTAGCTGAGTTTGGGAAACCTCCAAGCACAGAGTCCCAAGAGCCTCCCTGACAAACTGTTCCAGTGCCACACCACCTTCAGGGCTGGGAATTTTTTCCCCGGTGTGTCTCTCTACTCCCAAACACCAAAGATTTGTTTTCTCCACTTCAAGTGAAAATAACAAAGCCCCCAAATTAAAATTACTGAGCTACTGGAAAGCCAAAGCCATTACATCCAGTTTCAGTGCCATGTTTTCTCTACCAGGGAAGTTTGGTCTTTGTTTTACTGACTGGTGACAGAGTTTTCCAGCTCCTTCCTCCTCCACCCAGCAAGGGAGATACTCAGACCCTTCTGCATTTAAAGCTGAACACTTTACAGTCCCCCTAATTATATATTTTAACTCTACTTGTGAGAAGCATCAAGTTTGCACCAAGATAAATCCATGTATTTATCCACAATCACAATCCACGCTACTTAAAAGATGTCTTGATTTTTTTCTCAAGTTCTTTATATCAAGTTTTCTTTCTAAAAAAAATCAGTTAATTACATACTATTTCCAGTTAAGCTAGAACATATTTTCTGATTCCAAAAGCATGATAAAATGAGAATAAAAACCAAGATATTTGAGAAAGCTGTGTTCTTACCTTGCTGCCTGCACAGCACTTAACTGTATACCCTGGTTGTCACTTGAAGCATTCTAAAAGAAAAAAAAAATTAGATTTTTCACACATTTGTCATCATGACATGAGGAATATTTAAACAATTAAGTTGGTTTTACCTGTACTATTGCCTCCAAAGAAGTGTTTTGCTAGAAAACAGAGACAAAAGCAGTTAGAAATTCAAAATGTTTTAATGCATGCAAAAAGAAGACATGCTTGAGAGTTAATTCTTACCACTCTGAAGTCACCATCTATATCAGAATCTTCACAGATATCTTCATGGGGAACATTCCTTCTCTTTAGAAGATGCTCATCTCTTTTGTTCTGAAAGAGAAAAAGGAGTGAATACCTTCAAAACTTTGACTTAGGAGGTGTGGGGGTTTAAAGGAAAGAAGAGAAGCTTCTGTTTTAAACAAGCATCATAAACATGCTGTCATTGATAGTGTTAAAATTACCAGGAAGTTGGAATGGACTGCACAGAGAAGCACATTTTTGAAACCACTTCTTCCCAAAAAATCCTGCCTCCAACTTTATGGACACAGCAACAAGTTGTGCTGGAAGTTCCACGTGCACAAATCCATCCCCACTGACATCACAACCTATTTGTCATCACTTCTAACGAGACACAGCAATTCCCAGAGGCCAACTTTCTGTTCATCCCACAAGGAAAATAATTCCAGTTGTGATTCCTTTCCTCAGGAGCCAGTTTTCCAGCAATTCTAGTGTCACCTTCAGACTCTCCCACTCTATTGTGTGCTGTAAGAAAACAGCTTTCTGCCTACAGATCAGCAGGAGCATCTGATTTTCAAAGGGAAAAACAAGCTTTTTGTAAGTGTTTAAAACCTGGCTGGAGGAGCAAGAGTGATTTATTAAATTACAAATAAAACCCTGGTTTTCAGGACAAAAAATTATGGAACTCTCAGTAGCAGGTATAAAAATTTCAGAACTTCCTTCTAAGCCAAAGTTTAGATTAGTAAAGATGAAGAGATAGTGGAACAATGTTTTTGGTGGATACAGAAAGAACAAAGTCTTAAACAGAAACTCTTACATTTTACTAAGTAAAATGCCATTTAACAACAAAAATCCTGGATCATCTCACCTTTCTCAATTCCACGACAACTTCATTTCTTTGCCTTCTCATAGTCTGCAAAGAATGAAGATCAAAATACATCATATTCTGAACTCAGACCAATTTTAAAAGTTCTTGTACAACTATTTAAGTTGATGCACTTTAAATACTTGTACACAAAGGGTTTAATTTTCATTATAAAAGCAGAAATCCTACAGGAAATTGGAAGTAACTATGTTATTTGTGTTTATTTTATTTCAGAGTAAAACAGGTTCCTAGGTGTTCATGATGAAGAAAAAAGGGTGTATGGAACCAGGAATAAGCAGGTGTCCTTGAAAGGGAAAACTGAAAGAGTTGTGCCTAAACCAGCCCCAAAAGCATTATAAAGACCATGGCAAACCAGCAGTGAAGTAGCTTTATAAACAAGCTCAAATTAAGATACCTTGTAAGCAAAGCCAGGCTACAAAACTATTGTTTATAGATGAAAACCACATAAAACCCCTGGTACTTTGAGAGCAATTTTTGGGGGGTTATTTTCTCTACAGCTCCCATTGACAGAATTGAGGGGGGAAAAAATCAATTTGTAAATATACATAAATTGTTTTATTGTGCTTTGCTACTGCAATGAAAACAGGAGAATAAATCAGTCTGGAGCGATTGTGTTCCACACTTTGAACTTTGCTGTTCTCATTCACTGCAAAGTTCAAAACAATTCCACTTCTATTGTGACTTCACTTCCACGAGTCCCAGGGAAAAAGTCTGAAATCCTGGAAATAAAGGTCTGCACTAACACAGGACAGAAGGAAAAGGAGCAGGTTAACATCAACAGCAAGAAGCTGTTGAAGATAAGGATTAAATGCCTGACTTTCAGAAAATAATTATTTTTTTATCAAAAATAATGTGCATTTCTTCAGAATCAAATTTCAGCTCTGAGCAAGAGAAATTACCTCCTCAAAGGAAGGAGCTCCAAGAAAAATGAAGAGGACAGGAAAGGAAAAGAAGGGATGGTTCCCCACTGCTTTGGAGGCAGAACTTGTCATGGTTTGAGGACCAAAATGCAGCTCATTATGAGGAGAAAAAAGGCAGGGGAAGGGAAAATCCAACCCAGGAGCAACTCCAGCAGCTGCAGCAACCAGGGAAGAGTCACAACAGCCAAGTGCAAAGTATTCCAACGCTAAAAATTCTCCTGTGCAGCCACACAGCTCACAGGGTGCTCCAATGCAGGGCAGCATTCCCAGCTGGGATTCCCCAGGAAAGGTGTGCTACCCACCTGGACCATGGATGGCTGCTCTGAGGAGCAGGGCTGAAGGCAGGAAGCACTCCATGGTCAATTCTCTGGGCTCCAAGAGAAGCTGATCCACTCCTGGATCCCATCCCACCCCTGAGAGGCTCTGGGACGATGCTAAAACTTCCCAACTGAATGATCTCTTGCAGGCTCTTGCTCTCAGCCTGTGCCACAGTGCTCAGTGCAGCCTCTCCAAGACTACCCTGGCACATCCAATATGAAAATAATATGGGAAAAACCTCTGATAATGAGATTGCAGAACTGCACCACACCCCTGATGAGCTCACAGGACCATTAACAACCCAACAGAAGAAGCATTCCTATCAGAAAGCTAGAGGGGGAGAGGGATGATCCTTCCCAGACATTGCTGGTCACCAAGAGCAAGAACCCAATGGACATTTCAAGGAGTAAAACACTGAATTGCTGTAACACCAACTTAAAAGGGACATTAAGGTGTAAAGGATACTAAAAGTAATTGCTACAATTAGTGGTGGTAACACAGCACCAGGACAAGCACATGTGACAGAGACAGGGGGAGGAGTGAGTGGGACCTGCACAAGAACAAAGCCTCAGGTGTGTCATTTAGAAGTTTCTTTACTTGAAAAGTCATATATACAATTGGTTAGACTTAAAAATCCTCTGCTGGAACAAGAATGCCCTCCCTTGGCAGGCCCTTGGTTTAATTCCTGCCTGCTCTGCAGAGACCTGCACACCTTGGACTCACAAAAGCCCTCACATGCAAGACAAGCTGCCAGTGAAGTCACTCTTAGGCAGAATTTACCAAAATAGGGCTCCACTAAAATAATCCTCTGGGTAAACAGTGGTCTGTTGACAAAATAGTTATTACTGGTCAACCTGTCACTGCTCTTCCTCCTGGGAAGAGGAAAAGCACAACAAAGGAGAACTGAGGTCAGCTCTGTCCCAGAGTTTCACAGTATCACCACCTCAGCCTGGGGATGGAACAGTTTGGAGAAACCAAACTGCCAAGCAGAGTCCAGATCAACTTGTGTTGTCTTCTGGAAAACAGCTCTAAGGGCAGGAAGAGAGGCATTGGAAAGGGACATTATTCCTTCTGTTCTGTGGGAGATCTCACTTGTCAGACTTCTCTGAATCAGTTCCCAGCTTGCACTGACACAACTGTGAGCAGGAAACCATTCTCAACTTAAAAAGTTTTGGAAGCAGAGCTCAGGATGGCCCTGGCAAGGGCTCCAACTGCAAAACAGGCATCACTTCAGCAGGAATTCATGTGGCTCTTGCAGTCACTGGATCCTGTTTGTTGTTTGCTACATCAAAAATCAAATGATCCGATCTATTTCTGTCAGCCTGGGATGGCCACCCCTCCATCCTCCTTTTTTTCAATTATATTTAGCTTCAGATTTATCATAAGGGCTATTTCTGACCATTAGTCATGACTGAGCCCTTCAGCTTATCATTAAAATCTCGTGGTAGCTGATGCCTGCAGGATCCCCAGACATCCCAGTTTTCACAACAACGCCAGGACCAGAGGCAGCATTCCCAGCTCCACATGGAGGCAGCATTCCCAGTTTCCTAAACACACCTGGAGCTGTGCTCCAGGATCCTGACCCCTCTTCTTTCCCTGAAGCACCACACAGTGCCTTCACTGCTGGCTGGGTGGGTGGGGGTTTTTTTGGCTGTTATAAAATATTTCACTTGAGCAGCTCCATTTAAACACCTGCAACAGGAAGGTCTGGCAGCACACAAATAAAGGCAGAACTTCACCTGTTCCTCTCATTCCAGGGAATGGTTTCCAAAGGCACAGAGTTTCTGTTGGGGAACTGCAAAGGCAACAGTTACTGCACAGCAGAGTTGGCTGGGCCTTTGTTCCTCCCTAGGAAGTTGCTACCAAACAGAAAACAAACCCAACAAAAAACAGCCTGGGGAGGGTATGGGGTGTAGGTGTGCAAATAGATTATTTACCCCCTCAATCTTTTGTGAGCTGGATGGCATTTTTGATTGTTTTCTTATTAAAACACTGCTTACTCACAGAGTAGCTCCTCAAAGCACTCAGTTTGCAAGGGGAGGATTTGTCTCCAACCACAGCACTGACTAAGAAACCTTGTCCTGTCCTTCCCTGGTCTGAGGCACCAAACTATAAAAAAAGGGAAGAGCCCTCCAGGTACATCCAACTTCATATCTGGGTTTGATAAAACCCCTCACTTTTCACAGCCAGTGTAATCCAGTGATCCAGGCCCTGCTCCATCCATTATTTCCCCCCCTATTCTAATCCTAGGATAGTATATATATATTATTTCTCTCCTATACTGATCCATTACAAACTGGAACAATCGAGTCTTCTCCCAAGATCACTGATACAAATCCTCTGGAATTTTAAAGCCAACACAGCCTCTACAAGATGCCCCCAAAACCCAAATCTCAGCAAGTGTTCCCCCTTCAGAAGGATAATGGGATTCTCAGCTATGGATAAATAAATACAAATCAAAAGGACACTGCATGTGCTGTCAGCCCAGGTTTTCCTGCAGAAGTTGGGCATGGCAAATCAAATGCCTTATACAAATATCTCAGGATCATTTTGAAGTGACAAGATGGATGAGCTTCACCACAGAACTCCAAGTCAGCTTAAAGGAACCTATTTTTAACTCAGTGAGTGAAATTCCTGCTCTCCTTCAGTTCTTCCATATTTAATCCCAAAGAAACTATTTTGTGTGGGATACAGAAAAGGCTGAAAAGCTTCAAAGCACCTGCAATATTCAACATATCTCCTAACAGCACCTTTCCTTCACTCCCCTGGAGCTTCCTTGGTGTTCTCAAACACATTATTAAAGTCCAGTGAACGTTACTGGTAACTCTTAAAATCCTGACACTGTTGATCTTAAAACATCTTGATTCAATGGTTGCTCCAAAATTAGTTTTGGAGTGCTCTGCATCACAGTATTATCATCATTTCACATCATGCATCTCTCAATTACAGAGCAGAAATATCTATTTACCACTATTAAAGCAATTCTTAAGAGTCAGGGAAGGAAAAGCCAGCAGGAACTCAGCAGATTCTTCCAGTATTCCCAGAAAAATAATATGCATGAAATATTTTTTGTTTCATCTCAAAAAAAACCCCAAAAATCTAAATGTCAGTGAGATTTGAATGCTGCAGCAGGCAACAGTCACCATCAGAAAATGAGATGCTGGATCACCTGGTGAAACAAAATGAAGCAAAAATAAAACAGCCCAAATCTCTTCAAACCTTCCCAAAACAAGGCTGTACTCAAGACCCCTAAATGCAGTATTTAAACAGATATTATTTAAACCCAAACTGTTCACAAAACCATCACAGACACAATGCATTTACACTTTTCTGGCCTGTTCATTGTAAAGATCTAGTATTTGGTTCCAAGGTCTGTGGGACTACAATTAAAAATTAATTGGAAAGAAGATTTGGTGGCAGCACAGCCAGACCCACAACAAACAGAAAAAAAACCAGTTCACCCTTTCTTATTCAAGGGGAAAAAAAAAAAAGCCCAAGTAAAACCTGTTCCTCCTTGAAGACACAAGATGAAAAAAGTCACCTTAACCAGCTCCCTAATGGATAAGCATTTGCATGATTTAATATCAGAGTCCAGATAAGCCCTTGTTCAAGGAAGATTTTGGGGCTGGATGTTAAAAAAAAAAAAGTGACCACTTCTGTGGTTTTTAAGGCTCCTCTTTGTGCTGTAACAACACTATTTTTTTTCCCCCACAGCTCTAATAACTCTTAAATCTTGAAGGCCTTAACTAGACCTGACTAGAAATGCTCAAAAATACAGAGAGATACTGCCTCAAATTACTGCTCTCACAGCACAAACTCCCCCAGTGTTAAAAAGTTTATTATCCTGTGTATTCCTTGGAGCAGGACCATAAATAAGGAAAAAAAGACAAGGAGATATTTTATGTTTGTGGCCTCAGCTCCCACTTTATTCCCAGTGCCATCACCAATCTGTCATCTCCAAACACATGGCACAATTGTTTACAACATGCCCCTGCACGAGGGTTTACCCAACACTTCATCATATCAAAGAATTTTGCTGAACTTCTTATGTAGAACAGGTGTGTGTGCTTTGGGTTTTCTGTCTTTTTTTACCCCTTTTCTCAAGGCCAGAATTTGTATTTTTAGAAGCACAGAAAAATCAAAGTTCAACTTTAAGTCGTTAAGTACCTAAAAAGGTAAATATATGCTTAGTACTTTAAGAGATAAAATGCAGGAAATTCCACGACTTCTTGTAAGAAACACCAAAATCTCCCGTGAATATTTAAGTCCTGGAAGGTGAGGACAATGTGCCAGGGGCTGCTGGCAATGTAACTGCCAATGGACTGATCTGAGCAACATGGAATTAGAGAAATATCATTTCTAAGTTTGTATTTTACTACAGTGTCTAGAAGTATCTATTAACTTGGGATTCACCACAATTATTATTTATTATTTATTATTTGCCTGTAAACTGTCACGGATAAGAAAAATAAGATTCTTTGGAAAAGCAACACATGGTGAAGGCAGAAATTCAGCGGAGATAAGAAGGGGGAGGAGTGAAGGAGAGGGAGGAGGGAAGGAGATAAAGATCAAGTGTTGGCTTCCTCTGCAAGCAAATAGGCAACTTTGTGCCCAAAGCACCAATAATTGGGGTGTTTAGGGGTTATCCCACCCCAGGACACTGCTGAGAGGACAGGGCCAACTCCCTCTCACTTATGACAAGTGGGATGTGTGAGCAGTTAATTAGCAGCAAGGACAGCCAGGAGCCTGAGCTATTGTATGAAAAACAGCCCTGCACGGGGGTTATTTTGGGTACCAGGCATATGCTCCAGGATTTGCTGGATAAATGTCAATATCTAAAATTTAACACGGCCCTGCAGTGGGTTTTCACTGGGTAAAAGGCCATTTAAAGTGCACAAGCAAATAAAGAAACAACGCTGAAGAGATCCCCTGCTTCCTGACACACACACGTGGTTTCCCTGCATGTGTCCATCTTGAACCTTCCCCACTTCAGCCCATTTACCCTCAAACTTTGTGCACAGGCACCCAAGCAGCTGAATTCCAACCTGGATCTTCCTATTCATCCCATTTTTCACTGTATTATCATTTCTATGTGCCTTCCCAAAGATGCCTTCCTACAGTTGTCTAGTCAATGATAACAGAATTTATATAAAAACAAATTAACACGCGAGGGCAAGTGGTTACTAACCAACCTCACAACACAGCAATTAATTATTCCCACTCCCGGTATTTTTGGCACCGCCAAACTTTGTCTATAACTAAATAATAAACTGTTTTATCAATCTACTTGGAGAAGAAATCGAGGTGTTACTGACTTCTGAATCGCTCAGATGGGAAACCTGGCTGATGTTTTAATTAACGCCAGCAACATAAATGAACCTTTTATTTTGAAACAGAAATGCTGTCCTGTCTTCACATGAAACACTGGAATACCATGGAAAACGCTGGGACACCACGAGGCCAGGGAAAACCGGCCAAAATTCTCATCCAGAACCCTGCACTGACAATTAGAAGCTCCTGGGTGTGCGCTTAAGGGAGAGGGTTGACGCCTAATTTTAAAATTTTACTATTTACCGAGGAAACCCCGAGTTAATTATATATTTTATATATATATTCTGCCGCGTTTAGGAAGCACCTTCACAGCTCAGA
>NW_021940571.1:1974386-1974833 GCF_001715985.3 Manacus vitellinus
GCTGTCAGAGCAGGAACTTAACGCTTTAATGCGACCCGGCTCTTCGTTTGGTATTCGCTCCCCTCGTGGAGCCGAAAGTCAGCGCTTTAATCTTTCCCCGCGCTACACTTTGCGTTCGTTTCCCTCATGGATTCGAAAGTTAACGCTTTATTCCGTCTCCCCACCTGATTTTGTATTCGCTCCCCTAAGGGAGCAAAAGTTAACACTTTATTATTTTTCCGTGCTATACTTTGCGTTCATTCCCTTCATGGCGCCAAAAGTTAACAGTTTAATCCGTCCCCTCATGGAGCTGAAAGTTAACACTTTAATCCTGACCTGCACTAGGCTTTGGGTTCATGACCTTCACTGATACGGAAGTGGGCAGTTTAATTGTTCCCCTCACTCTACGCACTTGACGTTTCACTCCCCTCGTGGAGCTGAAAGTTAACAGTTTAATCCTTCACCCCT
>NW_021940571.1:1975472-1985445 GCF_001715985.3 Manacus vitellinus
AAGTGATTTATTTACAAAATACCCAGGGTATTTCCTTCTGAAAGCTCACAACACCCGTGATATTTGGGACACAGCTTTAACTTATTAAGAAAATATGCTCAGAGTAATACCTGTTCCTCCCAGGCTTCCAGAATATCGGGGGCGGAAAAGCTGCTGTTCAAACTCTTGTTAATTTTTATTGAAATGAAGTAGAGTATTGAAAGAAATAGACATACACTTGCAGAGCAGAGAGGATGGTAAATTTGTTCCTTCTTCTATAATTTGATCTAGAAAATGATACCTCTGTGCATAACTAGAAGTACTCTTTGGAAAGTGTGTGTGTATATGAAAATATATATATATATATATATTCTACCCTGATCCTGTTTGTAGTCTGTACTCACTTCTAGTGACTGGAAAATCAGTCAGGGGTTGTGGGGATTCCTCTCTGTCGTCTTGCATGTTGACAGAAAAGAAGTCAAAGCTCTGGTGGGAAATGCAGCCTCCCAGGCGTGAAAACTGAGTCACCGAGTCACTCAGACACTGACACTGAGTATCAGAAAAGAGAACTTGGTTCAGCTCTTTGTGGAAACAGAGACGATGATTTTTCAGACCGTGAGGAACTGTGTGTTTTGTCTCTGGATGTTTCTCAGAGGCTCTGATAGTTCCAGATAGTTCTCACTGAGACCAGAAGTGGCAGAAGCTGAGTCACTACAGCCACATCTGTTGCATAAATGTAGCAGCTATGTCACAGCAGCATGAGGAGGGTAAATTAGTCAGGGCTGATTAGTCTGCTTGTCTACCAATATGTAAAGTGTTTTATTCCAGCCTGGTCCAGGGACAGCAGCCCTTTCACATTGCAGTCTGGGTAGACAAAAAGGACATTTTCTTGATACACCTATTTACATTATAAAAAGTAATGCGCTTTGTCCGTCTGGCAATGTTTTAGAAGACTACATAGAGGAAAAAGTGAAAAAATCATCTCTTTAATTAGTGTTCTGTCTCATCTACAGGCTGGGAGAGCTGGGGATGCTCACCTGGAGAAGAGAAGGCTCCAGGGAGACCTGAGAGCCCCTTCCAGGGGTTCCAGGAGAGCTGGAGAGGGACTTGGGACAAGGGAGGGAGGGACAGGACAAGGGGGAATGGCTTCAAACTGAAAGGGCATAGGTTTAGATTAGATATTGGGAAGAAAGTCTCTGATGAATAATGAAATTGGGCTCTAATACATTGGTACTACGTGTTCCATTCCTGCCCATGCCTTCGGCCTGTAATTAGTCAGGCTGTGAAGTAAAAAATACAAACTGTCCAAGGCCCAGCCCAGAAGTTTATGAAAGGAAAGAAAAGCCCTTTTCTTCGATCGCCACCCTTTTCATCACCGCCTTCTCCACGTCTTTGCTGACCCAAACCTGCTCATCCCACCTCCACCCCCCACTGTCGCCCCCGATTCCCCAAAACGTGTGCTTTGGGAGTGATGGAATTGGAGAGGCAGCACATTCTGGAGCGAGCAGACTGACTCAGGGCCCCAGCTGGTGACAGTGACCTTTCAGTGGAGTCACCCCTGCCGACCTTCCGCCTGTGCTCTTGGAAAAAGATTGACAGAGTCAAGGGGCTGACAACAATCACGTTTTATGAGTAACCATTCGAAAATAACTGAGAATCACCCCGGGGAATCCTCCTTCAAATCCAGACCTGCCTACAAATGGCATTGCTGTGTCCCCAGGTCTAACACCCCACTCTGACGTGCACAGTTCCCTTCTGTGTAACTTCATGTGAAATACAAAACATGCTTCGCTCTTCCTAAATTATGTATGTTCCGAGGAAGACAATCCTTCAGTGCTCTTTGATCTGGTGCCGTCTGAAGAATAATTTATATCGTGACTTCATTGAAGACATAATCAGCGGTTAATCAAGTGCATTTTGTGTAACTGTAGTCTAATTAATCTGTTTTGCTCTCGGAGGAACAATTACCACGTTATTTGTGTTTGATTTTACCTCAGATCTGCAGTGCAAAACCACTCAGAAGGCAAATTCTGAAGAATAGACAGGATTCCCTCTGAATTCTTAACCCAGTGTCACTGGGTTGTCTTTAAAAACACCCAAACAACTGGATATTTTGAGTCTAAATTAGCTTTTCCTAGAAGGATATTTTTTGGCTCAGTGTAGGTGCCTACAACGTAATAAATTATGCATGTAACACAAATTCTCTTGTTATGATACTGTTCAAACTTCATGTGCTACTGCGGTACAAAGCTCTGCATCTTTGATATTTTTGCATAGTTCTCAGACTGGGAAATAGCAATTCAAGGAGGAAATTTTTATTAGCAACAGAGATATATAAATATATATTATATATTTACTAAACATATATTTAGGTAAAAGGCAGTTCCTGCGAGTGGCTTTTCATAGCAAGTAAAACTATCTCCCTAATATAAGAAACAAAGTCTCACGTAAAGCTGCAAAGATTTGTGGTGCAGGTAGAAAAATCCCCATTAATCCTGGCGTTTATACGAATGGAATAGCTGCTATTAACAAGAAAGCAGCCCACGGGACTGCTGGTAGGATATTTTCTGGATATCTTTCATGTGGTGTGCCAAAAACAGGGTTGTCCAAAAGGCAGGTCTGAAGGTGGTTGTGGATGGAAGTTGGCTGAAGGCCTTTGGATGACAGTGGGAATAAAAGATGAGGCCCACAGACACTTTAACAGCTCTCCTGTCCCTGGTTATGCTCACACTCAGGGGTCATTCTCTTGTGTGGGGACATTTCTGCTGGATGCCAAAGCTGGGGAGTTCCTGGGCACGTTTCCCTTGGATTTGCTCATTTAGAATCACTGGTTACGCTGTATTTTAGCTTTTCTTGTACTTAAAAAAAAAAAACGAGGTATTTTTCTTCAGAACATACTCTTTAGTTGGGATGGTACTAAAACCTCACTGTCTAACATCACAGTTTCTTAAAGTAATGGACTGCACAGACTTGAAAAAGAAAATCAGCCTAAAATGTAGGTAGGAATCAATGCCTTTCCATTTATAACACTTTGATCACGTTGTGTGAGACACTGAAATTACTGAGGCTGTTCTGGCTCCTGGAGCCAGTGCTGGCCCCTCTCAGATGTTAACAGGCCAAAGCCCTGTGGATGTCCCTGATGGAGTTTGGGAGCAATCCCTAATTTACCCTGTCCCTCCCCAGGCTGGCTCTCCTGTGTTCCTTCCAGCCTGAGCATTCCAGCTGCCCAGAGGATCTCCTCCCACGAGGCCTCTTTGAGTGTGAAACACCCCCTAATGAGCCCTTTTTTTCCTTAATCAAAGACTCTCTATATTTTTATTTTCGTTTTTTGAACCTACCACATCATTAGTTCTAAGATAACAGCCAGTATTCTGTTCCTCCCAAAGCACAGCTCCCCAGATGGTGCAAATGAAAGGTGGCTCCTCTGGCTCCTGTGGCCTTTGCTGATTCCCATCAGCTGAACATCTGCTCCTGGGAGCAGAGAATCCACCCAGGGCTCCCACGTTCCTGCAGACACAGAGCAGGAGGCATCAGCTTCAAATTTATCCTCAGAGTTCCAAAGCTGCCTCTGGAATAACACACCAGCCTATTTCTGATCTCAGCCCTTCTCTTTTAATATCACTTTTTGCCGAATAGAACCTTTGATTTGGGGATTGCTTTTCATTTCCATTGATGACATTTTTTACAATTCAGCCCATAAACATTCAGTTTTTAATGCACCAGATCAGATAAAATTATAGATCAGGAAATGACCATTGGCAAAAAAAAAAGTTTCTTTGTATCAGAGCTGGAGTCAATCCCAAAAATCCATCAGCTGCAAATAGCCCAGGAAGAAGAGGAATTGATCATCAATCAGCAGATTGTGGAGCTGCACTTCCCTGCCTGCCTTCCAGCTGCTCCACCTTTCCAACAGAACAATTCCCCATTAAAGGCAAGGGAAGAAAATTTAACTTGAGAGAAAAAGTGAGAAAATGCAGAGTGAAATGAGCCATTTTGGTGTGGCCTGAACGATCCAGGGATATAGTCTTTCCATGCCAAAACAAATCCTTCTTAAGGAGCCCCTGGTAGCACCACTGATGGTAGGACAGTGACAGAAAATATTTCTGGGTTTGGGTGGGTTCCAGAATGTTTCAGAAGGGAAAGGAAAACCTAATATCTGCTGGCAGGCCTGGGAACTCCAGTACTCTGGATTCTGTTCCACTTGACTGTCTGCAGAAAGGGAAGCTTCTTGTCCTCACACTCCCTCAGGTTTCCAAACGGGAGGCTGATCCTCAGAGCCGTGTCAGAAAAATTAACAATATAATATGCTCAGATAATTAAATGCTGGTGTGAAGTGTTCGATAACGTGTGTTGGACACAGAAACACTGAAAGGATCCCAAAGCCAGAGACATTTCTGGGAGCATCTCATATTTAAGCTCTTTTAGCACTGCCAGGGAGCAGAGTTTAGCACATAAAACAGCATCAAATCCAAGATGCATCTTTGAGGCAACAAAAATGTAAATGTCCAGATGCAGATTGCCATTGTCAGGGCTGTGCTTGGGCTCCTTCTGAAAGGAAACTGGGATACACACTGAATAAGGAATTCTGAAAGGCTCAGGGACTCATATTGGGCAGGGCTGTGAAAACACTCCCAAGTTTGCATCCCTCTTTGTTTCCCTGTAATGAAGAAAATGAGGGCTCTGAGCAGCTCTAAGGAGGCCCATTCTCCCAAGGATTAGGACTGACATTTCCTTGATTTTCTGCTGTCTGATAGAGGGTGATATTTCTGTTTCAGCTTTTCTTTTGAGGGGGAATAATGGCCAAAGAATTTTCCTGAAATACACAGCATTTTAGCAGCTTCAGGAACTGGAGATCACCGAGATCAACTCTTTCTTTTAATATTCATTTCTTCTCTTTATATTCAAGTCTCATTTTAGTTATGAACTGCTTCTCAGGGCTCTTACAAATCACAACCAACTCAATGTAAAAAAACCCCAACCCAATAAAGGCAATTCCAGTTTAGGAATCTGTTTGTTTGGACCTCCCTGTTGTGGAATTTCAGTGCCACAAAATTCTGCACTTGTGAAATATTCATCTTAAGGCGTAATGACAACAAATGTGAATTTGACATATATCAGAAATTTGTATTTAACAAATTGTTACTATCAGATTTGAAATACTTCATGTCTGAAAATAAGTCCCAGCAACGCTGTAATTAGGCTGGTTTTGTTGCAAAAAAAACGAGGTGCAGGATTTTTAGCTGTGTGGTTTAAGCCTCTCAGAATGAGTTTGCCATCCCCCCCCGTTTAGTTTTGCTGAGCTGCAGGACACCTGACACACCACAAGATGTCTCAGCACGGAAACACTGAATTTTGTGCAGGAATTTTTTTATAATACCACTCGATGAGATAAAGATTTTCTAGTGTTTGCCTTGGGTTTTCCTTAATACTCAACAGGGGATTTTAGTAGCACATGGGGAAGAACAGCCTCATAGT
The DNA here is from genome assembly GCF_001715985.3 of Manacus vitellinus. Classification (NCBI taxonomy): domain Eukaryota; kingdom Metazoa; phylum Chordata; class Aves; order Passeriformes; family Pipridae; genus Manacus; species Manacus vitellinus. Next base: position 1,980,927 of record NW_021940571.1, read on the forward strand.
GTCAGCAATAAATGATTATTTTAAATAATCACTGAATCAAATGACTCATTGGAAAAGCTTAAACTTCCAAAAGGAAAGGCTCAATCAACTCTTAATAAGCATCTGAGAAATATCAAAGTCTTCCCGTGTAGGTTAAATGAAAGAATTATTTGAAACTATATCTAATTTCCACGACATTTGATTTTAATCATGTGTTCTATATTTTTAGTTATTCATACTCAGGGTTCATATTGTTTAGAGTTACTACAAGCCAGTTATTTGCATAATATTTTCTCTAGGGTTACGTCTTTGGGGCCTCTAAAATCTATATGAAACTGTTGCCTTCAGTGTTCAGAGGGAACCCAGGGAAGTTCTGACCAGTTTGTCCACATTAAATGTTGACTTTAAGAGAAGAGAAGGCTTTTCAACAAACTCTTAGCTCAAGAGCAGTGCAGAAACCACTCCAGACTTGATGGCTGGAAGGTGATTTTGCTTTCTATTACTTTGTGTATCTCCACACATTCAGGACTTTGTTTGCCCTCAGAATGTTTCTCATTAATTTTTCTTTTCTCTTCCCTTTTCCATTGTGTTGCTTTAGTTTATCTTCCCCCACTTCCCCTCCTGATTAACTCCTGAAGTTCTTTTTTCTGTAACATCCTCTTTCTTATTTTGTTTAACCTTTTTCAGAGGAATCCAGGCTGGGTTTGTATGCACTCAACATACGAGGAGCACACAACCATATTGTGACCAATATATACTTTAAATACATTGAACCTTACACTGTAAATCCTCAACAAAGGAACCACCACGTAAATTCAGTCAGAAATCCACTGCCTTTTGTTGGGAAGAGCTGATGGCACCAGCAGTGGGCCCTGGGCATGAGACCCCTCCGATGAGGAGGTTAATTTATCATATATTAATTAAGCTGTTTGCAAAATGACTTTACATTTTGTCTGCATCCAAATGATAGGAGAGATTCTCACAGGAATCTGTGACAGTCCTGTAAGAAACAGAATTTTCAGGCTCCTGAATCAGTTGAGGGAAGGTCGAGAGCCCCACATTCTTCAGTGATTAATGTGTGTGCTTTAGATAAAGTAACTGAAAACTATTGATTAAGGCACAGTTACCCTTTAACGGCCAAGGAGAATTCCAGAGGAGATTAGCCTTTGTCTGGATCAATGAAATTGTTGCTGCAGTTGCCATCTAGATTTGCTAAAAAGAAACAACACACATGGCTCAGGTTTCAGAGCCTGATGGTTTATTCAACTCACAAAATTCCTTGTTTTAGGAAATATTTCACCAGATTCAGGCTGCTTACAGCAGAAATATAAGGCCTAGGAACTTCTCATCAGTGCAGAAGCACAGAATAAACAGGTGATCTTTGCACCAAAGAAAGCACTGCAAGGGAACAGATGAATAAATACGAGGAGAACAAGGAAATAATAAAAAATACTCATCAAAAGATATAGGTCAAGGGCCTGGTCGTAAAACCCTAACAGCCATGGGCAGGAGTTTTACACACATCGTGGGAAAGGAGTGCTTTGAGGAAGGGCCTGGAGGGAAACAATGACATGGGATTGTAACTGTGTTTAGGTAACTCCAAGCACAAGGAGTGGCATGAGAACGAGCACAAAAGCACCGTGAAAATCTGATAAAGAGACCAGGAAAACAGGCATTGCCTTTGTGATACCTGGGGAAGGACAAGAGGACGAGAAAGCTCTGCTAGGGGGGGACCTGCAGGTGTAAATGTGTAGCTGGGGAGGGGACACAGAGGTGACAGGGGTGAGGGCAGTGTCTTTGGTGACCAAAGAACCCAAAGTTATCACATCCAGCCCAGCCCAGAGCTGGATGAGGGGGACAGGCACACTGCAAACACGTCCTGGATGAGGAGGAGGGGTACAAGAACATCCATCACAGCTGTAGGACAGAACATTGCAGAAACTGGAGCACAAAGTAATGCACAACCTGCTAAAATCCCTTCAAAATCAGATGTGTTTGGACTTGTTGCTGTTCATGAATTTACATTTGCAAATGGTCCCTGCAGTGTGGTGTGTGCTTTGGAAGCAGGGCCTCCACCCTCCAGAGTTTCCATCCTAAATTACAGAGCCTTGGATAATCCAGGCTGTGGGATCTGAGGAGATACATGTCCACAGTCTTGTGCTGAACAGAAATACCTGAGCTAATTAAAAGTGGAAGAAGCCTGGTTGTAGCTCGGGTTATTTGCTTTGAGAAGAAAACCTGCTTTAAGCTCTTTAATGTTTATTCAGCACTTCAAGGCATTGTTGTCTCCCTTTGCAGTAGATTTAGGACTCGTTTATCCAGGAAAGTCTTCCCTTTAGTTCAGTTACTTGTCAGGAATGAGGAGGAGACACAGAGACATTTGAGTAACACCCAGCACTGCACTGTCTGATATTGGAAAAGCCTTGTCCTGCATTCCTCAGACATTACACTTCCCTCTGATTCTGCAGAGTGCTCAAATTGTTGGAGAGTTGTCTCCCAGGCAAAGGAGGAGGGAGTGTTACCATCCAAACTTGCAGTGCTCCACACCTTCCCTTCAAACGGCATTGCATCCTGCTGGATCTGTGTCCAGGGAGCTCCATGACTTATTTCAGGTCTCTGAAAACCCATCATGATTTCACACCACAGTGATCTCATCAACAAATGGCCAAAAGGACAGGCCCCCATCCTCAACTTTTAAATTGTCCCATCCAAACACGTCCTGGTGGGCGATCTCCTTGAGAGGGCACAGGGTCCTGCATGCCTTGGGTCTCACAGATCCTTCTTCCCCTTGTGACTCATGTCAGGTGTGTTCCAGCACCCCATGGGTGACTCTGCTGTCAGCAGAAGGGAACAGGAACAGCAAACTGTGTAAGGAATGTGAGCAGACACCAGGGGACTGCAGCAGTTTAGCTACTTGACAGAATCCAGCGATAAAAAAATGCAAGAATACCAGGATGACTAATGGAAAAAATTCCCAAACCTGAAGCAATATAAACACCTGACCCAAACTCTTTAAGGCCTTTCATCCCATGCAAACTTTGCAGCTCACAGGCTTCAGTTCCCCTCCCACAGAGGGCAGTGTTCTTAGTATTCTGAGTTCTCACCTTCCCAAAGCCTTCAAATACCCTAAAATTGTTTTCGCTGAGTGACCTGTAAGATTGTAAATAATGAAATAAAATAAAAAAACCTATCCAGGAATAAATTTTTCTCATGGTACTGTGGAATGCATTTTTAGCAGCAGTAGAATTCCACTTGGCTGTGCTCTGAAACTCAAAGACAATTCTGCTCATCTTGCTCAGCCAAGCAGCCGAAAGATGCCAAGCTCTCCAGAGCAGGATAAAGCTGTGGAACACCTTTGTGACTCCCTGGATATCGATTTCACCATGGAGCATGTGATGGGATCAGATATCCAACAATTCCCAGGCCCTTGGGCGAGCCTGTGGCACCAGCTCTGCTCTGCTCCGGCCACAGCTCAGCCACAAAGTTCTGCTTCCTCTGCCCCTTCCTGCCCCTGGAACTTCCCAGGCCTTGCTGAGTGGTCACAGAGGTTCTTTGCTGCAGGCCCAGAGAGGCAGTTTTGAGCAGTGGATCCATCTCCTGGGTCTCCCCACCCTAAGGAAGCCCCCAAGTATTTTGCTTATTCCTGCAGGGTGGAAAAGACCAACCAGCTCCGGGAGCAAAGGAACTAATTAAAGCCAGGCTCTGTGCATTGATGATCCCTTGGCTCTCCTGTGGCTCAGAGGGAACATTTATCTCCATGGGGATTCCTTTTGTTCCTTATCAGCCTTGCCCTCACTGGGGGCACTGCTGTGGTCACTTTTCTCTGTCTCGCTGCTTTTTTTAATTAAGCTTTCAGGCATATAATTCCTTTGAGAACCTGCACCTCCAGCTCGATTGATATTTATTTTAAAGCTTCAAAATTATTCCAAAAGGTTGGGGTCTCCATGGGCAGATATAACAGGCTTCACTTCTCTGGGAAACCAAGCTCTTAGAAAATTCAACTTTTAAGTACTTGATATTCCGCAAAGTGAATGGAATAGAGTTTATCTCTCTCCTTTAAAGCATAATGTAAAATATTTCTTCAAGCTGATGTGTCATTTGCTGTAATTTGCTAACCTGCAGAAGGGCCTGTGTGCCTGAAAGCTTATTCTCATTTTTAGCTGTATGAGCTGGCCTATTACAGGACTTTATTTCTCCCTTCAGAACTTGCTTCTTGTCTAATTAGAGACCCTGGTGCTCCCTCATTAAATCTCTCAGGAGTGTTTCTCCCTGAGGGAGTCCTGAGGCCACAGAACTAAGTTGAGGTTTATAAAAGACACATGATTAGATTAAGAGAATTCAATATATACCATAAAATGCAAATGCTTATGAATGTATTGATTTGAAATATTACTTCTCTTAACATTGAATTGCTGGGTTTGGAAAACCAGCAAAAAATCATGTTAATGATTTTTAAAGATCTTTCTAGGGCCAGAAGATGGTATTTGATATTGAACCTAAATCATCAGCCCAGGCAATGAGAAATCCAGATCCCTGCTCT
>NW_021940571.1:1986110-1989940 GCF_001715985.3 Manacus vitellinus
GTCTTCTAGTTATCAATCCTTCATTGCCTTAATTCAGAATATTAATTCCCTCCTTCAGCCAGCAGGAAATCTGCACAGAAATTTCCTTTGGAATTGTTTTGTACAAACTGTAGTAATGGGATTAGTTATGCCAAATTTAATCAAACCTAAATTTATCAGTAACAATATTTCAGATGGTTTCAGTAAAGGCAGGACAGGATCTGTCAAGATCTATTAAAAAATGACCAAGGAGCCAGTTCCCCTGTTCCTCCCCCACTCCAAAAATATTGGGATTCAGCACTTTGCTGGACTGATCCCATCCCTCTGCTCTTGGCTAAGGAGAGCAATCCAGCAGTGAAACAAGGAAAGCAGCACATGGAAATCTGGGACAACGGGACATCAGACCTACACCTTAGAGACAGCACTGGATCCCAGCTCTGCCTGGGGCTGATTGAGGGGCAGATCCTGCTTGTTAAAACCTGTTTGGAGTAATTGTTTCTAGAATGCAGTAATAGCCAACAAGTTCTCTTGTACATAATTAAGAGTTTAAGCTCTAAAACCACTATTTCATATATATAAATATATATAAATATACATATAAGAGAAATACATCCACAGAGTATTTATTACAAAACAGCGTTTTATCATTGCTGAACAAATGACTTGGCTCATTTGCCTCTTACAAAATGACCTGATTTAAGGGATTTAAACACTTCTCACCTATTTCGTTTCCAGGTGTTCAACTCCACCTTTCTCATTGTTCAACAGCCACATTTCTGAGCTGAATAACCCTGAGCAAATAAAAAAAAAATAATAAAATGCTGCAGAGTCATATCTCGGAAGCATCTGCAGGTATAACAGTAGACTTCAATATTGTCAAAGTTCTTTATAAATATTTATGTATAAAAGTTCCCCAGACTCCAATATTTCCAGATTTAGTCGGTCCAACAAAATATGTTAACATTCTCCAGAGTTTGATCACAGAAATCCTTAAAGTGTTTCGAATTCCTTCAGGATTTTGAAGGACTCCTTGGATCTGCTGTACTGTTTGGCAAACGTGGTCACTCTATGGAGAGCTTCTCCCAGCCCCTCTCCCGTGATGGCACAGCAGGGCTGCACGTACCAAGTCCTGTCACTGCAGTACTTCTTCATCTTGAACCTCCTGGTGATTTCCTCGGCGTTCAAAGCTCCAGGCAAGTCCTGCTTGTTCGCCAGCACCACGACCGGCACGTTTTTTATGGATTCGTTCTTCAGGATGAGCTCAAACTCTCTCCTGGATTCCTCCAGCCGTCGCTTATCAGAGCTGTCCACCACGTACAGCAGTCCATCTGTGCCCTCCAGGAAATTGCTCCAGACCTGCCTCATTCTCTCTTGCCCTCCAACATCCCAAAACGTCAGGGTAAAATCTCTCCCGGTTTCAATCATATCCACATTAAAGCCGATGGTTGGCGTGGTCAGAAAAGCATCTTTATACCTGAGCTTGTACAGCAGCGTGGATTTTCCTGCAGAATCCAGTCCCAGCATCACTATATTGGCTTGCTTCTCTCTGTGGGGTTTGGTGTTCTGGTGGCCCATTTCTGCCCTGGAGTTCTCCACTCCAGCCAGGCTGGGATATTCCCTCTCTTCCGTGAAGCCAATTTGCATCGAAGTCTTTCCTCCTCCGTGAGATGAAGCACAAAGAGGCAGGAAGGGGAAGAAGCAGCTCTGTGCTCTGCAGTCAGTAAAACCTCTGTGCAAATACACCGGGTGGTTTATCGGGTTGATAACAGGCCAGCAGTGCTCAGCAAGGTGCACCCTCCGTGCCAAGCCTGTGGGTGGGACACCATGAGTAACCTACCAATTGGTCACGGGCACAAAGGTTACTGCCTTCCAGCAGGTCTTCCAATACTTCCAGGACCAGCAGCCTGGCTGTATTCCCTGATCCGTGGGCTGGGGAAAGTCTGCCCTGTCTCAGTGCGTGCTCGGAGATCAATCCCTGCATCCACATCCATTCTGGAAAAGGAATTATGTATAAACACAACCAGGGAGGAGGGGAAATCCTAAGGTTTGTCCATACTTATCAATCTGATATATATAAATATATATATAAACTGACAAGGTGCCCTCAAGGTGCATCTTCCAGCAACAAACTGATGTCACCTTGAGTTCTGTGTGCAGTTTTGGGCACCACAATATAAGAAAGATATTAAGGTATTAGAGAGAATCCAAAGGAGGCCACGAGGATGGGAAGGGTCTGGAGGGGAAGCCACAAGAGGAGCAGCTGAGGGCACTTGGTCTGTTCAGCTGGAGGAGACTGAGGTCAGACCCCACTGGGGTCTTCAACATCCTCCCAAGGGGCAGCAGAGGGGCAGGTACCGATCTCTTCACTCTGTGACCAGTGACAGGACTCGAGGGAATGGCTGGAAGTTGTGTCAGGGGAGGTTTAGGTTGGATCTCAGGAAAAGGCTCTTCCCCCACAGGGTGTTGGGCACTGCCCAGGCTCCCCAGGGTGGTGGGCACAGCATTAAGGCTGCCAGAGCTCCAGGAGGGTTTGGACAAGGCACAAAGTGTCATTCTTGGGGTGTCCTGTGCAGGGCCAGGAGTTGGACTTGATGACCCTGCTTGGTCCCTGCCAGCTCAGCATTCTCTGTGACTCTGTGTCAGTGGTTTCTAATCTGAGTCTCCCCAGGCCCAGGGACTCAATCAGACTGTAACAGAGCTCCTCTAAAGGCGGGCTCTGCTCCACCCGCCTGCCTCTGACCACGGCACTGCCTCCTCCTGCCACAGCTGTGAGCTGGGGGTTCTGTTTGTATGAACAACTTTAACTGCACTCTGTATGATGATATAATGAGTAAATATAGACCTTACGAACCAGTCATCGCTGAGACTCTGCTGCCTGAAATTAAAAATCTCTGTTAGCTTCATTCTGCTCTACTCTGCTTGCCCACTGATGAAGATTTCCTTCAGTAAAGGGACAAGAGTCAGGAAAATAACCGTGTCTTGATAATTTCTTTTGCCAGCATTCTAAATAGTAAAACAAACCAAGAGGAGACAGAAAATTTAGTCTGATATTATTGAATTCCTATTGAGTCTCCATTTTTCAGACAGTAGACAGACCTACACCGGGCTGGCCCAACACGTACCAAGTACTGTAGCACTAACTTGCTCTCACATCCAAGAAACCATTTGTCTTTGCTTCAGAAAATATATAATCAGCAAAAAGCTGTGAAGGTCTTGGTGGCCAAAGGAGCTGCTGACTGATAGCACAATCATTTCAATAATTACGACATTGATTGCTCACATATTACACGTTGCGTAAAATAGACCTCAGCCTTGTCAGACAAGTTATAATCTGGTATCTCTTGAAGCTAAAAGAGTTAGACCAGAACTAATTGGGGGCAACAAAATATGACAGTGATGTTCTCAGTGCTGTGCATTTTTCATAGTTAATAAGATGTATAGATTACGTGAAGGACTTTTTGCAGGAGCAGGTCGTGATGTATTAAATCCAGGAAGAAAGGGTTTGTGTTTCCTTATAAATAATGTATATGAACGAACTGAAAGACAGGGAGGCAACTCTGAGATGTGTAATACAGTCAAATGAATCAGAATTCCCTGGAAAACAGCATGCAGTTCTGAGGAAACATGGTATCTTGAGCAAGGGCAAAGCCTGGCAGGGATGGGTGGTGCTGTGACTTGAAGCTCACACAGTTCTCTGCTCTGTGTCTGCTCCAGCTGTGTTCAGTGTTTATGGTCACCACTGTCATTTCTTACATCAGGCCATCACTTCATGGCAGTGATCAAGCAGAGTCTGATTTTCACCAGCTAATTAAAGTGAAGGCCAGCACAGAGCAGCTGCCCTGGGAGGGCAT
>NW_021940571.1:1991460-2008719 GCF_001715985.3 Manacus vitellinus
TTGGCACAATCTCAGAGCCAGGGAGTTGTGAGCTTGGAAGAAAATGAAAGGAATTCCCCGGAAGGAGCAGTTCCTGACCTGGTGCTGCTCCTGATGTGCCTGCTGTACAACTGGAAGGGGAAAACTGCCAGCAGATAAAGCCTGGAGGTGGTGGAGAACCCACCCTGGGAAGCTGGAAGGGCTGCACCTGCACCAGAACCGGGCAGAAGGTCCAGCTCCACTCAGCCCTCGCTGCTTCAACCTCCGTCCTTTGCTTTACCCTTTTGAAATAGGAAGAGATGGAGATTTTCTGAGGGCTGTGTTTGGGGTTTCCCCTTGGATTTGCCTGTTTTCCTGCCTGTGTTTGAAGTGGTCAATGATCCTGGAGGGTGACTACCATAAAAAATCAAAGTCCTTATGTTTTTTTTCCATTAGGCAGCCAAGAACTGATTCAGCTGTGACATGCTTTTACTTTAAGTTGGTCATCAAACCCTGATAAATGTTATTGATATAATATCAAATAATAAGCACTGATATATATATATATATAAACTTAAATTATTTTCTTCCACTATGTATTTTCATACTGTTCACTGAAAGTCAAGTTGGTGGATATAGAGAGAAGATTCCTGTTAGTTACTTCCTGGTTTTGAGAGGGATCAGTCCAAAAATCTTCTATTAAATACTTATTTATATAAAATTGCTTTAAATCCATTTTAAAGATACATCTTTGGTGAATTTCAAAGAAATGTGCTCCAGGTTTTTGTTTTAAAGGATGATGAATTTAAAGTCAGATCCTACACAGAAATATGAGGCAGGTGGGCTCTGGCAAATCAAATTTCCTTGGATTCCAGTGTGCTGTGTATTTGTCAAATACAAAACATTTAGAAGCCCTGTGGTGATATTTTTAAAGATAAACAGTAATTAATTGTGCTGAGAAATTGAACCTTCTCTCACCCTTACTGTGTCTTTGTGAGTACTTTACAGTGCAGGGTAAATATTATTACTGCAAACATCAGAAATCCTCTGGAATTCCTAAAGATGTCTAATGTATGAGCACAGCATGTGCAGTTTTAAAGAAATACAGGAAAGATGGAGGTAGATGGAGGGTACAGGGTTTAAACTGAGTTTTGGGAAGATGTGTTGATTGGAATCTCTAATCCTGGCACTGTAGGAATGGCTTCAGCATGGATTCCATGGGGTTTGGAAGTACCTGCTGAGAAGCTGGGGCTCCAGGCCGAGGTGTGTGTCTCAAATCCAAACATGACTTGGCTAATGGTAAAAATGGTGGTGGTTTTGGTCAAAAATGGCTTTATTAAATCACTTAATTTAATTAAATGAGTTGATTTTTACATTCTTGCACCTTCAGAACAAGCAGCTGCTCAACCCTTAAATAGGGGATGAAATATTTTTGTGTACTTTTGCTGTCTTGGCTGATTTGCTCCAGCTCATACAAACCAGTAGGAATTCCTGTGTTTAAGAGCAATCCCACATTTTGAAGCCTCTGAACATCCACTTGCTTTGTAGCCGCTGGATTTTGTTCCTTCCTGGCAGTGGAATCGAGTGGAAGAGATCGAGATCACAACATGGATCTCTGAGATCTGTGGGATCACAACATGGATCTCTGAGATCTCTGGGATCACAACATTGGCTCAGGTCCATGCAGGGGGGATTTCCAAGGAGAAAGCCAGGAGGTTTCAGTCCAGGCCATGCTCCATGCTCTGCTGGGATCCATGGAGTGCAGGATGGAACAGCTGGATCAGGGAGGCTTGGATTTGTCTTCACTTTACACCACGCTTCCTGCTGACACTTTAGAGAAGGAAAAGGTAATATTTGGATAACACTGCTCTGAATGCTACTTGTTCCTTTCTTTTCCAGCAAGAAAGATGCTTCAGGACTCATGCAATGGATTCTGAAGGTCACCAGTGCACTTCCACAGAGAGACCATGACACTGCTTCCAGTGGGTGCCACATACAGGAGGCCCTTGAAGTGGGTTTTTGTGTTTCTCCTGGTGTTTTCCATGGTAACAATATTGTACATAACCTTTCCTTCCAACACCGTGCTTGAGAAGGTGAACCTGATGTATTTCTACGAGTATGAACCCGTTTACAAGCAGAACTACCTGTTCACGCTGCGGGAGCGCTGGGAGTGCCGGGACATCCACCCATTCCTGGTCATCCTGGTGTCTTCCCGCCCGAAGGAGGTGAAGGCCAGGCAGGCCATCAGGATAACGTGGGGCTCTCGGAGCTCCTGGTGGGGCCACCGAGTCCTGACCCTGTTCTTGCTGGGGCAGGACACCCAGAGGGGAGACAACGCGGCAGAGCTGTCGGTGGAGGACGAGAGCATCCTCTATGGAGACATCATCCGGCAGGATTTCCTGGACACCTATGACAACCTCACCCTGAAGACCATCATGGGGTTCCAGTGGGTCTCCGAGTTCTGCCCCAGCACCAGGTTCCTCATGAAGACTGACAGTGATGTCTTCATCAACACCCCCAACCTGGTGAAGTTCCTGCTGCAGCAGAATTCCTCGGAGAACCTTTTCACTGGTTACCCCCTCATCAACAACTTTGCCTACAGGGGCTCTGAGAAAACCAGATCCATCTCCTACCAGGAATATCCCTTCAGGCTGTACCCTCCCTACTGTGGTGGGATGGGCTATGTCCTGGATGGAAAGCTGGCCCTGAGGATTTATGAGCTGATGAGCCACGTCAAACCTGTGAAATTTGAGGATGTTTACGTTGGAATTTGCTTAAATATTCTTAAAGTCAACGTCAGTGTTCCAGAAGATGCAGAACAGTTCTTCCTGTATAAAGTTAATTTTGATGTCTGTAAGTACAGGCACCTGATTGCAGTTCATGGCCTTACACCAAGTGAACTCATCCAGTTTTGGCAGGATTTGTCATCCAGCAGTTCCGTGACTTGCCTTTGATTCTGGATTAACACACAAACTTAAAAAACTGTTTGGTGTAAAAACAACATTTAAAGGGCAGGGAAATGCAAACCAAAAGCAGTTCTAGAGATGCCTTTGACAACACTGCAGTGGCAGCATTTCCCTGGAACACCCCAGTAGTCTTAAATAAAAATACCAGGAATTCACAAAGCACTTTTCCACGTGGGTATCCCACACACTCAGGGTACTTTGGAATGCTCAGGGTACTTTGGAATGCTCTGTCCCATCTGCCTCTGACACCTCCCCACATGGTCAGCTGCAGGGATTTCTGCCTGAATTTTCTGGAATGGATGAAAAGGAATAATGTTTATGCCAAGAAACCAGCTTTGAGGACGCTTCCCAAATTCCTGCCTAGATTGTTTTTATGGTTTTATGGCCACTCTCCATTATTTGTTCTCTGCCCAGTGTGAAGCAAAACAACCTTCTTTCTGTGTCTCACCTCTGTGACCCTTCTGAGAGTGTCACACCTGGGTGTTTAAATGTATCACCTCTGTAAGGCTTCCGAGAACATTCCAAGCCTGTGGGATCTGCAGGAGCTGATGGGAAATTCTGGGAAAGTGGGGCACTTTTTGTGTGTGTCTCTGCAGACATAAAATAGAATGGCTTTGGTGTCTTTGACAGTGTTCCCAGACTCCTGGAGGGCAGGTGGAGTTCACTGGTTATGAGACATCCCAAAACCACTGGGATAATCCACCCCCATATATAAACATCTCTCTGTGTGTACTGATGCATCCCAAGAGCTTTGGAAGCCACAGGGAAGATAAAAGCAGAATAATTTCTCCTGTGATTTATGTCTGCTTTTCTCAGTTAGTTTCCTTCCCCCACATTTTAAAACGTGAAAAAGGAAGAACCCCCCGATATTTATATTTAAAGAAGACAAACTCTGCCCTGTGTGTAAAGACCAGTTTTTAATCACTTTATTCATATCAGCAAGGCCCAGTTTTCAGTAGTTTACACTTCTAAGAGACAACAATACAGAATTTTGCAATTGCATGAACATAATTAATCTGGACACATCCACTACACGGGGAGGAGACTACGGTGACATCCTGTCCATGGAGCAGCTCCTGTTCCCAGGGATTTTGCCTGGCAGAATTCCACAGTGTCTCCTAGAGACAAACCACAAGAGGTGCAGAAACCTCCAGGACCACGGGGGGGAGGTTTCAGCAGTGCCTTCGTTCCCTTGTGGTCAGGATTGAGTTTGGCTCTTTTCCAACGGCTGCACGTGGGGTTCGGGTGGGATCGGAGGACGGGTTATTTTTTTAGGTATAAAAGTGAGGGTTTGGGGACAACACTCTCTAGACAAGATGTCAGTGTTCTAAGGATGGATGGTAAATTTTTAAAAAATAAGAGGGTTTTTTTTTTTTGTTAAATAGCTGAAGATACAGAATTGGGTGACTGAGGGAAGGATGCTCTTGTATTTCCAGAAACAGGTACAACTACAGCTGTGCCACGGGTTTAGGATCTGGGATTTGATTGTTCTCTGGGCAGATCCTGAGAGCTCTGTGAGAAATATTTGCCTCGTTCTGTGATTGTTCTTACATCTCAGAACCCAAACCCCTCTGTTTTTTAGAAGCCTGCCACGGTATGTGTTCAGAAATAAATTATTTGCCACAAGAACACTGATACTACAGCACAGTTTTTATTGCTTCCCCCCCCCCCAAAAAAAATGTAATTATGACTCTGCAGGCTTCAGAAAATAGATAAAGCAGAGAGTGGTCCTGGTGAGGGAGAAAGGAGGGTCACAGAGGACCAGAAACACACCCATCACCTGCCAGTATTTGGGGTTTCTGTGCCCCAAGTGCTGACACTGCTCAACAAACAAAGGTTTGTACACAGTGATCAGTTTGAAATTAATTGTCATCTACAGTGACAGCAACTCTGCAACAAATCCCACTGGAAAATGAGTCCTGGTTTTCTGAAAAACCCCTCCTTTCCAAATCTGATTTGTGTTTGAGTCTGACCTTATTATTGCTTAAAAGGCTGGAAAATTCCTAACTGTAAAATTCCTAACTAAGCTCCTGTTTCTGCTTAAAGCCATGATTAGGGAAGTTTTTAGCATGAGCAGCCATGCAAGAGGTGAAAAACCTTCAGACCATGAGCTAATCTAAGAATTGAAGTCAGAGGTGGGCCCAAATTTTATTGTATCTGCCTAAAATATTGTATTAAAAATGCCTAAAATTTTTCCAGATCCTAAGGGTTGTTTTTCTTTTCTCATGCAGTAAGTGGTCTAAAAGCTGTAGTAAATCAGAATTCCAAGTACTTGTGATTTTATAGGAAAATTGGGGTTTCTGACTTGAAAAGCCTAATGGTAATAATCCATTGGGCAAAGATGTTTGGGAATTGCTGCTGGATGGGGAGCAAAGGGGGGTTCTGATGTGGAATTCCCTGCCTGGATGTTACTCCAGAGGAGTTAAAATGCTGAAATGCTTTGTGTGCATTTGGAACAAACAAATTCCAGATAAACCAGGCAGGGGCAGCATTCCCTGTGATCAGTATTCCCAGGACATTTGGCATATTTTCCTAAGTTTTGCCTTATGTTTCCCAGTCCCTGCTAAAGCATTTCAATGCAAGTAACTCACAGATGCCTGGATGCACAGCAAACAATGGAATTTTATCAGGTTTCTGTCAAATTTAAACTAAAACCTGAGGGAAGGATGTGCCACTGAGTTCCTGATCCGGCTCCATCTGTTTCCTTAGGGATGCTGAAGGAGTGTGGAGCTCCATATTTCCCAAATTTCCCTTTGTGTCCAAGCAGCCTGTTCCACTCTGGTCCACTTCTGAAGTGTTGACAGTTTGCCCAAGGCAGAGGTGGCAGGGACATGGATCCCAAGTTTTGGCAGGACAGGGATCTCATTCCTGCCTGGGAGGGTGGGGAGGCCCTGGCACAGGTTGCCCAGAGAAGCTGTGGCTGCCCCTGGATCCCTGGGAGTGTCCAAGGCCAGGTTGGACAACCTGGGACAGTGGAAGGTGTCCCTGCCCATGGCAGGGGTGGAACTGGATGGGCTTTAAGGTCCTTTCCAGCCCCAACCATTCCATGATCCAGGGATTTAATTAGAAACACAATATGGTTCTCTGTTTCAAGTATAAACCCATAAAATAATACCTTATACAGCCAGGTAGGAATTGTTCTGTGTTGGACATTAAGCTTCAATCTTACAGGTTCAAAGTAATTTCTATATATCTCTAAGAACCTGATGTTTCTTTTAATCTATTTTAAAAGAGGGAGTTCTTTTAATTTTCGGGAAGAAAACCCCACATTATGTTGAGATGATTAAAGAATTATGAGGCCTTGGATTTTCAGGATGGTTATTTTTAGGTTCAGACTTTGCAGAACTGATTTTTGAGGAAGAATTTTGTTCACTGGGAGAAGGAGCAGGTGCAGCTCATTGCAGGAAACACCAGCACTGAGGGATTTGGGAATTGGTGCCTGGATGGTGTGTTGGCTGTTTGGTCCCACACACTTCGAAAGACATTTGAGGAAAAGGAGGTGGGTGCTTTAAAAATCCACATTTTGAAAGCTGTTGGGAGCATTCACAGGCACTTAGCCCAGCAATTTGCCAAAATTGTGTATTTTGGAGATTATAACAGCATTTTCCCCAACCTGTGGAGCTTCTGCTAAAAGAAGTTACGTGGCTATTTAAACACTTCATAACCTAGAGAGGAGTGAAGGACAAACTGTTGTCTCAAGAATTGCTCCTAAGCCTCTTATTTATGGTTCTAGAAAGGCTTCAGCTGCATCCATTTGCTTACCAGAGCACCCAGACCATCCTGGAGAACTGGAGACACCTGGAACTTTTGAGTTACCTAAGGGAAAACTCTGAAACAGCTGCTTCCCTAAACCTTGTCTGGTCAGCACCACAGAAATAAAACTCATTAAACTTCAACTCAGTAGTAACTCTGTAGATCTTTTTTTTTTTTTTTTCTTTTGCTGAGTCCTCAGGTTTAGAAAGGTCATTTATGAATATATGGAGCACAGCAAGGGGCAGCAGCTCCAGGCTCTGCAGTTGCCAAATTCCAGCAGAACATTCTCAATTGTAAACTTGGAATTTTGTACAGAGGCCTAAAAACCTACTTTGGGAAATGAAAGGCTGGTAAGTTTTTTTGTTTTTTTTCTGTAGTATAATCACTCACTAAATGTTTCTCTGTGTAAAACAAGTATCAGCTACATTAGCAATATATCCATATTATTTAAAGCAGGGCTGTCCTGTATCCTGAGAGGCAGCTGGACACAAAATCCCTTATTTTCAGGCTGTGGCATTGGTGTTTCTGCAGCAAACACTGTTCAGGCTGGTGCAGCACTTCAGCTCTAACTCCTGGATTCGAAAACCTTCCCAATATTTTACTTTTACCTCTGTAAATGGTTTAACTGTGTAAGAACAGCAGCAGCACCCACAGTCAGTGGACAGTCCATGATGCTGGATGGCATTTGCCTTATTTATATTTGTATTAATCTAGACAATCTCTCACTAAAACTGGCTCATTCGTGTCGAATTGGGTATTTTTAGACATTCTAGGAGTACAGGTGGTGCCACCATCACAGTGCCACCCGTGCCACCCCTCCCTGTGGGATGAGATCCCTGTGCCTGGTGCTGGATGGTGCAACAGAAGGAGTGGGATCGGTTTGGTGTGAAATAAAACGGTGTCTCCTGCCAGCCCTGAGGTGAGCAACGAATTCCTGACTCCAGCTCGGGAGACAAGGGACAGGGGGGAGTTTAAATGCCTCCCCTTTGCCACACGGGCTGAGAGAGCCGCTGTGGAATTGGAGGGAATGCTGCGGAGTTCCCATTCCCAGGGCAGGCTCAGGCCACTAGAAGGAGCCACAGTGCCACCAACCCCAACCCTGGAGGGACAAGCAGGGAAAGTCCCAGCCCTTCCAGGAATTCTAGGAAGGATCAGCCTGTCTGAACCCCTCCCAGTGTATAATCAGAGTGGTGAACTCCATGGCAATCCATGATCCCAATCCTGATCACTGAACATTAAAATGTCCCACGTGAGTTAATGGGGAGCTTGTGACATCCCTGGGAACAGCCCCAATTCCTTAAGCACAGGACCAGCTGAACTAATGAACAAGGTACATTTTGTCACACTGGACCACAGGGAAGATGCTCTGGCAGCAACTCAATCCCTCAGTTCTGTGCCACGGGAGGCTCTTCCCAAGGGAACAGATGTCACCAGCGGAGCCACTCGGGCTCGGGCTACAAAAAACTTCCATGGCAAGAGGAGCTCCCAGCTGTGTTCTGGCCACTGCCACCAAAAGGCAGCTCTTTTTTTTGGAGAGCTGCCCAGGCAGGAGAGCAGCAGGGAGGAACCCCTTCTGCCACGGTGGATATTTCTGGCTACAGCACCTGGCAACCCTTCCCAGCTGGAGGATGGAGCGTTAAGGCAGTGGGAGAACCCTGGATTGTTCAGGTTGCATCAGCAAAAGGTACATTACTCAACCTTGTCGTCCCACAGCTGTGTCACGACAGAATTTGGCACAAATCAGCAAAGTTCTACATGTCTGGGTTTGGATGAAAAGCTTTGCAGGCTGGCAGCAGGGAGCACAGGCAGGCACTGAGCACGGAGGTGGAAGAGCACACACAGCCTCTCACCTCCTTCAGGCCTTCAGCTTCACACCTAAAGCAGCTGAAACTCGTTTTTTAAGGTAATAAAAGCCAAAATCACCAGCTCAACAGAGATGATGGGCCTGGATGGCCAGGACAGTGCAGAGGGAGGGGGAGAGGAGGCTGCAGAGGAAGCTGAAGGTGCTCCAGCAGCTCTTGCTGCAGCTGCAGACACTTGAAGGCTGGAGCAGGGCTGATTGGTGCCTGCCTGGAGGGGCTGGGAGTGACAGAGGGAATGATCCTGGAATAAACATCCAGGCAAACCCCTTCTGTACTGCACTGCACTGTTTTCCTAAATCCTGTGAGCAGGGCTTGCTTCCAGAGTGCTCCCACTGCTCCTCATGGCTGGGAATTCCTGCCACCTTCTCTTCCTGTCTGTCACAAGTGCTGGAGCACAGCCAGTGAGCCAAGCTCTGGAGAAGGTCATGGATCCCTCAGGGATGCTCAGGAAAAGGTCACAGATCCCTCAGGGATTCTCACTCACCTTGGGAGTGGGAGCTGCAGGAGGCTCAGTGCAGCCAGCAGCTTTCACTCCAGTGCTTTTAATCTACTATGTTTTTTTGGGAGCTGACCATCATTCCAGTTCCAACTCCCCCAGTTCCCGTGAAGGTGATGCCTCTGCTACACAAACATCCCTCTCCTTTGGAGCTGCTGGGTCAGATTCTCCTTCTCCCTGGGCAGCTCCCCAGGCTGTGTCCTCCAAAGGAGAGCTGGTGCAATGGAATATCTCCTGTGAAGGACACAGGAAAGGCTCTGCCTGGAGCTCTGACACTGCTGCTGTGCCATTCCTGGCTCCAGGACTGAGCACTCCCAGGGAAATACCACACAAGGTTTGCATTTCCCAGCCTTCTGACCTCAAACACCTTCTCAAAGTAAAACAACTGAAGGGCTCTGCAGTTTTTAACGTTTCCTGGGAGCTGCTCAATTGAGCTGCCAAGCTGCATTGCCAAGTCACTGCATGTACTGCTCAAGGGATTAAAAAAGTTGGGAGCCTCCCATCCTCCAGGGAAGGAGCAGTGCTGGACACTTCCCTCTCCTGCTTTTCACTTTTCAGAGTCAAAGGGCTCCACTTGGAGTCTGGGATGAGCAGAGGCTGCCAAGGGTCCCCTACATGTTTTGGACAGCACTGGTAAAGGCAACAGATCCAATTAAGAGCTGTGATTATCCCCAACAAATTAAAGGAAGGAGGTCCCTTGGGGAAGAGGTAACCTAGGAACAAAACTGAAAAGACTAAGATAGGAATTCCCTCTCAGGCAGGAATTTGTGCTCTTTGATTTTCTCCTTGAGAGACCCAGACCTGCTCAGCACCCAAGAACAGGCAATGCCAGTTAATGCAGCAGATCCCTGATTCCCCCCCAGACCCAAACACCAACAACCTCCAGCGCCCTGAACCTTGAGCAGATGGTCCAGGACCACGTTTTGCAGGGAGATTCCAAGGATTATTACAATTCTCCAGCCTGGTCCGTTCATCTCACACACCCTGTCCCTCAGCAGTTGTTACCACGTGCAGAACAAACTCACACTGTCCTCCTTCAAACTTACAGCAGCCACAGGTTCCAAAACACAATTAAATACTGAAAGTTAGATCTAAGCAGGCTTTTCTCTAGATTTAACACAAGCTTTCATCTCTACAGTGCAACGATGCTGCCTGGCATTTGTACATTATCCCAAAACACGGCTGTGCCCCAGGATTAACACCACGAATCCATCTGCAGTTGGCACCAGGAATAACCACGTGAGCAGCCCTGACTCAGGCAGCTCTGAGGAACCCCCTGCTCTGAGGAGTTTTCCAAAAGTCACTAATGAAATGAATTTTACCTTTCATTGCTTTCCAAGTCCAAGCCAACAAAATAAGGTCAGGGTGATCCTTGGTGGAGGACAAACACTCTGCTCTCACAGCTGAGCTGTTTTCTCACACAGAAGGTGTCAGACCTCAGAGTATTTTGCTGAAGTTTACCATGAGTTGGTTTGGATACAATATGGCCTAGAATTGTTATAGAGTAATGCACAGCCTGAATAAACATGTGGCTTCAGGTAATTCAGTATCTCTACCTACTCACATGCTTGGCAGGGATTTGTTGAAGGGGGGTGAGGTTAAATGAAGCGAGAGAGCCAAGAGTGTGGCAGCAGGGGGAGAGTTGGCTCCTCTTCCTCCTTCATATAAGAGGCCAATAATCACAAACCTTTTCCTATTCAGCCTTATCACTGTGGGTTAAAGGGATGAGGAACTTGAGCAGTCCCAGCTATGGGGGAAAAGCAGCAGCACTGCCCTGACCCTGCCGTGCACCTGGACCGACCTTGGAGACGGGAGGGGAGGAATCCAACGGGAAGTCTGCACAGGATTCGTAAAGAAAATGGTGCAATGGAAGGTTCCAGTCAGTTTTGGAGGAGCAGCAGCAAGGTCACCAGAGGCAGGGACACGTGGACAAACTGAATTCCTGTCATTGCTCAGCATGGATTTGTTGTATTGCTCCTGTTGTCAAGCACAGAACAAAGAGCAGAGGCGTCTGCTCCTCCCGCGGGGAATCGGAGCGGCTTTTACTCGAGCTTCCTACTGTGTTTGTGCTGAGTTCAGAGGGAGCCTCTGCTCACTGCTGCTCTTCTGCTTTGCTGCTACTCCTGAACTTCACCACCATGACTGTGATGTTGTCGGGGCACCCTCTGTAGAAGGACTGGAGGACGATGCTCTTGGCCCCGAAGTGCGGCTCGTCCAGGCGCTCCTTGATGAACCTCACGGCCTCCTCGTTGCTGAAGGCGTCCCACAGCCCGTCAGAGGCCAGGATCATGAACTCTGGCTGCAGTTTGTCCAGGTCAAAGCTGAGGATGTCGGGATCAGGGATCACAACGTTCAGGTTCTTCAGGGGGTAGTCTCCCAGGGAGCGGGACATGGCCAGGATCCCCTGCACGCGCCACGAGCCGTTGAAGCTGATGAAACCACCTGCAGAGAGACACCAGCACTTAGAGCAGCTCTTTGAAACCTTAAAAGCATTTCTCTGGTTCCTGCCAGACCCAGCCTAAACTCCATCCTGAGGGATACAGGGGTTACAGAGCTCAACGTGCAGGAGATGCCTTCAGCACATCTCGGAGTGCTGAGCCGGATTGCAAGAGCTGAAGCAGAGGAATCAGCAGTGGATCTGCCTTCAAACAAAGCAGCTCCCCCAGAGAGACCCCCAGCTCATGGGACAGCACAGGAATTCCTGTTCTACACAACTCAGTGCTCAGGAAAACTCCCGGTGATGCGCAGAGGAAAACAGCGAAACAAATCTTTCCATTCCTGTCTGTGAACACCTCTTCCTGTGTGGGTCACGTTTCCCATTCCACATCCCTGGAGGAGACAGCACTGAGAACACCCTGCAGTGGGACACACGGCTGCCTTCAAGGCACAAAGCAAAGAAACAAGTGCAAAAACATTTACAGGCTCTTCCCAATCTGGCTCTGTCAAACGGGACCAAAATTCTGTCGGGGACAAACCGATGGCAAAACTCGACTTCGAGTCAGGAAAATGCACCGTGGGCCCTGACTGGTTTTGCCATCACCAGGATTTAAGGATCTGGTTGAGTCTCTTTTCTTTAGGGCTGGCTTGGAGGGAGGTCTGTTCTGCACTGCACTTGCTGGCTCTGCCACAGCCACACCTGGCTGCTCCACGGTGCCAGTGAGCCAGGAATGGGAATCAGGCAGCACTCAAGGTCACCCAGGAGACTTGTGGCACCTCCAGTTCCTGTGCATCCATCTGCACACCAACAGCTGTTCCATCACAGTGTTCCTGTCATCCTAACGGGAAGGAGAAGTCACTCGAGGACAAACAATTTGCAAACATGGAACATTAAATGTAGGACAGGATTTTCTATCTGCAAACTGTCTGCTCTGGTGTTCTTACAAATGTCTTTGTTCTTTCTTCAGCCTGGGTGTTATTTGTCACCTGTCTCCTAAATCTTCTCATAGCATTCCCATTCCTGGCTGGCTGATCTTATCTGTAAATTCCTTCTGCTTTCAGGTGAAACTATTTCATTTAAGGATTCATTGTTGCCTAAAGCTTGAAACTTGATCTGTGTTAAAACCAGCAGAAACAAAGTTCTTTAACTGGGTGTTCTTCTGAACATTCCTCTGGAGCCTCCATGAGGAAGATGTTTCCTTCCATAGTCCAAAGAATTTGGGAGCATCCTCTTTGGATCCACAGCCATGCAAAGCTTACTCCACACTTACTCCAGGCTTTGCAGGTCCTATGTGGACAAAGAGACTTCTGGTGCCATTCTCAGGTGGCACCTGGAACTGCCCATGGCACAAGTGTTTTCCTCAAGTGTCTTTGGCACTTCCAATATTTTCTTTTGTAAAGGAATCCCAATCAAATCCATAGAAATGCTTGGGAAAAGCAAACACTGCAGTGCTGGCTGTGCCTGGAGAAAAAGGCATTAAAGGAACTGAGGCTTCTTGGCAACAGCACAAATGTTTTCCCTGTGAACAAGGGCTGAGCTCACAGGATTATGCTCAAGGTGAATAACTTGAATTTCTGTCAGTGGCAGTCACCTTGTGCTTCCTCCCAAGCCAAACCCAGGCTGTTCCAAGGCCATTCTCCTACACCAGCAGGGCAATGTGAAGCTGGAAAATGCCAGTGAAACCTGGTGATGTGGTTATTGTCACCTCCTCCAGTTCCTCCCAGCAGGGATCTGGATGCTGGGAAAAGCCAGGTGCCTTTTCTCACAGGAGCAGATAATTCAGCTGGGGCACTTTGCTTCAATTTTACACTTAGTGGATGGAAAAAAAAAAGGGATGTTCCAGAATGTAAAAGTACCTGGCAGTGGAATAAAAAGTGGATTGTATGTTTTTAACAGCACTCTGAGGCCATAGCAGTGATGAGGTAACAGAGGAGGGAATTCATGAAGTCACAGGTCTAGAGAGAATATTTCTTGTTCTAACATTTACCTGCCCATTAAAATAATTTCTTCCCGAGTTGGAAGTTCCTGCAAAAATCCAGGTTCATTTTACCTGCTGTTGTGTTATAAAGCCTCATTTTCAGACAAATCAAATAATCAGATTATTTTTTTTCTCCTCAGTGAATTCCTCCTGGGCTTGGCTGAGAGGGAAGTGATTTTATAGATAAATTTTATGAATACATCCCCCAAATACAAAAGGGGAAGCAAAGAGAGACCAAGATTTTTCTATTCCTTCTTCTCAGGACTTGTATGGTTTTCCTTCCTTCCCCTGGGGGGAAGCACACGTGGCCTTGGCTCTGCCATCATAGTGATGACCTGTGGGTTTTAAATATGTTTTGTACTCATGGAAAATCTTGTTATTTCCATTTTACAGCCAGAGGAAGGCTTGGAGGCAGAGAGGCCCTGCCCCTCTGGGGGCAATGCTCAGGGTGGGGTTAACACAAACCAGAGCAACTCCTTTCCTTCACCAAGTAATTTGCTGCTGCTGTGGGAGCCAAAGCAGAAATGGGTTCAAAAAGACTTTGACAAATTCCTGGAGAACTGGCCATTAAACTTGATGATCCCAATGTAATTTCTAGCCCAGGAGGTGGCTGAACTGACGAGTGATGAAAGCGAGGAAGATTTATTGCAGAAAGGCTCCTGTTTGTTCCATCCTTTCCCTCTACTCCTGCCACAACTTCCATGTTTGTGCTCATTAGATGGGAAGAAAAAATAGCTTTGATGAATTAGGTTCATGCTCTGCTTATTTTGGAGACTAAAGCTGGCTCAGGCTCAGACCCAGCCAGGCTGTGGGCAGGGCTGGGGTGAAACAGCTGCTGCTCCTGGTTATTCACTGCTCCCTGCAGAGATCCCAAGGGATGGGATGGTCCATGGGCTGATGTTGCTCTTTCTACCCCAACACCAGCTTGTTAAGGAGTGGATCATCTGCTGCCATCTCTGTCTGCACTGTGATATCCCACTGGAAGGGGGAGATTTGCTCTGCTGATCCCTCAGTCGGGCACTTCCCAGCCTCTCTCAGGGAAAAAACTGTATTTTATCGGCGGGACAAAAAAGATGGACTTTCACCCCAAAGCCAAACCAACTCACCAGCTCTCTTAATCCTCTTCCTCTCCTTCAGCTGGTAGGGCTTGTGGTCGTGGGACAGGGGGATGGCATTCCCGTCCTTGTCACACAGGACTCCTCGGGAATCCCCCACGTTGGCCACGGTGAGCTCCTTGTCGGACAAGAGCGCGATCAGACACGTCGTACCTGGAGAGCAGAGGGAGTGGGGAGCAGAGCAGACACACAGACACACAGAGATGTGAATTAGTAGCTGGGAAATGTTCTTCCTGCCACAGAACCCCTGAATCACTGAGGTTGGGAAAGCCCTCCAAGAGCAGCGAGTCCAAGCTGGGGACGATCCCGGCTTGTCACCCAGCCCAGAGCTCTGATCCACACTCAGAGAGTGGGAGGAGTGTTTCCCATCTCCATCCTGGAACTGGGCCTTTCCTAATGGCCAAGGAAAGTAATTAAAGCACAAATTAGCCCCAGAGCCCCCTGGCTGCTCTCAAGAACTGAACCTGCAGCTCTGGGATAACCCAGAGCTCCCTCCCCTCGTCCCCTCCACGGCTGAGGTCACTTCTTTATGGTTTTACTGAAAAAAAAAGGAAAAGATTGGACATTTTTAATTACTTTAGCCTCTAAATACACAGCAAATGTAATAAGTCATTGATCACTGTATCCAACAGGTGTTTTTTGGCTCACATGGCAGGAAATCATTGGAAAAATGGGGTGTTTTTTAAGTATGAACATTATAGTTTGTATTTTCCTCATTTAATGGATAGAGTGGGATGGATATTGAACAAAGCAGACCTTATTAAGACCATGACTTTTCTATATTTCCCCTCCAGCTACTAGGAGCTGTATTTATAAAAACTCCAGCTATTACTAATATTCCTTGCACGGGCTTTGGACCAGACAACACCATTTCATCCATGCCCCAGAATCCAAAGATGGAAAGGAAGTTTTTAGACACACAGGTAAAGAGGGGACAAAGATTAAAAGGGAATTTTAGCACTGATGGCACAGTTACAAAAGGCACTCTGGTATCTCTCAACAGTAAATCAAATTAACTTAATGCTGTGTCCTTTTTCTTTTAGGCAGACCAGAGAAGCACAGGGTTGAGTTTTCACCTCTGTTATTAATTTACAAGTGATTATTCATTGATAAAAAGGTTTATCACAGCTCTGGGAGAAGCCTGCCCAATCTTGGGGATGAAACTCCAGCACCAGCACTGGGACAGAACAGGGCTTCAGCCTATGCTCTGTGGCCTGAAAACCAATTTCTTGTGGCTGCTGCTTGTTGCATCTCTGCCCAAAACACAGTTAAAAGTTCTGCTTTGCTGTTCCCATGTCAGTAGCTAAATATCCCATGACTGGTATAAATAAAATAGCCAGTAATAAACAAATTGTGTTCAGATGCCCTGTGTCCCCAGGGTTTATTTTTGACTGCCCTGCACAGCCCTAAACTAGAGCTATTTTTTCACAAGGCAGGCACAGATAAATATATATATTTATTAGTAATTTTTTTGCCATGGATGGACACATTGAAGACCTACATGGATAGTTTCCCATTTGTTGCTAAACTGCACAACTTAATGGTTCACTGCAGACAGGACACAGAGAGGAACCTGCCCACCAGGATCCCCTCAGGAACCCAAAAATGAGCGTCCTGCTCCAGAATTATCTCCTCTGAAGCCTCCAGGAGTTGGCCCTGAGGGCATGAAGGCTGTGCCAAGAGGGGCAATAAGAGAATTAAAGCAACAAACAGCACCTCCCTTGCTTTTATTTATGGAACTTTCCCTGACAAACATCCCAGCAGCCTCGGGCTGCCCTCCTGCATCCTGGCTGGGCAGAGATTCCCAGAATCCACCGGGTTGGAAAAGAAATCAGCAGCTTCAGGGAGAGAAAGAACAGCTGCCTTGGGAGTTTGGGTGGGAAACAAAACCTGGGAGATGTAAAACTGAGTCCTGCTGGAGCCAAAACAGCCCCAGGAGGACCCCAGGGTGCTGCAGGACTGGGAGGCTCCAGGATCCACCACCCAAGGTCAGAGCTTTACCTGCCCAACACTTCCATGTCTAAATTCCTGCATTCTCCTGCATCCCAGCCCACCCTCCTGCTCTGCACCCCCCCAGAGTGTATTTTTCCCTCAGGGAGCACCAACATCATGTTTCCTACCGAGAAAAACTGCGAATAACCCCGTGCAGCCCCCGTGCTCAGGAAGTGAAATGCTTCCCAAATAGAGCCATTATGAGCACAATTTCTACAAAAATGATAACACTGAACACAGTCTTCTTGGTTATATGATCTGTGTGGATGAGGGAGAAGGAGGCTCTGAGGCAGAGGCTGATTTGCAAGGTGATTTAGGAAGGATCAGCTCTCTCCAGCTCCCTGATGGATGGCTGGGATATCCTTCCATCCCCCACCTGCCCCGAGAAAGCAAAACTCATTTTGCTTTGTTTTCCTTCCCATCTATTTTTATTTCAGTCGTTTAACCTTGTGAGGAGCGAGGGAAACACCGAGCCCTTGTCAGCAGCCTGAGATTTAATGCAATTGCCCGACGGAAAATTCCCAGCAGAAAAGGGCCTGGAATTGAGAACACATGTTGGATGAGTCCCTTGGGGGGGCAGCCTCAACAACGCCCTGCCCAGCCCTCTGCAAAGGAAAGCAGCTGAAAAGTTAAACCCTGGACTAGACTGGCTGGGGAGATGTTGGGTTTTTTTTAAGTCAGATAAAATTACTGGTGTATTTT
>NW_021940571.1:2009424-2018607 GCF_001715985.3 Manacus vitellinus
CTCTTATAAACCCTCCTAAAAACTTACAGGAAGATTTTCAGTCATTTTTCAGGCTCAGGCCATTTCACTTCCAGCACTATTCCATGTTCCTGCGGGATCATTGTCCCTGCACAGTTGTGGGATTACAGGTGTCTGCTCTCAGCAGGGTGAGCCCAAGCTCTGCCTCCCTGGGAACAGCTTTAGCCAAGGCTGGGAGAGAAACACTCCCAAAACTCCTTGTCAGGACAAGGATTTAAACACACCTGGTGAGTTATTACTATTGGAAGTGTATTCCCATATTTCCCCAAAGGACCAAACAGAGCCCTAAAGCACAACCCAAGAATGACTCTGGATCAGTAATTTTGTTTTAATTTTAAGGAAAGATATAAATCCAACAGATTTATTCTGCATTTTTAACGTGTTTCTCTGAGAATGATCCACCACATCCCACCACAGGTAACTTATTTATCCTCACTGCAATAGAGCATAATGATAAATCCCCTGTTAAAGCTCTTTGCAGAGAGAAAAAAAAACATTTTTCCCTAACAAAGCATTTATTATCCCTGTTATTTATGATTTCTGCTGCAACTTTCCTGCTTTAATGTTCTCATTTTCTCCTTGTAAGCATTTTCTCTGGGGGGAAAACACCTCCTTCCTGCAGTGGCAGAAAGGGAGCAGTGTCCTGGGAAAAGGGGCATCCCAGGGAAGGCTGAGCTCAACCCCCCACCTCACCCACAGCTGCACCCAGCAAACATCACCTCAGAAAGCACATTTTTGGGCTGACACCTGGCTCTGGATGCAGCTCCTAAATATCAATATCTTCCCTGACTGCCTGACAGCAGGGAAAACTGGAATTCATCTCTTTTGTCGGGCAATAATGAAACTCAATTTCTACAGGACTCTGAGGGGAGAGGGACCATCCATTACGGAAAAAACAATTGCTCACAGGACAAAACCACCTCTGGAATCTCCCAGCAGGTTTGACCTCCCTGTTAAAATTCTAAAAATTGCCTTTAAATGCCCAAACTTTGTGTTTTTCCACCCTGGATGTTTGGAGGTGCCATAAATCAAAGGAATAGGATTAAGGGGCCGACAAAGCATCGGCGGGAGAAAATATTCCTGCACAAAATTACCTCGGCCTCAGTCAAGAATGCCACTTTTTAAACGAAGGGATTTAAAGATTATGAGAGGATTTGTATCCATCTGTCACTTTTGGCCTCCTTTCATTTTGTAAAGCTTCCTTAGTCAAACCTCAAATCTTGCCAGCGTTGGCTGTTTTCAGACGGATTCGTTTTATTTGGGTGCTCCGAGGGATTGATTTCCTGAAGGGAAAAGATTCCCAGAGAGGCACTGGGATGTTGAGCCCACGGAAGCTGAGTTTTATTAATATTGAATCTCGTCAGAAAGGCCAAATCAACCTGCAAAATTGTGCCAAAGCCCAAGGCATTTTAGGGCAGTTCTGTTTGATTCTGGGCAAAGGGATGCAACTGGATTCTACCCCCTTTGGGAGACACTCCTGGGAGAATGGAGCGAGCTGGGGTTGCAAACTCTTGGAAAATGGCCCTTCCAAGAGGGATGGGAAAGGTTTCCTGGACGGAAAAGGTGTGGAAATGCTCCTGTACATGCAGCTACTGACCCCTGGATCACCTTAAACATCTCCCTTTCCAGTTCCCCCAGCTGACGTGTGGCAGAATTCCACGTGATTGCTGAAATGAAACCCTTGACAACACACTCCAGGGTGGGTTTGGTTGATCCCTCAACTAATTCCCTTTCACCACAAGCACTTCATTTTCCCAATTTGGATTTTGAAAGACTGTTTCTTTCGTTTTTCCTGTCCCACCAGCAGCTGGAGTTTCTCCCTGAGTTGATTTTGGTGTGGAAAAAGGCCAATAAAAGGAAAATGCCCCCTCCCCAAGAGCTGACTGGTTGGAGCACCTGGGATCACCCACAGCTGCTCAGTTCTATTTAACTGCCCATTTTCTGTGCTTTGCTCACAATCACATCTTGTTTCAAGAGCAGGGAGCACTATTTCTGCCTTTCTAGTAAACAAGTGCCATGATTAGGATGATGACAGGGCTCCCTCACCGTGTTTTCATCTCTAGAGGTGTCTCCACCTGACTGGGAAGCTGAAATTTGGGGGGTTTTATTTACAGCTCTGCTGTCTCTCCCTTCTGAATGTGTGTAAATGCTGGGACTTTCCTAAACCAGTTATTTCTGTGGCTTCTCATTTGCACCTGATTATTTATTGTGTGACAGAAATCCCCAAATATGGGTTTCAAGCAATTTTAATCTTAATTTTCGCTGTACGTAGTTTTCCATAGAGGAAAAAGCTTTTTTTTCCTTCTGACAGGAGTCAGTGATTTCCTCCATTTCATTTTCTCCTTCCTAACAAAATCCCATCCATCAAAATATCTGGAGAGCTGGAGTGACCAAACCAGGGGACAAGATTCACACGACTCACCGGACTGGGAAATTCTGCGTGAAAAGACATAAAGAGAAGCAACAACTTTGGAAGCTGATTTTTTTTATGCATCATTAAAAACAGGCCCATGTGTGATTAAGGAGATGTTCTGCACCCTCATTTTAACTCTTGATTTTGAGAACTTGGGTGACTCTGAGCTCCTTCTGTCTGCAAAGGCAGCACCCGGGGCTCCAGAGCACCTCAGATCACAGGAGTTGAGGGAACCAGCCTTATTTATTGGGTTAATGAGGGGATATCATCAATAAAGAGACAGAGCTTTGTAATTACTTGACTCCAGCAGAGCTCCCAGCCCCGTGAGCACCCTGTGAGCTCCATCTGCAAAGGGTATTTGGAGCTGCTCGAGCGCCCTCGAGATCAAAGGAGGTCCAAGAGAACCTCACTGCTGGTGAGTGGGAGGCTGAGGAGGAGCCTGAACAAAGCTGATAAGTAGTTGGAGCATCTTAAGCACTTCAGGGCACTGCAGTGTGAGTAGAAATCATAGAATAAAGTACCAGCAGCTTGGCAGGGCTGGGTCTGCCAGAGCTGGGAGTGACGAGGGACTCGGATGGTGGCAAATTCATCAGGGTGCAGAAACCAACCCAGAGGGATCCACAGGGCAGTGTCTGCAAAAACCATCTAAGGAGGGTGAAAAACCATCTAAATAGAGTGAAAACCCATCTAAACAGGGTGAAAAACCCAGTTATGAGTTCAAGGCTCCTGCCTAAAGCAGCTGGGAGGAAAACCTGGAGCCGAGCTCAGCACAGTTCCCCAAGGGCACCAGGGGAGGGATGGAGCAAGGAAGTGCCACCAGGGATAAGAAAGAACTCCAAAGTGGGGTCATACTAAGTATAAACCCTCTTTTTGTACTACAAGGCTGCCTGAGGCTGGTGGTTGGTGGGGCTGTGGATGAAAGGAGATGGTGAGTTCCAGCCCTCAGCCACGAGTGGAGAACAAAGAACAGGATCTTTCAGATCTCCATACACACCTCCAGCCCAACTCCTTGCCAGGAATATTAATTCAGCAGTAAAATCATGAACTGCTCTGTCTGCTTGATTCTTTCTTTGCAAGGTTGCAAGTTAATAATTTATTTAAACACTAAGAAACTCGGTAAAATTCAGGGCATACAGCATTTATTGGGGGCTATTTTGGAAAATCAGTGAAAAGCATCAAGAGTGTGTTTTTTCCTTGTAACTGTAAAGGAGTCCCTGCATCAGGACAACTCTGAAGGATCTAAAAGCTGGAAGAGATTTCTACCTACTAGAGAACAACATGCTAGTAAAAAGGAAATATCAAAGCTGAAAACCCCTGGAACTGCACTGTTAAAATGCCTCCAAACCACACAAACTACCTGGGTTTTACTGTCCACGTGCATCGTGGACATTTCAAATCAGGTTCTGGGACCAGCCAGCACACTCTGAGCTGGGAAAGCCCAAAAATAAGTTAGTTGTGAAGGAGAAAAGAGCAAAAAAGCAGAGACAATAAGGAGGCACAGGCAGATCAATCACCATCAGTGCCCAGAGGACAAAGTGCTGGGAGAAGAAGAAGTGTCCTCTCAGTTGGTTGACACTCCATCACTCAAGGGGAACATTTTCTATCTCAGCCTGAGGAGGAAGAAATATTTCACTGAGTCACCTCATACCTGTGAGGACAAAGTTCAACCTTCCAGCACGGGGTTGTTTGGGGAGAGACTGAGCTGAGCAGCTTTCTTGCTGCAGGAAAATGTAACTTCCAAAGGGACACGGCCGTACCTGCTTCGTCGTAGGACACAGTCAGCTTTTCCAGCATCTCCCGGTCGATGGATAAGATCTGCTGCTCCAGGATGGTCTGGTAGGACAGGACACTGTTCTCCTTGTCCTTCTCATAGTCTTGGAGGTGCTGCTTCAGGACCTCGGGCAGGCGGGACTTCACGTACTCTGCCGCCGACTGGCGAGAGAAGAGGCAAAGCTTTAATTAGTTCCTATTTATTAATTAGAGTCAGGGATACATAATGGACCGAATTCCCCTGAGGTAGGACACAACCCACCCTCCAGCAGGGAGTTTGGGGCAGTCCAGAGTCACCCACACCCCCCCCAGCAGCTCGACTTCGGCGCTGAGGTATTTGGAAAACAAAACCACGAAATCCAACGTCTTTATTCCGAATTTTAAAGCACAAAGTGCATCCACTGGCAGAAAACTGTCAGAATTTCTCTCTCTGACTGCTCGAGGCCACGAGGAGACAGCAGCTGACACAAGGTGGCATGGTTGTACTGGTGTTACACAGCCTGGTGTAACAATGTAGTAAGGTAGTAGTAACAAGGAGAGCATCTGCCCCTGCAGAGGTGCCAGTTCCATCCCTCTGGAATTGGGCTCTGAGAGACCCCAACACACCCTGGCTTCCTGCTTTTCAGCACTACCACCCCTCTCCTGTGAGTATCACACTCCCACTGTAAGAGGGAATCGGAATTCCCTCCTTCTGGCACGGGTTGGAGTTGGTTTTGGAGCTGGAAAAGCAGGATGCAGCAAGGGATGCTGCTCCCTGCTCCAGCTTTCCTGCCAACCTCGAGAAAAAAGAGGAAAATAAATCATAGCAAGGTTGTTTTATTCCAGGCCTAGGACTGACCAGAAGTTACCTCTGCTCTCCAACAGGCTCTTCCTGGGGTTATGTTTACTTTTCCAAAGTCAATCACCGATTAAATTGCAACCTTAAAATATCCCTGAAGTTGTGTT
The DNA here is from genome assembly GCF_001715985.3 of Manacus vitellinus. NCBI lineage: Eukaryota > Metazoa > Chordata > Aves > Passeriformes > Pipridae > Manacus > Manacus vitellinus. Next base: position 2,014,571 of record NW_021940571.1, read on the forward strand.
CCATGTTTCTGCACGCTGAGCCATGTGAGACCGAGGGAATTATTCTGGGAAAACTAAAGGAACTCTCCACCTGAGTCCAGAGTAACTAATGTTACATTTTTATAGTTGTTTTCTTCCCTGGGAAGGCCAAAAGATACATTGGACAGCGATTAATTTAGCCCAAGTTCAGGCATTTGTGTGTCATCTTTGAGAAGAGGTTTGACTCTGAGGGGGGGGGATTTTTGTGCTCTCCCTAAGGGAGAATTTAGGAATTCTCAAGCAGAAGAAAAGCAGAATTGATGCACATTCATTTTCTGAAACACATCTTGTGCCAGTGAGTGAATGTTGGTACCATACAGGCCGTACACGTGGAGGGAAAAACACCCATCCTGTCCCAAAGACCTTGGGAAGTGGAAACCAGGAGACAGATGGGAAAACCATCGGGACCATCATCAAGTTTTTCCATAGGGATGACACCTATTCCAAGTGTGATCTCACAGGTGGGGGCTTTCCCCCCTCAGTGAGAAGCAAAACCCAACACTTGCTTAGCCCACGGCCTTTATCCTTGTGTGGAGATGTTATCGAAGATTTAAACTCCAAAGATTTAAACTCCTCTCCCTTTGGAGCAGGAAAGGGGCTCAGCCCTGTGGCAGTAATCCCATTCCAGCTGCACTGCAGGGACCAGATGGATTGTGCCACATCCTACTCGGGGCAAAAGCCATTTTATCTCAGTTTTTCAAAGTAACTGGATATTGAAAAAGAAATAATGTGAGGGGGTGAGTGCAGGTGTTCATCCAGAGAGTTGTGGATTCTCCATCCCTGGGAGTGTCCAAGGCCAGGCTGGACAGGACTTGGAGCAGCCTGGGCTAGGGGAAGGTGTCCCTGCCCATGGCAGGGGTTTGGAATGAGATGGGCTTTAAGGTCCCTCCAACCCAAACCAATCTGGGATTCTGTGATCGTGGTTTTAAAGAGACCAAGAAGCCAGCTGTGCCAGGTGAATGAAAATCAAACAGCACTTAAAAAAGGATGACTTCCCCCATTTCCAAGCTCTCCATCTCATCCCACAGACCACGAGACTCAACTTCTGACCAGGCCAGGAACTCCCTCCATGTGCCTCCCTCATGGATTTTGGTGCAGACCCATTTGTTGGGATGCTGCTCCTCCTCCAGCCAGTCCTGAGGTCCCCCTGCATTCCCAAAATCTCTTTTCATTAATCTATGGGTTTGTGTCACAGGCAGAAATCAAGGTGAAAAACCTATTTTTGAAGCTCCAGACCAGCTTTATCCTCTTTTCCTCTGTATGGTCCCTCTTACAGGAAGGAATTACAAATGCAGCTGCTCCTGGAAAACACCTGAGCTCAGGGATTAGATTTGTTGGGCATTCTCCCTCATCCCTGTGGGAAAACAACTCGGAGCTGTAGCCACTTCTTTTATAAATTGAAACTCCACCATCCCCCATGAATCTGCTTCCAGTCTGAAACACCCTCCTCCAAATTAAATACAGGATTGGCTTTAATACCTTAATTGACTTTAGGGTATTTTGTCCTACCATGGAAAATTAATATTTCATATGTAGAGAATATATTTCAAAATGTCTACATGCAATAAAATACACTTGAAAAGCTTATTCACAAAAAAAAAAAAAAAATTAAAAAAATCACATTTTACTCTGTGCACTAAAAAAAAATCCCTGATAAAAATCCCATCAGGAATTGCTGAAATCCCTCGTTCTGCAGCAAACTGAACCCCAAACACAGCCAGTGTCCTTCTGTCACCCTCCCCAAATCTGCTCACAGTTTTTAACTGCTGAGAAATCCTTACTCAAAGTAAATTTGCCTTTTATAAATTATGCCAACCACACGCTGAAATTTGTTCTGCTTCTCTCAAGTGGATCCTTCTGGGAGCCGCTTCGTACGTGGGGAAGGAAAGGTCTAAAATGGTTAACTAGAGGTTTCTTTATGAAGCTACTTCAAAAGTCAAGTGGTGGCTTGACAAAGCATCTCCTCACACACTTATTTGGGGGATTTTGGAAAGGTTTCCAACGTGCAGCAGAGTTTTGGTGGGTGGGAACCCACCATACCCAGCAGGGAGAGCTGCATCCTTCCTCATCCTCATCCTCTTCATGTTCCACAGGCTCACCACATCCCAAACCCTGACTTCACCAACCCACCTGACCTTTCAAATTCAAATTTCACCAAATCCTGCATGTTTTTGGCCCTTGAAACACTCAGACAGGTCTCATGAAATGGTGCTATTGGCTGATAAATGCCGGGGGAAAATGGAAGACCCTTTCCAAGAGGCAAAGCCCTGGGAATGCTGTTCACCCCGTGGTGGGGAGGGGGAGGAGGAGGGAGGCAGAACATAACCTAAATTACATGGTTCTCCACACAAATGCTCACACAGGGAAGAGATTCCCTCTGTGGGCACAAGTGGGAACATTCCAGGAGCGACCCGAGTGCTCCGTGACAAAATGTGTTAATTAGGATGAGGGTTAAGTGGCTCCACGACCCTGTGAAGCCAAACAAAGGCCATGGGAAGAGCAGAACACGGGCATGGGAAGCACCGAGGGACCAAAATTAGCTGGAACAGCCATTATTTACAGTCACACCATTCCAATTTAAGGAATGGAAGATGGAGACTTTGCTGCCTCAGACCAACTCTCGGCACCGACTCCCAGGAGTTACAGGGGGAGGAGGGACCCCACAGATTTATGATCTTAATGTTCTTGAGACAATTAATTCTCCCTGCCCAGCTGCTGCAAACATTCAGGGAGCAGGGGAAATACAGGATCCAGTTTGTAGTGTGGCACTGGGGTGTAGCTCCCACACCAAGATCCCTCTGTCACATCTCACTCCCCCTGTTTTCCACAGGTTTCCTTTCCCTCCAAAGACATGTGGGTCACTGCAAGTTTCCTTCTTCAGAGATGATGATCATCATTCTTCCAGATGATCCCTGGAAGTGGATCCAAGGCCAGGTTGGACAGGACTTGGAGCAACTGGGATACTGGAAGGTGTCCCTGCCCATGGCAGAGGGTGGGGCTGGATGGGTTTTAAGGTCCTTTCCAACCCAAACCATTCCAGGATTTTATAAATAGCGACCATGCAAAGATGTCTCTTTTGGATATTACTGGTTATGTATTTCAGAGCACCCCAAAAACCAGTTTGGGTGTGGAATGTTCCAGCACTGAGAAGCCCCCTAAAATAAGGAAGTCAAAAGACAGCTTGTGTGAAGGTGAAGATTAATTCTTCAAGGAGAAAACAACATAATAAAGACAAAAGACTTCAAAGGAAGAACAATTCTGAGGCTTGACAGTACAAAAGGTCCAACAGTTGCAAGTCCAAGGAGAAAAGAAGATACAGGGAACAAACCTCAGAGAAATGATCTGAATGAAAACTATCCCAATGCATAAAAACCTGGAATTAACCTGGCTAAGTCATCTCCAGCTCACAGACACACAGACACAGTCAGAACACCACCCAAGTATGAAAGAACAACAAACACTGAGAAACAACTGGAGACTAAAGAGGAAAATGACCTGGAGCTGGGAAAGGCAGTCAGAAAAGGTTCTACAAATCCACGTGTAATAAGGAAAAATCCAGGTATTTGTACTGCTGAGTACAAGAACTATTGACAGGTGAGGCCATGGAAGTTCAATATTTAATGTACCACTCACTACCCCACCCTTGTTGGGTTCAACTGGCAGCTAAATCCGAGGCAAACAACCAAAATCCTGAGGCAGAACAGGGCAGGAACAGGTTGGGAAGTGCTTCTAAAGATATGATATTTTCCAGCTGGCTGGGACAGCTCAAATCCACTTGGGAATATGCAGGCAATGGGTGGAAATAATGTCTTTAAGGACCTCTACCACTGAGAATTCCCAGGGGATGCTGAGATGCTGTTTGGGAAGGGCAAATGTTGGGGCTCCTTTTAAAATGGTCTAAAGGGAGAAAGGCAGAATTCCAGGGCAATCAGCTGAACTTGGATGCCTAAAAAACCAGGAGAGCAGATCAAGGGATTTCTCCACACAGGATTTTGTGAGGCACAGAGAACAAAGTGGCT
>NW_021940571.1:2019153-2031444 GCF_001715985.3 Manacus vitellinus
AGAGAGTCCATTAATGATTTTTTTTGTAGCAATGCTATCAGGCTTTCATGGTCATTTCCAAAAAGTACAGATATATATATATATATATATAGTTACACACACACATATATATAAATTAAGATTTTTAGATTAAATAAATCACATCCCAGACTAAAGAAAAGATCTGGAAGTCCATCTCTCCATGATCCACTTCATTCTGGTAGGGATGTCCCTGTTTCCAGGGGTGAACCAGGACCACTTTGGGAGCACATTCCATGCCCAGCCAAGTTGTCCTCAAACCTGGTGAGGATTTGTTCCCATTTAACATCATTCCAGGAGTTGTTTCTGAAGAATATTCTTTGTGTTCCTGCCTCCCCGAGAGCTCAGCTTAGGGCAGACAAACCAGGAAAAGCTGGTGGTGATGGAATTAGACACCAAAATTCTGCTTCCAGCCCCACTGATTTCAGAGAAATTCCCATTCCTCAGCCCCAGCTCTCCCATCCCACACTCATTTTTGGGATCAGCTGCCTGGCCTCCAGCAGCAGGAACATGAATAACTGCCCTGAAGTCAGTGGGATTTTGCTGAGCCAAACCTCTTGGAATAAGGACATGGAGCTATGAATAGTTATTCAAAGGGAAAACACATGAGAGCAAAACATAATCTGCTCTCGAGAGGATAATGCAAGATCTACAAATGGCACCAGGACAAACAGTTTGCCCTCTAAAGCAAAGAACTATTTAAAGGACAAAGATGCCAACAGAAACTATTAGGAGAGTTTTCCCCTAACACAAAATTCTGGTACATTTAGACTGTTATTTCTCTTAAAAATGTCCTTTTTTTCCCCTCCACAATTACCATTCAGTTCAATACTATTGAACTAGGGGAGCCAAACTCACCATTCAAAACCAATTCATCGGCTGAAAATGTCTGAGGAACTCAGAGATCCTCTCCCAGGATTTTCAACAGCACTGAACACTGAAAACACCACTATTATTTTGCAGTCCATGTACAGTTATTTCCACAGCAAGAAAAATATTAGCCTGACAAACATCTTCACTTAATCAGACACTGTATAATCACGAGAAAATTAACCTGATTCCAAGGGGGTGTCGAAAGTTCAAATTAACATCCACACTGGACTGTCAGAGATATGTGAAATCTATAATTACAATAATCTACAGCTGCTTCAACTGTGGAAAATAATGACTTGCCCAGGGAGGACTGGGGTCCATGAACTGGGAAGCAAAGGCCATCTGGTGTGAGCTTTGCTCCCACCTCACTCCCTGAGCATGGAGAGCTCCATCTCCTTTGACACAGCCTATATGTGGATTTATGGCTCCCAGAAATGCAGATAACCACATCCCCACACGGCTAAAAATACAAATATGACGATTTTCTGCCTTTAAACTCCGCGTTTCAGTTCATTCCCTAAAATAGCCCTTGTCGCTCACTGCTTAAACAGAATTATTGAAGTGTCCAAGAAAGGGGAGCGAGGAAGTCAACGAGATTTGTGGTGGGAAAATGTTCTCCCTCTCACTCCCCCCCAGCATCAGGCACGTTGGAATGGGTGGCATTGCAGGAGCGCACATGTGAGGGTTGGAATGGGACTTCATCTGGGATGGGAAGGAGGAGGAGGAGGAGACCAGGGGACAATAAAATACACACTCAATTATCCTCCATCTTCCCATGATGGTGAAGTACTTGTACCAGTCATGCTCTTCAAGACCTAATTTTAATTAATTAATTAAAATGAGCAAAGACATGCTCCAAGCAGTGCCACAGACCAGGGAAGACAAAGCACCAAGAGTGATTCCTCTTCACTGCACTTGGCAGAGCTGCGAGGAATATTCTGGAATCTGGATGGCTGATGAAAAGATTAATTGTATCAAGTCAAGGGGCATCATTCTAATTATCTTGTCTGGCATCTTGAATCAGGACCACAGCACTTCCCTGTCTCATCCTCTGAAGGAATAAGTCATTTTGAAAAATATGAAAATATTCACGGACAGAATCTTTCACAGCCCTCGGAAGTTAATTATCTTTGCTGGGAGAGGATAAATTTACATTCCACGGAAAACTGTTCACTGTTATTTCCAGTCTGAATCCTCTGTTATCTGTGACTTTCAGCCACCGAATCAAGTCAAATGTCTGCTCACCTACATTCCCCTTTCTCATGTAAATGCATGCAAATGGCTCAGATCACCCCATTATCTTCCCATTGATAAACTCAACAGCTGGAGCTCCCTGAATGGCACATTAGTACCTGTCACATTTTCCTGCACCCTTGTTCATCTTTTCTGCCATTCACGTGGTTCTCCTTGGAACACTCCCCATTTTCCAGCTTTGTTCTTTAGGGGGGGAATCGTCCCAGCGAGGCAACACCCCACGGAGAGGGAGGAAAACTCATTAACGCCAAAACTACTTCCTTACTTTTATTAACCATGTGCCTTCCTGGCTCACCACTGCCTTGGGATCTCCTGGACAGCTCATGGAGCCCCTGAATCTTCCTTTGGGACCTGTGCAATATTGGACACACAGACTTGTGGTTGATTACACTGAATTTCACGTGATCACCCAACAAATGAGTCAAATCCCTCTGGATCGTTAATTGAACGTCATTATTTACCACAATCTTTGATGACATTTTAAGTCACATCCCCACAAGGACCAGGATGTTCACCAACTCAACAACTTCTGTTTATCTGGCTTGGGGTTGAGCCCAGAAAGCTCTGGAAGTCAAGGTAGATTGGGAAGTTTTCAGCTAAAAATTACAAAATTAAAAAATTTCTGTGACTGGGGCTCAACCACGATCCTTGCCTTGGACAACTGTTACGAGACTCATGGAAAATAACAGGTCAAGTGGGAATAATTCTGTGGGAAAAATCCAGAATGGAATAATCAGCAGCAGGGAAAAAAAAAACCCACCAGAGTTCATCCATCCTCAGGGGGGATGATAATTTATGATCCTTCAGAACGGGCACGAGCTGAAATACAGGAAATTCCACTGAAACCTGAATAAAAGCTCTTCTTTCATGGCCAAACACTGAGGCTGTGGAGTCACCATCCTTGGAGACATCAAAGCCCAACTGGACTGTTCTGGATGAACCTGCTCCAGGTGTCCCTTCTCCAGCAAAGACTGGACTGGAGGGTCTACAGAGGCACCTCCAACCTCAGCCCCTCTGTGACCCTGGACAAATATTTCCAGGAAATCCAATGGGATGGCTACTCCACCCACAATATTTATTCCAGTGGTTTAGACAACTGCACAGATTCACCCCAAAATATTTAGTGAGTATATTAAGAATAAGGAGAGTCAAAGGAGTTGTTCCCCTCTGAAAGGAAAAGCACTTAAACTGCATTTGCACTGACACAAACTCTGAATTTCCATTGTGCTGGGAAGGCAATTATTACCCGTGTCCTTTTTAGGAGAAGAATTAAGATTAGTGGGGAAATTGAGAATTAGCCACAGACAAAGCACTTTTAGAACATTCCTGTTAGTTTAAACAAGCAGGAACCTGAAGCTGAGTGTAAGGGTGATGGATTTCCTAAATCCTGGAGGATGCACAAGCACAGACACAAAAGAATTCTGATTTCCACATCTACGTGGCCACAGGTAAAGGATATTAATATTTGGGATATGAAACTAATGTTTTCATTTACCAAAGGGCATGATTTAGTTGATGGAACAAAGCAAAATATGTTTGATTGAAGTACTTAAAAAAAAAAAAAAAGATATGTCAAGATTTCACCTGATTTTTATGCTAATTGGTTATAACTATCAACACAGATGAGCTGAATATTAAATTAGGATGTAGAAAAAAAAGGTTTTTAGATGCATGGAAAGACTTGTCCATTACCAGTTAACAGTGCAGAAAAAGCTAAGTGCCAAAATCCAATTTATTCACTAAATATAAATGTTAGAGAGCTCTACAGCAGAGACTGCACTTGCTCAAGGCCTGCCAGAAACATTTCACCCAAGCAGGATGAACTGAAACATCTTCTTTTATCACTGAAATCAAATCCAAGCAAAGGGGGATCATTTTTTATATTGGCACCCACAAGCAGAAGTGAGAGAAGGAGCAACAACCCAGAAAATAAGGGTCGAAATGTCATAAACCAACTGCTGAAGTGCTCATTCTGTGCTCCTTTTCCATAAAGCAAAATACTGCATTTTGTCTTTTACTGAGCTCACCAACTTCAACACAGAAGCAAAACATCTGCAACTCAAATGACATTTAAAACTTGGTGACTGTAACCTCGAATCAACGCAGGCCCCGCACTGAAAGCTTTTATCAGGAATTAAAATGCCTTAAAACTACTCCAGGGGATTTCTACAGGTGTTTCTGTGCAGAAGCTTTTGCAAATAGCTATTTTATTTTTTTTTTTTTTGAGTGAAAAACCAGTTTTACCAGAAGCCTTTCATTCTGTAGCTGAGGGGGAAAAAAATTATATTTATAGCCTATTAGACTCAATTAAATAGCAAGGAGCATTCATCTTTCTTTGCCATTGTTCTCTCCCTCTGAGCACAGAGTAGAGGGGAATATTTCAGTCTAAATGGTCTCTCCTGATTTAGAGACATCACTTTGTGCCAAGCAGAAATCATCACAAAAACCAGAGAGATTCAGCCTGGCTTTGTTACACAGGGGACCAAAAAGGCTCTATTTTTCACTCAGAATTCCACCAATATCCAACCATCTGCTCACAAACAAACCTGTCTCCCGTTCCTCCTTCTCCCGCTCCGAAAAGAAGCATCTCCGTAATTTCATCCAGAACGACTCCAAAGCTTTGCAAGTACAAAGTAGAGAGGAATTTTCAAATATCAGCCAAGTGCCAGCATCCAAAAGGTTATTATTTTGCCTTCCTCAGCCATAAATCATCTGCACATCCTCGCCTGAGACAACCAGCAAAGCTGGAGCAGGAGCTTTAACCCCAGAGCCAAGTCCTGTCCCGATAAAGCCTTCACTAAATGGGTTAAATCTAATGCTGGAAACAATTCTTAAGCTTCTCTTTAAGTTTCTCTTACGAGTGACCTTAAAAAAAAAAATCTGTATTAAGAAATCCTGGTGCTAATTAGCCCCGTGTTACATCCAGGGAGGAGAAGGAGATAAGACCAAGATAAACCCCCTCGGCCAGAGAAGGAAAGTCTGTGAAGCTGCAGAGCCTCGGGGTTAATCCCAGCAGCTCCCAGGGAGGGATTCCTGGATGGAGACACAACTGGGAGCTGTTCCAGGTGGATTTACCACAGTTTGCCTCTTCCAAAGCTGAACAAACCCTGCACAGGAAGAGTTAATAAGGAAAAGGGAATCCTTTCCATGATTCACCTCCGGCCCGATGACATTTTCCTTCAGCGATGGATTAAAATCTGGGAGGAGAACAACTCTGGGACTCGCTGAGCTCTATTTAAAGGTAATTATTGCTCTTTTGCTCAGGTCCTCTCCTCTCTCTGGCTTTGAAAAGGCCACTGTGTTGCCCCATGTCACGAATAACGAGCTGGAGCCAGCGAGGAAAGCGCCGCATTCCCGGTTCGTGTCCAACTAATCCAAGGGCGTGCAGGAATAAAGCAAACTTTTGTCTCCTCTCCGTGTGCTACTGTAAAACCAGCCTGCCAGGAAAAGAGATTTCTCCTGCCTGCCAGACTTGGTGATCATGTGGGTGATAAGCAGCTGAAACACAAGATTATGGGACAACACCGTGTTTAAAAAGGCGACGGGAATCCCAACATGTGTAAATAGTGGGGTAATAATGAGTGACTGGGGTAAAGTTATTGGGGAGTTGTTAGAGGGGAAAACTGTGTCCAGTTGTTAGAGCTGGAATGTGAGAATCAAGAGAACAACTGAGGGTTTAAGAAAACAAGGACAAAAAGAGAAAACAATTAGGAAAAAAAAACCCCAAAGGGTTTTCCCTGAGAAGGAAACTTTCCCTCTGAGGAGCAGCAGGTCCAAGAGGTGAGGATGTGGAGAAGGTCCTGGAGCAAGAGAGGTTTAGAGATGCTGTACTGACACGGACTGGATCACAGCTCCTCTTCCTAAAAAGAGGAGGAATCAGAGAACTCCTTGGTACATCAGAAACTGAGGAGAAGAAGACTGGCCTTGGCAGGATCTCACCCCACCCAGCTCAGCTCATCCTGCTGCAGGAAATGTCTTTGCCTTGGGATTCTCCATTTCTGTGTGGGGTTTTATCTCCCAAGCTGAAGGACCTGGCAACTCACATTAAATAAAACACCTTCTTCAGTAAGAAAAGACAAACCTTTCAGAGTGGACAGAATTGATGTCAGGGAGTAATTAGATAAACCACTTAATGAAATGGCACAGACTCAAAGACAGGGACTTCATTAAATATAAAAAGCAGCCAAGTCGAATCCATAAATAGTTTCCAAAGTGTGTTCATTTTCTGGGGCCGTTTCAGTGCATAAACACTGAGAGATGGACCCTTGAGACAAGGAGATGCATAAATCAGGCCTCAATCAGGATAAACACCAGTGTCTGGATGTCATTCCTTCTTGCCTCTAAAAATGCACATGTCAAAGAATAAAACCAGGATTTCTCCTGCCTGTGGGATCAGCACACCTCTGGTTATTGAGCCCAAAAGCACAGGGGCAGCAGGGAATGCTTTGGGGGTGTTCCTGCTCACATCCCTGAAGGGCCTGACCAGCCAGATCACACCAAAAAGATAGGAAAAAAGAATGGAGATACTAATTAAAGGGAGCAGGGTGAGAGAAGGGGAATGAAGTCAAAAAAAGGGAAGAAAAAACCAATTTCATTCAAGGAATGACTGGATGTGGCACTCGGAGCTCTGGTCGGGTTGACAAAGTGGTGGTTGGTCAAAAGCTGGACTTGATGATCTTGGAGGTCTTTTCCAGCCTCAATGAGTCTGTGATTCAGTGCCAGGGAAACGTGAGTGACCATTTAAACGACATTTTCCTGAAACACAATTTAATTAAATAAGGTGGTACACAGTAATTTTGTTTCTCTAGCTCATTAGGACAAGGGTTGTTAAATTAACAAGGGAGAAGGTCAAGTAGATTTTCCAGCTCTTGAATGGATGGAGAATGGGGGGGCTGAGCAGGGAATTATTCAGCTGAGGGGAGAAAACTAAATATTCAGGATATGCTAATTTACAGACAGGAATAAGCAGAGCCCTGTCACGAGCTGAGCCCTCACCCCCAGACACACACTCTGAGTCTCTGATAACATTAAAGAGTGTGTTGTAAGTCATCCTTTAGTACTTTTTCTCTCCCTGCACATCACCAGGCTGTGCTACACCCAAACACCACCACTCCAAGTGACAGCCCTGCCCGGGGCTCCTCCTGGCAGGGACAGAACCAGCCACCCCTGTCAAGAGAGGCTGATTAAATCCATGTTCAAGCAGCTCCTTCCCCTTCCTGCTTCCCTTTGCAATTTCTTCCTCTTTCCAAGAGCACGGATTAAATGTCCATGATAGCACACCATAAAAACTTCAAAGAAGCGACTGGAAGTCATTCTGCTCCTGCATTAGAACCTCCTTGAAAAAGCTCCTGGTCTGCAGAGATAAGAGCACACAGCTTTGATTTTTTTTTTAAGGCTTTTTGTATTGCTTGGAGTGTTTGTGTATTAAAGTGACACAGCCTGGAGTTTTCAGATTTCACGGCGAGCCCGGAGACAACAAAAAGCACACACACCTTTCATCGGGAGCACGGAGCAAAGCAGCTCACGCAGCAGGGCTTAATATTTTGGAAATGTTCCCGAAAATATTCAACCTTTTACTTCCAGGGGTTTAAACCAGAAATGGAAGCGAATGTTTCTAAAGGAAAACAGATTGGAAATTCGGAGAAACCCAAGAAATCACAGAGGTTTCTGAGGGTTTTCCTCCCGTGGGGAGGTTGCTGGTGAACAGCAGCGCCCTGGGAGATGGATTGTGCTCCAACCCACCCATCCCAGGGACGAGGACCCAAACCTGGGACCCAAACCCCCTTGGGCATGGCTGGAGAACTGCTCAGGAGCAGTGGTGCTTCCTTTACTCCAGAGCATCATTTTTAAGATCCCAACATTCCAGCGCTCTGGCTCATGGGAGAAGAACAATACTGCTCAGATTTGCACCAAAAGCAACACCAAATATAACATGAACAGGGCTAACAAGCTGCTCCCCTCAGAGCCTTCCCTTCCCAAACCTCACAGAACCTCCTGAGCTGGAAGGGACCCCCAAGGATCAGCACCTGCCTCTTGGGAATAAATTCCTCAGGTTTTCCTGATTCGGCTCACTGTGAGTTACAGAGCTGAGAGCTGGTGAGATCCAGTTTGTTTTCTCAGCAAAAGAGGGCTGGTAGCAAATCATTCTTGTGCTGTCACTCAGGTTTTGATTTATTATTTTCTGAATTCATTAATATTTTCCCCCAAACTCTCTGGCACTTGGTCTCTTTGGTGAGATGCTGTGCCCTACCTTCAGTGTTTTTCCCCTGAGGATGGATGAACTCTGTTGTTTTGTTTTGGTTTTTTTTTTCCCTGCTGCTAATTATTCCATCTGGATCTTTCCCACAGAATTATTCCCATCCCACCTGTTATTTTCCCTCAGTTTCATAACAGTTGTCCCAGACAAGGATTGTGGCTGAGTCCCACTCACAGCAACCCCACCAGCTGTGATCTTTAGCTCATGACTTCCCAATCTACCTTGACTTCCAGAGCTTTCTGGGCTAAAATCCAAGCCAGGCAGCTCTGGGGATATTCCCACAGTGCTGCAGGATGAAGCAGTGGAAGCACCACTCTTAATCCTCTCCTGCAAGTCCTCCTCTCATCCTCTTATCCCAGAGACCAGGAAAACCCCAGGATTACTCTTAGAAGGATGTCTCCAAGGTGTTATCTCTGACTTAGCTGTGTTCACTACACCTGATTACTAAACCATGTCTAAACCTTCCCTGTTGTTCCAGCACATCATCTCGAGGTGCAGCTGCTTTTAAACCCACGTAGGTGACACGTTCCCTCCAGGCACTGCACGATCCCAGCTCCTGGATCACCCTTCCTGCTGTCATCCAGATTTACTTCCAGCCTTTCCAGCAACACTGTTCCTCTGCCAACGCCGCTGCAAACTCTATTTCGAGCAGTAAGGGGATGAACTGTGGTGAAACCAAAAGAGTGGAAAAGTATGTTACTTTGGAGTGTCTCGACAGATCAGGACAAAAAATGTGAGAAAATAATTCAGAGCAGGAAACTGGGGGGGTTGTGGTTTCCCCCAGCAGAAAGTGGGTTTGGTTTCTTGGTGACCGAAGTCGGGACACAAATGGAGAGTGAGAAAACAACCTCTGAAAGAATCCCCGGTGTCGTGAGTCAGGTTGAAAAAATGATGCCAATCTTGAGCAAAAAAAAGGATAAAACAGGGCTTGGGAATGCTGTGGGTGTGATAGAAACTAATCTAAATAGAGACAGATAAAATATCACCAGGAAATGTTGGGGGGGTGGGAAAACAACCTGGCAGACACACAGGGTGGAGAAGACTGAGAAACCAATTTTGGAGCCAACACTCGTGTACAGCCAAAGAATGATGGCAAGGGAGGACAAGGGACAAAAGGGAAGGCTAGCCATCAAAAACTGATTAAAGGACAGGAAATTTTAAGAGACACCTTTAAAGATAGGTTTGATAAGAGGTTAAAAGAGGTGCCTGAGGCATGTTGGGAATCAGAGAACGTCGTCATGGACACACACCTGCCTTTGGGTGCCTTTCAGGGTGCCCAAAATCCACGCACTGGGCTCCAGTTTTGTACAAAACCACACTCCAAGTGACAGGGGTTTCCAAGAGAAAGTCACAGCCAGGGAGTTCCAGCTGCTGCTCCAGCTCCTGGTGCCCACAAATCCCGGGGTCTGGCACTGCCCAGTGCCCTGACAGGGATTAAGTCACCACCCAGAGCCCGTGGATTCCCTGTTTTTGGAGAAAAGCCCATTTGGGTGGGATGAGTGCTGATGAGAGCACTAAGCTGGACTCCTCTCAGAGGGGAACTTGCAGCCCAAGGTGCCAATCCCTGCCCGGGTGTCTGTGCCAGCTCAGGGCTCCCAAACCAGATTAGTTCCCCTGGCTTGGCCCTTTGATTGAATCTTGGCTATTTTTAATCCATCCCATTATAGAAAGGAGAAAATCCCCTGCAAAACAAACACTGAGAGGGAGCTTTACCTTAAAGAGCTACTGATATTTCTATATAACACCTGGAATACCCCAGAACGGGAACCCGAGAGGAAATTCATGGGATGAGATAAAACTGGACACACGTGTGGCTTTGGGAGGCAAAAATGCTGCTTGAAGGAAACATTTCATTTCGTTTCCCACCTAAGAGGCTTCACCAGAACAAAATATAGAAGCAAAAAAGCCCAAGGAAATGTAATTAGGGCTATTTCTGAACTCCTTATCTCAATTTCTGAGCCTATAAATCCCCTTTCCCCTACATGTCGGTGCAGGATTTCCATAAAGTGGATTTTAGTCAAGTGGTAAATCAAATTTGCGAGAGCAATGACTGCGGGAAATCATGATAAAATGCCTGATGTTTCCTGACACTTAAAATAATATTCTAATCTGGTTTTTCTAAAACAATATTCCAGCCTGTTTTTCTAAAGTTTTGCAATAAACTCTGCTGCTTGGAAATCAGGAGAAAACATGGGGGGAACGAAATCAAATAAAAAAAATTATGTAATGAAAGTTTCCACTGGATACAAATATGAGGGATTATATTTTTAAAGAGCTGCAGATTAAACCACCTGAAAGTGAAATCTTTAATCCCAGCAATCAAACTGAGAGAGAAAACTGAGTTTATCCTGATTTTATGGGTAAAAAGATTCTTCATCCCCTCCATCCACACATGGATTTCTGGGGAGCTGGTATGGAAAGATCCTGGATTTCTCTTCCAGGAAGGTTATTTTGGTCACTATTTGAGTTTCACATGGACATGAGGAGCTACAGGCTATTTTTTGGGACCAGGATGATCTTTATCCTGCTATTTTTACTTCTCATTGCCAGGCTTTTGCCCTTGGCACAGCTTTCCTGCTCCTGTTCCTCCCCCAGCCTCAGATTTTTGGCATCCTTTCCCAGAGCATCCCAGTTTATTCTCCTTAAATCCATTAACAACTTCGAATTTATGGGCTCAGCTTTCCAGTCACCCAACCTCATGGATTTTTCCCACAGTGAGACATTTTGAATATTAAAGTGTATTTTACGGGATTTTTGGGGCAATGATACGCTAAATATGGCAGGACTTGATGAAAAGGCTTTTCACTGCTGATTCCTGTGATTTTATACAGGTGGCAGCTTTTTGCCTTTGTGTTACGGCTCACAGCAATGAAATAAAATAAAATATATAAATACAGGGCCAAGCAAAATGCTGTTCAAATATTTTCACAGTTAGGTGTCCAAGAAATAATCTGATTTTCACTTAGAAACCAAATCAGAAACCCATTCATTCAAACAATACCTCGTGTACTTTTTGTAGGGAAATCAATTCCCAGAAAAATCTGCGCTCTCTTTTCTTCTCTTCCCAAATATTGCCACAATAACATAATAATTTTCTTTCTAAGAGGACTGGCCTGGGCTTTAACTTGGAAAGGCCTCTAATAAAATAATTTCTGTGCAATTTCTCTGAGAATTCATCTAGAGAACAACATGAGCTGTAAATACAACAGGGAATTTGGGGTAAATCCCATCTTTAATGTTTGGATCTCCAGCATTCCCGGGACTGTTTTCCTTTCCATTAAAGGTGTTTTGCCTAAAAACTTACATCATGTTTGGCCTTTTGAGGTTTTTTTTTTTAATAAAACACAAATGTTTTAACCATAAAGAAGGGAAGCAAAAAAATACCCCTTAATTCCCTCCATGACTTTTTTTTGAACCTTCTTATATTTTTTTGGTCATGATCAACTCCAGAGATCCCAGGTGACACAGGGGAAGCCTGGCTTAAATTTCTGCATCCTGGGACACTGGGATCAGCACAAAATACATTTGATTTATGCCAGAGGTGCAAAATTGAGGTTTTTGCCCAGGCAGACACGGAGACTTCGACTCTTGCGGAGACTTAGGCCTGGAAGTGGGAATATTTGATTTTTTTTCCCAAAAAATGGGGAAAAATTGGCTGTTTGCAGCACTGACCTGCTCCTTTGCAACAAGCTAATGGAGAAACTAAAGCCATTTTGCCAAGGAATGGGTCAGCAATTGGGAAAAAAAGTCAAATACTCCCAATTCCAGGCCTAAATCTCCGTGAGAGTCGAAGTCGCCGTGTCTGTCTGGGCAAAAACCTCAATTTTGGACCTCTGGCATAAATCAAATCTATTTTGTGCTGATCCCAATGCCTTTTCTGACTGGAATAA
>NW_021940571.1:2034220-2065572 GCF_001715985.3 Manacus vitellinus
CCAGGGATGGGGCAGCCACAGCTTCTCTGGGCAACCTGTG
Organism: Manacus vitellinus; assembly: GCF_001715985.3. Lineage (NCBI taxonomy): Eukaryota > Metazoa > Chordata > Aves > Passeriformes > Pipridae > Manacus > Manacus vitellinus. The sequence goes on from NW_021940571.1 coordinate 2,034,261, forward strand.
CCAGGGCCTCCCCACCCTCTCAGGGAAGGATTCCTTCCTAATCTAAGCCTGCCCTCTCTCAGTTTAACACCATCCCTCCCTGCCCTGCCAGGATCAGCTGTGACGCTGGAGGCAGATGTGGGGCCTCCCTCACACCAGGGGACCTGGGAACCCTCACAGAGTTCTAAAAGCCTCAAGCTGGAGCAGGATACCTGATGTAAATGTTGTATTTATGAAAAATATACATATAATATACAATAAAATAATAAATTTTTGGTGTAAAAGCCACCAAATCTGGAAGGAAAAGGACAGAGCAAAGAAATTCTGAAAAGAGTTACGAGAAGGTCTCATCCACAGCTGCTTCCCAAGCTGTGCAGCAAAACACTTCAGGGAAGTCAAAAGGATAAAACTGTAACTTGTGCAGGAATGGCAAGATGAGCAGGATTATCAGATAACACATCAGTTAATGGGTCACCTTAATCAGAGAATCATGGAATCAGTAAGGTCAGAAAAGACCTTTAAGATCACCAAGTCCAACCATCCCAACCCAGCACCATGTTCACCATTAAACCACGTCCTCAAGTGCCACATCCACACGTTTTTGAACACTCCAGGGATGGTGATTCCACCACTGAAGGTATTTTATTCCCAGGCAGGATCTTTATTTCCTCACAGCTCCCTGTACTGGTTTGTTCTTCACTTCAGCTCTAATGCACGTGGTGAGCTCTCAGCTCAGGTTGGCAGCTTCAAGTACTGCCTGGTTATTTTACACCATTTTAGCTAATTCAGGCTAATCAAGAGGAATTGCCCTCCCAGTAACAGCTGCCTGCACAACTCACACACACCACGGAGTGTTTGGGGGAAAGCCACAACATTATTAATAATAAAGGGTGAAAATAAGAAGGATAAAGAAATTTCTGTTTAGAAATAAATGGATGATTACAAGTAACTACCTCCACACATTTAAATTGTTATTCCCCTCAGGAACAGCTTTCTCACAGCTTATTCAAATTCACATATTGTCTCTGTGGTAGATGTAGCTCTGGAGAAATAATTATAGAAGATGACAAATAAGGTAAATTGTGCCCAAGCTGTGGCTATAAACCAAAAAAAGCTGTCTGCTTCGTGGTGGATGTTTGGAGGTATTTTTTAAGAAAGCTCAGAGGTTAATTCAATAAATATAAAGGTGTTTGCCAGTTTTAGAACCTGTGTAACACCATTCTCCAACAAACCACAACCCCCAGCATCTCAAGAGCAACATAATTTACCCCAGCAAAGGGAAGATCCTGCTCAAAGCCCTTCCAGAGAAGATGCAGCAGTTAAAATTTCATGAACAGGCTGCAGAAGAAGGGTTTGGAATTTACTGCTTAAGTGAAATAGCTGGTTAATTGTGAGTTCTTGGGTGGCAGGTTCTGAGCTGGGAGATTAAAGCCTTGAGGAGGAGGCAAAGTTTGGAGCCAAGGAGGCTCCTCAGGTTTGGTGATGGTGAGGAGGAGGATGAGGAGGAGGATGAGGATGCAGGTTTTGATTCTGGTCACGTCACAAACACCTCAGACTCCTGGCTAATCACAGGAATGATGGCACTGATGCACTAAAAGGCTATTACACCTTCTCCTGCTTCCAGCAGCAGCTCTACAAACAGTTGGTATTTATTACTTCTTCTCCACTTCATTAAAGATGGGTTATTACAGAAGGGAAACAACTTGTAACTGTTGTTTACATCCAACCCAGAAGTACAGTTTGATGGACCAGAGGGAACACAAGTTAAATGGCTGGAATTCTGGAAATGAAAACACAAGCAGAAGGTATCCCTGACTACAGGCAAAGGTTGGTGTTGCTGTTTACTTTCCTGACACACCTAAAGGTTGAATCCCAGGGAAAAAAACAGGGAAATGAACTGTGATTCGTGAAGGGAGAGAATCCCTAATTAGATATTTCCTCTCAGGGGTCCCATCACTGCCCTCAGACAGCCTCCCTCCTGCCTCCAACAGATCAGCAACTTCATCAGGAGACTGGGGTGAAGGTGAAATCACAACCCTGCATTTTAATTTAATCAGGTGAAATGATTTTTTTTTTCCTTCTGTTAATGCAAAATTAGCAGCAGATTGTGCTTTAAACTGCTGCTGGGAGAGAAAAAAAAATCCAAATTAAATCTGAAGCTGCAGCTAAAAGTGGGAACAGCACAGCAAGTGAGTGTGGGGGAAGCGTGGGACACGGTGCAAGGATCAGAAACTGAACTCCAGCATTTCTGAATTTAGGGGATCACAGCCCTAAGAATGCTTTTCTAAACATCCTTACAACATTTTCAGCAAAACTGTAGATTAAAGGGCATTTTCCTACACTCATTATATTTGTGAGTGCCTAAAGCTCTGCAGTTGCACAGTTTATTGAGCACATACTGTACAATGCCTAAAAATCATTAATCATGGAGGTTTTATTCCTGACAAAACCCAAAGTGGCCAAATTGCTGCTGACGTGATTCACATGTCAGGTTTTTCTCCCTAAATTTATAATGGCACAAACAATTAACAAACAGGTTTCAGAAACCAAATGAAAACCTCAGAACTAAGGGTGCTGTGACAGAGGAAGGATCTGAATTTCAGACGGAATTTTGGCTCCAGATGGGAATGCAAAACCACTGAGCATTTGGAATGTACAACCAATATTCCTAAATGTGAATGAACTGCAAAGAGAGAGTACAGGCTGTGCAGGACACCCCTGTTGAGAGAGTGAGAAGGTCCCCCCTGAGCCTCCTTTTCTCCAGGCTGAGCTCCCCCGGCTGCTCCTGGTGCTCCAGACCCTTTCCCAGATCCATTCCCTTCCCTGGACACACCCCAGTTGCCTCCCAGTCCCGGTGTCACCCTTTTTTAGCTCCAACAAAATCTATTTACACCTCAGAGTAACAGGTAAAGTCATGTCCTGGTTCTCTGAAGCCCATCTGGGATTTGGCATGGAGGGAACAGGAGGTAAAATCCACCCCAAGTCAGGAGAGCTGTGCCTCTGCTGCCAAGGGACAACACAACCACCACACCCAGAGCTGAAAGGGGGAAATTAAAGAATAATTCTGCACTGTTATTCCCTGGGAAATTCCCAGATGACACCTGGAAGGAGCGTGCAGGAGGACTGACACAGCCTGGGAGCTCAGTCAGCTGGAAGGGCCCTGCTGCACCCAAGCTTTGCTGGGTTTTACTCCAGCCTAACCTCCAATGCCTCTCTAGGTGCTCATTTGAGAGATGTGATCTCCATTTAACACAAAAGCACTACAGGGCAGTGAAAAGAGGATTTTTTTTGTTGGCTTTTCTGCTTTTATTTAACGTTCTCAGCAGTGAGGCTGCTGCTTTGCTGCTGCTTTAACACCAGCCATGGGTTTCCTGGAGGAAGGAAGACCCTCCCATTTACACATTTCAGGGAGACAAGACCTTGCCTCTTTTTGCCACACTTCCCCTACTCCAGCAGCCTGTTGCTCCTCCAGTGCTGCTCTTGCAATGCAGCTTTTAAAAACCAGAGGTGAAAATTCACCCTGTAAATCGCTCTGTAAAATCCCTCCAAAGATGGAACAACAGAAAAGTGGAAGGAGAAGTCTGGCTGTAGTTCCAGGCATGAACAACCCTGGATTCAGTAACTCCTCTTGTAGCCCACTCTAGTTCCTGACCCTTCCTGAAAGCACTGGTTGCTGCTCCAGGATAGCCAAAAAAGCAGGATGAAGCCACTGTTCTGGGAGTTTCCTGCCCCAAACATGGGATTTCTCCATCTGCCCAAGCAAAGGAACTGACAACAGCATTTGGGGACACAGGAACCCACCTGATGGGTCAGGAGTGACCTGTTAAAGATGCTTCTGACAGTGATGTGCCCTCAGTGCCAGCACAAGGTTGATGTTCTCAGGGTCTTTGACCACATTAATTATATCAACAATTTCATTAAAGTTGCTTGTGCCCTTTACACCTCATCAAGGACCAGTAATTTACAGTAATAATTCGAATATTGTAGATATTACATCAGTATAAACAGCATATGCTCTAATATATACATCCACTTTTTCTCTGTCTGATATCACATATAAATAATACATCCAGCTCGTGTAGTGCCAGGCAAGCACTACACACAGGCCCTTGCTTTACAACTGCAACAAAAATTTATCTCTCAAAAGCTGTTGTCTCTTTGAACTGAGAAGTCAAAGCAGAGAAAAGCAAAGGAGTTTAAAGATAAATGAGGTGCAGCCGTTTCCAGAAAAGCTGGAGGGGGAGATTCAGTGAAAAATGCTCTCCTTTGCTTTTTTTTGCTTCAGAGAAACCAAACCTACTTGCTTTGTTGTTTTTTTGACAGCAGTAGTAAAAAGGAGATGATTTGTTTGGGTAAGTGGGGGTGGGAGTTGTAGAAGAGTATTTTGGGGACTTGATGTTCCGTAGCCCTTCTTGCCAATCTGAAGCCTGGCAGTGGCACAGAGGAGACAGGATTTGTTATCCCAAGAACAACATTCACTCTGCTGCTGCCAGAATCACTTGGAGAAGGACGATTTTCTTTGCTGCATTTCTCCTTTTTTTGGTGATGCCACGGGAACTGTCAGGATTTATGTCTGCTCTGTGAGAGGACCAGGAGAAACAGTGAGCACTGCCAGGCTTTAATCTACACAGGACATTAATATCATTACTGCAAAAACAAAATAATGGGCTTAAACACCCTTGCTGAAGTCAGGACATGATATAAAAATGACAAACCTTGTGTATACAAAATCAGGTCCCAAATAAATCCTCATGAACACGATCTGCTTTCATAAATTCTTTATCAGCACAAGTCTGGCACTGGGTTTTATTATGGTGCTATTCAAAGTGTGCACACAAATTAAATCAGCTTCATAATCTCGGTCCTTGGCTTTACACTAATTACTGATATGGGTCCACCATGGAAAACATCACCAGTTACTCAGGGAAAATGCAGCACCACCCAAATGGGTAAAGGCAAACTGTGCACAGCCAGGATTTATATCATTCCTGATCAGCTTCTACAACCCAAATCCTCCTCAAACTGAAGGCTCTTGCAAAACTCACCCCCCGGGATGTGCTGTTTTCACCTACGTGGGACCAAGGAACACTTTTGAAGCCAATTTACCACTGAAAACCTCCCAAGGCAAACATTTCCTGCACGGACAAGTTCTCACCTGGAGAAACCACACAAAGGAAAATGATGTTATGCCCCAACAATCCAGCACTCCTTCACCCAGGACAGGCAGCCCAGGAACTTGTAAGGCATGAAATATGTGTGTGCACAACCTGGGAGTGCTCCCTGAACAGCCCAAATACCAACGATCAGCGCCAAGACCGGGAATTCCAGAGGAATGACACTTCTCCGGAGGGGGAGACACATTCCTGCAGAACTCCAGGCTCCATCCAGACTCCCCCTCACCTCCCTGAGTGCAGGTTCACAGCTGGTTCTGCATCATGAACGGGATTTTGGCACAGACAGCCCCGTTCCAGCCTGGTGCCACTTTGCCACCCTGGTGTAGATGAGCAGATGCACTTCCAGTGACAACTCCCCCTGTAAGTGCTGACAGCACAGAGCTGCTGCTCTGCCAAGAGCCAGAGGAAAAAAGTGACACTTCAAGCCACTTTTCATAAACTTTAAAACCTCAATAATTTGCTCCTGCTCTGGTATCTGAAGCGTGTTGATCAGCAGCTCCCCTCCTTCCAGGAGGAAGCTGTCAGGCTGATTAATAGGAATATAAAACTACACTATTAATACTACCCAAGGGCAGCTTTTTTTGCTGAATATAAACTGTCAAGAGCTGCTCCACTGGATTTCAACCTGCAAACTGCCATGAACTCCATCGATAAAGGGATGTTCCCCTTCTGTTTTCAGGAGAAATGCTGAGGCAGGGAGGGGATGAGGGGTCTGCACCAGAGAGCAGAGGAAAGGAGAGCACCAGGAGAAATAACAGCTCTTTTAAGCTGTTTTTTTAAGAGAGGAAGACCTAACTCTTCCCTTTCTAGGAAAATAAAGGGAATAAGAGCTGCCCTTCCTTGCAGGGACATCACAGCTGGGAAGGGGTAAGAGGAAAAGAAGCCTGGGATGGGATGGTTCAAGGGGAAGGTGACCTTATCCCAACATTAAATTCATGTGTGACATCCAAGTTCCAAATATCCAGGCAGCCCATGATCCAGACCTTGGCATTTCTACCACAGAAGGCCAAACCCCAACTTTTAAATATATTTTTATATTTATATTTATATTTACACATATATATACATGTGTGCTACAGCAGACTCTCAGCAGCCACCTCTGAAGAATGAACAAGGAAACTAAAAATAATCAGAAGGCCAAAATAACGGGACATAAAAATTTCAGTGAAGTCTGGAGAGTTTAAAACACTCTGGTGAATTTTCAGTGTTGGTAACACTCTGCTGCCTGTGGTTTTCCAGCTGCTCTCCCTTAGGAACACAAAAGATTCTTATATATATTAGTATATTCAGTTCAGTGCAACAAATCTCATCCATCACGGTCCACTTGACAAGATCTATTTCCCTGCAAATCATGCCTGAAAGATGAGGGACAGTTATTCATAACTCTGTTTATGGGTGCCAAGCACCTTTAATAATGCACCATGTTTTGGGCTTCACCAAGGAGTTACAACTCAGTTGTGACTCCAAGGTGTATTTTATATTCATGAGCTGTGACAGAACTCCACTGAAAATAGGAACTGGAAATAGTTCTCTCCCCCCAAAAAAACCCCTGTAAAGCAGGACACCCATTTCATTTCAAGGTCATCACTGGGCACTGTTTGATGTTGCTGCCAGGATGGTGGAGCTGAGGAAAAGGAATTTCTGCTTTAATTTAGCAGACAGTTCTGGTCAAGGCGTGGGAGAAAAGTCGCCTCTTTACAATATAACCACAAAAATGCTCTTCAAATAAACAGCCTCAGCTGCAAATGAACCGGGGTATCAGATGAGAACAGTCTGGAAACCAACTCTGAGCTATTTCAGGAGCCAAATTCTCCTGCAAACTCAGTTCAGGGTGGAATTTGTGACCCTATAACAGAGCTGGATCTCAGACACGAACCTGGTGCTGACAAGAAAATCTTCAGCCACTTTCTTCCAGCCCCTGCCTTCCCAAGCCTGGCTTTGAAGGGTCATCAGGCTGAGCTAAAGCCATGTCACAGTTTTCACTCCATTAACACAAACACTTCCCTCAAGAGCCCAGAAATAGAAATATATTTCTATTATTGGAAGAGATACATCTTGTGCAGGCAGTGAACACCTTCAGGTGTTCTCCTGTCTCACCTCCAGCCTAATGGACCGACACCAGAGCACTTTCCCTTTCTGCCTCCTCAGCTGCTCCAAGATAAATATTAATGGCAAAGGATGGAGCCAACACTCCCATGACTCCTCTGCAGCTTCTTCAGACTAAATAAGCGCCTTAAAGTGTTTTTTTTTATCCCACCAGAATGTTTTCTGGGCTTTGCTTGGGTTTCTCCTCAGTGATATTTAAAGGCTTATATAAAACTGGGTTTGAAGTTTGGGGGGGGAGCAGCTCTGGGGCCTCTGTGGAAGCAAAATGCAATTTGTGTGAAACCTATCCTCTGAAGGGTGATTTTGTACCTCTGAGTGTTCACCCTCTGGCCACTGATGTGCCAAAACAACACCACTTTTACTCTGTTAGTAAAGGACACTCATGCCCCCAGGAACCATTTACAGTGACCACGTGTGCTAATACAAGGGAAATACAGAGAATAATTCAAGGCACAGGTCTGTAAAACATCTATTTGCAAATATTACACTGATGCTTTTAATGGGGGATGGAGGCAAGATGGATGCTGAACATCCGCTGTTTTTTTTCTTTCATTTTATTCTTTCATGGAGGCTTTTAAGGTTATGTCTTTCTCTCCTATAATAAGTAGAAAATTAATTAAGCAGACCAAGGCAGCACAAAACATCTGTATGGTTTCAAACCAGCAGCAAGGCCCAGGATCTTCTCCTCTCCTCTGAGCACACGAGATGATTTAACAGAGCTCACTCCGTGCTCCCCGGGATGAAATAGAGTCTAAATCCCCAAGTAAATGTAAAATGAATAGTCTCCAGTCTGCACATTCCAAAAATAGCTCTCCTGTACATTATGCTATGAATAATTCCTCAGTTCAGGAATACTGAAGTGCCTTTTAAAGAGTGAGAAAGCAGAGTCTGCAATTTGGACAATGATCTAGCTGGGGGCACCTCTGCTCACAAGGGCCAAGGCTGGATCATTTTCCTTTCACAGTATTGTTGTCAGAGCTCCATTTCTCGGGATAATTTGCCCTCTTTGGTATAATACTTCCCACATCCATATTCATGGAGAACACCAAGGGGGTGTTTTCCATTCATAACTCACAGATCTCTTTATACCTGCCAATAACTCTACCCCAAGTCAACAGAGAACGGGATAGTTTGGGATTGGAATGCAGGAGGAGCTGCAGACAGGACATCCAGACTGGTTTGGGATTTCAATCTGCCCCCCAAAAGCAGCCAAACAAATTATTTTAAGAGCCTTCCATGAAAATGAGCTCAGCAAACACGTATTCCAGATGTGGACTGCATCGTTTCAGAGATGTATAAACACGAAATAATTGCTTTAGTTCGAGGCAGACAAAATACCCCTGCAAAACTGATTTAAACGGGAGGATAGGAATAAATCTGGACACCCGTTTGAATCGCCACGTTAATTAGGAACTTGTTTTCCTTGCAATAATTGCATATTGATCACGGCAATTCGGCAGAGGAAGCTGCAGAGATGGTTCAAACACGTGCCAGGCAGTGCCAACACCACTGATTTCATCTCATCTGGAAACAAAGGCCTTTTAAAGATGAAACTCTGCTGAATTCCTCATCTGATGAACTTAACAGCTACTTAAAAACAACTTAAGAAGAGGTATGTTTTAATTCACAGCTAATTACCCAAAAGCTTCTTAATTCCTTCCTTTCATGGGAAGTCGGACGGGGGAAAAGAAAAATCACGAGATTATGTCCTTTAAAACATAACTTTATGGCTCAGAGAATATCAGCCTATAAACAGTGTAAATGTAATGTTGTGCTGTGATTTGTCACCCAACAAAGCCCCGGGCAAAGGCACCTGACCTGGTGCCAGCAGCGGGACATCACTCCATGCCACACTTGAGCAGCTGAAAAATATAACACAGGAGATCCCAGGGAATGTATGTCTGCAGGTATGGCCAAAAAAAACCCCCAAATTCAATGCGAATTTTATTTAAAAGAGCGACATCCAAATCCCAGATGGTGGCATCTCTTGATGCTGATGCACAGTGAGCACTAATAAATCAGATTATTCTCGCAACGAATTAAAGAAAAACGAACATTTATATAAGAGATGCACCAAAAAGGACTCTGAACAGTGATGTTGCTTCCCACAGCCTTTGCATAGTAACAGTGTCAAAAAGCCACTCTCTTTTCAGTTCTTCTTTTCTTCTGAAGGCCACAATTATTCCATCGACCCAACACGCTCTGCCCCGGCAATTTGTAACTGAAAAACTGAGATGCTGTTTCATTAAGACAGGCAAATTAAAAGTGACGGGATCTGTCAGGCTGGCTGTGCAAAGGGAAGGAAAAGTGGATGTTTCCTTCCCTGAAATCACCGAAACAGGCTCCAAGCTGGAATTTTAGCCGCTTCTGGAAGTTATTCCCAGCAGCTGCTGTCAAACAACTTTTTAGCTCTTTTTAAAAAAAACATTAAACTCTTCAAGAGAAAAGAAAAAAAGGCCATAAAGTTAAAACCACCTACCAAAAGTTGCAATTAAATCGCTGAAGTGTTATTAAGACGTTCTAAGTGCGAGCAAAAATCAATCACTCCGTCACTCTCCCTTTCAGGTCAGAAAATCACAGGATATTCTGAGCTGGAAGGGACCCGTGTACAATTATTGGGATGAGGCTCTGACAAATCAAAGGAGGGAGGGAAAGCACGTGGGATTTTGGGATCTTCAGGGAACCAGCTTGAAAATGGGATCTGCATCTCCTTGAATACATAGTTCTGATAATTAATTCCTGCCTGTGCTGGTGAGGGAGAAACAACTTCATCCCATTCTGCCTCTGATATTCTTTTCTCTCGCCCTCTAATCCCACACTTCAATAGCCCTTTGGAGTCCCTCATAAAAACACCCCTAAATTCCAAGTGACAGATCAAACGAGATTAATCCGGACCCACTTTTCTCGCCGCGCATCCAGGACAAGAAGAATTTATCTTGCACATTTCTGCGGTTTTTGCTTTAAAAGCGCCCGGGGAAAGGTTTGTTTGCTGTGAAACAGGAGGGGGTTCGGTCGCTCGGGGCAGGGAATGTTGTAGTAAATAATGAGCCATTTAGCGGCCAAAGCAAACAGCTGAAAACCCCACACAACAGGAGTGATTAGCCCACGAAATAAATGCATGTAAATGATTTGCGGGATGTCGGGAACCGCTTCCAGCAGGTACCGTCAGCCTTGGAGGCGCCTCCCGGGATACAACCCTGGATGCAAGGAATGGGGTGGGAGTTCTGACACAGACACTGCCCGTGGGACACGAGGGAGGCTTGGAAAGTGTCTGGGAAATGGTTTTGTGCTGCCACATCCCTGGATGTGTCCCTGGATCATCGCGTGCCACGCTCGGAGCTGTTCCTCACCTCCCATCACTAATTCATCCTCCTCAGGAGGCTGCTCCCGCTCCACACGGGAGACAGCGCTATCCCCTAATAAAATTAAAACCTTTCCCTCGTCCATCCTGGCTATTTTTGTTCTTAGAGTTCAAAAAATAACTTTGTTACACCTAAAAGAAAAAAAAAAATCTGTTGGTTTAGTTGCTAATGTTTTTGTTGCCCTAAATCTATTCAGGACTCAAACCATAATCAAAATTTAAAGCAATAACAGGGGTTGTCCCTTCCTATCCAAATCTACACGAGAAGTTAAAATGGGTGTATTTAAAATCCTCTAGGTGACACGGTAGGTTTAAAATTAAAGTACACCTCTTAGAAAAAAACTGTATTATTTTTCAGTTTGGCCAAAATCTCTGGAAGAAAAGCAGTGATTACCAACTACCCCTCCCTGCAAAGCTTGGGAAGCCTATTCAGCTCTCCTGAAAGATGAGAAGATTAGAAACACCTCCTGCATACAAACCTGCCCAATAAATCCCATTTTTCTTCTCATTATTTTACATGAAGATGACTTAGGAGCAAACAGAAAAGCAGCAGTAAACATAATATGTCCCAAAACGTGTTGTCTGAGCAAGTCCTGGCTGGCTCCTGGAACCCAAAATCACCTTTGATCACAGAATCACCAAGGTTGGAAGAGACCTTTAAGATCATCAAGTCCAGCTGGAATAAAAGGTCCTGATCCTGCAGGATCTCCATTCGGAGCCTGCAGAGGTCACACCGACACCTCCCCAGTCCCCAGACTCCAGGGATTTGCAGCCCAGCCTACTTTCCTCTTTTGGAATACCAGCAAACTCGGCTGGGCCACCCCCCCAGGTGCCCAGTGACATAGATGGCTCTTCCCAGAATAACTGGGAAGGGAGCTGGGGGAGCAGGGAGCACCACTGCCTCGGGCTTGGCCTGGGGAATGCAGGGAGAAAACAAGTGCCTGAAATCAGCCCTTCACTCGCAAATAAACCCTGTGCAAGGTCCTTGTAAAACCAGCCATGGATCTCCCCGTTCCCAGATCGGTGCCAAAAATCCCATGAAATGCAAATTGACACCGTTTTCTTATTTCTGTGTATTCCCTCACGGTAATAGTCAAACCCACGTGAATTTTCAGCAATAAAACTACTGGGTTCCACGGTCATTTTTCTTATTAGGATTATTCCTGATACAATCCTCAGCCTCTTGGGAGAAAGGACACCGAGATGGCAAGGGACAGTCACTCCTCCACCCCACCTGGGGAGAAGCTGCTGCTCCCACATCCCCAGGTTCCAAAAGTCTTTTAAAAAGGTGATTGCAGTCGATATTTAGTCAATATTTACAGTCAATATTTAGTCTGGGGTAAGAATTGGCTCATTTAACACTTCTGTGTCAATCCTGCTCCGTTTCTGCTAGGACAGGGATGGAGTGAAATCCTACAGGGAGACCCCTCAGGAGAACTTTCATTTTGTGCCTCAAAACTTCCTTAATCAAGAGCTGTTGCACGTGATTAAGGATGGTTTGCATTGGTAGAAAGCTCAATTCTTGACTGACTTTAAGCCTTAGGACAACTTGCCAAAGAACAGGTGTCATGCAACACCATCATCACTTCTGGGTAATTAAGGGAGCCAAAATGATCTCCTCTCTCAGATCCTCCCAAATCGGACTTCACTGCAGTGAGCAGGAAGGTGGGAAGGCCAGAGGATTTCACAAGCACAATGAAAACTCAAGGCAGCCTCTTTTCACTGTGTTTTACACCAAAAATGATCACTGATGGGCTGTGACTGTGATCAGCCCCAAAGCTTTCCCTCCATCCTTCCCCCCTGCAGAAGGACAGACATCTGGGCTGCTTTGTGCTTAGAATCTGCAGAGTGAAAAAGGCAATTTCCATTCCATCAGTTATAGTGGTTTATTCCCAAACTCTCCATTTTACAAGGACGATAACCTTATTTAGTGTTATGAGGAAAGGAATTAGGAATTTTGAGATGCTGCAACGCTCTGCTTGAGGCACTAAATAAGGAAATCAGGCAGGGACAGATATTTTTGAGTTTCTGGGTTCTAAAAGATACAGATGGGTGACTGTCTCAATCCTGTTTAACTAAATTGAGTATACAGTCACTTGGGGAAAATCTCAGAAAATAACTGCCAGGATGGATAAACACCCAAAACATTTTGTCATCAGTTTATCTGTTCCACAGTCAAGCTTTACACTCAACAAACCTGCTGTGGAACTTCTCTGCTTTGCATTAATTAATAAACACAGCTTCCAATTAAAAAAAAAATGCAACAGCAAAGGTACTGCAGCCTCATCCATCACTTGATTTGGCTGCAGTTAATGATGTCAATTCATCTTTTTAAGTCACAGGTACTAAGCCAAGGATTCAGAGTTACAGCTCCCTCCAGCCACTCAACACTTGACACGCATTAAGAAGAATATTTCCAACTGCTCTCATGGAAAAATAACCACAGTTTCAGCTCAGCAGCCTAAAACCAAGTGTCCCCACAGGAAAACAAACTTCCATGTTGATGTAGAAACGAGCTTTGTTAGGTCTGATGAGACCAATTGTACAGATAACTACCAAAAAAAAAAAATCCCTATTTTGGGTTGTTCATTGAAAATTTGTTTGTTTAGAAGGTACATATTTTTGGGATCAATGTGCCCCTGTTTCAACCTGAAATGGGGTCTTTGGGGATGGGCCTGTGCAGGGCTGAGGGTTGGACTCCAGGATCCTGGTGGGTCCCTTCCAACTCAGCATATTCTCTGATTCTTGTAAGCCCCCATTAGACACTGGAAAATACTATTTGGGGGAAAATACCCCAAATAACATGATATTAAATCAGCTTTTTTTTTTTAATAGTCCACTTCTTCATTCTGAGAAATTACTTCTCTTAAATGTAACACATTACACTTCTCTTAATGTAATACTTCTCTTAAACGAAACACGTCCCTGAACAAAAGGTCCTTGAGAAACACAAAAGCTGCTGTTGAACGATCAAAGAAACGCTTTCAGATCAAGGCAAACAAAAGGAGGAGTAGCAACAGAACCACCAAAGCCTCAGCTGCTCCCCCTCCCTGCACCAGCACACCTCAGCTCCAAGGAATGCACTAAAAGCTTCCCTGCCTTCCCATGGCAGGTCGGGAAACACTTGAGAGGGTTTCAGGTTCCTCCTAAGAGGAGCTGGCTTTGCTCACAGCAAAGTGTTTAAACTTTAACCATCTCGAAGAGGTTGAAATGCTAAACCTTTCCAATCAGTGGCAAGACACAGAATGAGGAGAGGTGGCTCTTTAGGCAGAGCTGTTTGCAGCCTGAGCCCAGATTTACTCCACACACGCAAACTTCCATCCTAATACTGGCCTTTACACATTTATGTGACGTGATTTATCTCTGAACTTGTTACTGACTGAAATTATACTCCTGAGGCTGCAAAGCTCGGGGTTTTCAAGAGAAAGATTTTTCCAGAATACCCTTTTTTTTTTTTTTGAGATTCTCACCATTCAACAGCCAGATTTTATCAAAAAGCAAAGCAGTGAAGGAGGGAGAAGTGTTGATGTTGTAAGGTTACAGAAAGGAAAGCCAAACTTTGGATAATACACAGAATTTGATCCATTTCATAACGATATTTATTTGCTATTAATGTTTTCTGGGAGTGTTTATTCCCAGCCAGTTCATTCCCTCAGTTTCATGGCATGAAAGAAAACGAGTTGATACGTTGATATAAATCCAACAATTCAGCAGGAAGGAGCATGTCAGGAGGAAATGTAGGTTTTCATTAACCAACAGAAGAGAGCAAAGCCTGATCCTGCCTCTCCAATCCATGTGGATGCCCTTTGGAAGCCCAGCTGTGACTACAGGGTTTAGCTCTGGGAGACAAGAGCTGACCAGGAAGTGTTTGTGCTCCCAGGACAGACTGGGTAAGAAAGGAAAGCTGGAACTGAAACAATTCTGGAGAACAACGTGGTCCTGTGATCATTTATTCCTGATCTGTTCTCTGGGGGGACCAGGGATAGCACCCAGGGAATGGCTGGAGCACATCCAGGTGGAAAGACATGAAAGGATTCACTCCCACACTGGGAATTCAGTCTCGTGCTTCTCATGGAGCTTTTTTTCCATCACAGAAGCCCAAGACTGTTTGCTCTTCCCATCCCGAAGCCACTCACATTACAATTAAACATCGCTGGGTAGTTTCCTACTCCTCACATTTTACTGCCTGTGGGAGGGTTAGTTTTTAGGATTTTGTGTCATTAAACATTTAGCTCGACACTTCCATGGCCCTCAACCCTGTGATAGCTCATTTGTGCCCATCTGTCCTGAGATGACTGGGGCCTAATCTAGTGAATTCATCGGGCTGCTCTTAGACCCTTCCTGAATTATAATGACCAAAGAGCAGCCAAAGTACTGCAAGATGCTGGGTGTTATTGTGAGAGATGCTGATCTCCATAATAATGGAGATCTGCAGGAGGGAGACACACAGATCTGATGGAAGGAGCAGCAGGGGTGTGTTAAGGTCACTTAAAGAATCACCGCCAAGGGTATCACGAAACAAGGATTAATATTAAAGCCTGGCTCAGGTGTGGGAGATTCACTGCAGCTATCTGGCACTGAGTGTTTAAATATTGATTTTTCTCCCTGTTCAGATCTGTCACTGTAAGTTACCTCCCCCCCAGAGCTCAGCAGATGGCATCAAGCCGTGCAGGGATGTAATTAAACACGCCGCTGGACCGAGCGACTCTGCAAACAAAAAGTGACACCAAGATGAATTTACTCTCATCTTCTTCAAATACCTGGGTGAAAAGCAGTTTTTAAGCAAGGTATCTAACAGCCCAGGCCCACTGCTGAATACTAATAATCAAATAAAAAGCTCTTTTGTCAACACAGCCCAGGCCAGCTCCGAGGGGGCCGACATTCCAGCACCACAGCAAGGAGGCGAAGAGGGAAGGCTCTGCAAGAACAATTCCCTTCTATGAGGACACCATGCCAGGCAGGCAGATTTTGGGGGGGGTTTTTTGCTCTTTTTTTTTTTTCTTTTGTACACACAATGCCTTGTTCCTTCCTTTCCCTCACTGCACCCAAGGACAAGAGCTGCCCGCCGGGGAAGCGCCCGTGGGTTCTGCACAGAGATGGGTTTGTTCAGCTCAGCCCGGGCCCAGGACTCCATCAAATGAGCAGAGTGCTCCTCACAGCTGAGGACTCTGCCCAGGGCGCCTCATTAGGTATCCACAAAGTGTCCCAGCACTGCAAGACAATTCCTCACTCTCTTCCCATGTGGGAACTGCTGAACAGGCAACAGCTGCATGCACAGCACAGGGAGAGCACACATATGCAGGAAATACTACATATAGCTAAAAACCCAAGGATTTATTCATTTAGCACTACACAGAACAAGTTTAACTACACTTTTTATCACCCTCTCCAATTCTGTTTCACATGTGTAGTACTAAGTGATAAAATCCTCCAGTAAATCAAGCCAGGCAGTGAATAACAGCTTATCCAGCAAAGGAATAAATCAGGACTCAATGAGCCAAAGGGGAAACAGCTTCAAGCTGAAGGAGGGTAGATTTAGATTGGATATGAGGAAGAAATTCCTCCCTGTGAGGGTGGGGAGGCCCTGGCACAGGTTGCCCAGAGAAGCTGTGGCTGCCCCATCCCTGGCAGTGTCCAAGGCCAGGTTGGACAGGGCTTGGAGCAACCTGGGATAGTGGAAGGTGTCCCTGCCCATGGCAGGGGGTGGAACAAGTTGGTCTCTACAGTCTCTTCTAACCCAAACCAGTCTCAAATTCCATGATAAGCACAGTCAGATGTTGCTACAACAGTGAGAGCAGTTAATGTGTAAAGTTGACAAACAAAGTAAAATACTGGAATATGTTTGCAGAGAATTATAAAAATATTTTATTTGTAGCAGTATCTGTTTTTCTCTGTATCACACTCACTCTCTAACCTGCTTTCAGCTCTGCTGGAAGGCTGCACACTCATCCTATAAAATCAAAGGCCACAGTTCACTGGAATAAAACTAGAAAAGCTCCTCCAAAACTCACAGAATAATAATACAGAGATAAGAACAAGGCAATGGGAGTCCAGGGCTCTTTCCCAGCAGGAAAAGGGAGGCAGGACAGTAACACACGCAGGACATGAGCTGGATCTGAGCCTAGACCCAAGACTGACAGACTTTAAAGCTCGACCAGAGAGCAGGAGAACTCAGGACTAACAACCAGTGGAGCCAAGAGGGAATTAATGAGCAGAGAAAGTCCCTCCCTACTCAGTTTGAAGGAGTTGTACTTATTAACCAGCTGGGAAAAGCCATAAAAAAAAATAAAAGACAAAACACACCCAAGTCCCAGGAAATTAATGATAGTGTGTCAAGGTGTTGCAAAATTTAGCCCTCAGATATATGGAGTGTCAGTCAGGGAAATGAGGATGGAACAGTGATAGATGAGCAGGAGCTGGCCCTGAGCACCAGGGTGGGAAAGGTGCACATCTGAGCTGGAAAGGAGAAAAAGAAGGGCCAAGGGGCACCTTCCAGGGCCTCTCCCAGAACGTGGGGAGGGGAAAGATCAAGGGAAAACAAAAGCACTGAGAAAGGAGAGAGAAAGTGAGGAGGGAGATAAAGCAGGAAAAGATGAGACACAAAAGCACCAAGAGGTCTGAACTCCAAGTCAGTTCGGGTCAGGAGAACAAAGATGCTCACAAATATCAGAGAGGGTGAAGGTTTTGGAAGAAAGATGCTGTAAGGATGTGATAATTTGCAAATCTGGCATAAAAACACGGGAATGCTGAACCCCAGGACAAGTGTTTGCTCTAAAAACTGCTGTGCTGGGAGCAGGGCACAAAAAGGCCACAGTGGTGAAAAGCAAAATAAAACCTGGTTTGTTTTTCCTCTCCTGTTGGAGGCAGTTACTGTTTTCAGGGTCTATTTAGAGTACAGAGAGTTTGTGGGGACAGCCCTGCACAGCACAGGGTGGGAGATCCATCCTAAATATCAGCTTTGGGCAGGAATCAGATCCCTGGAAGTGTGACTTGAAACCTTGGGAGCAGTTCCTGGCTTGTCTTTCAGACACAGAGGTCAAAAATATGGAGCAACATCGACTCAGGTGTCAAAATAAGGGCAGTGAAAGGAGCTCAACAAGTGCTTCCAAGGACAATTCCCTCACTCTCCAAATTCCTTATGAAACTATACAATATATTACAATCCTTATTGACAAGCAACCTATTAATATATTCCCAGAAGGTTTATTTGGGGCTAAAAAAAAAATTAGGTTTTTTTATGTTCTGGAAGGGAAATTTATAAAACTACAGCAATAACCCCACTTTATTATTTCTACAATGGTGTACTTTGAGGTGTAATTGATTTTGCAGGGACTCAATTATAAAATTTGAGGTTCATTATTTGTTATCTTGACCTCCCCAAAAGGTTGGCTTCGTATCAGGTTTTAAGAAAACAGCAATTCTAATTTAAAACCTCTCTTTGAGTCTTGAGAAATGGAAAATAATTACAGTTTTCACCCCTCAAATTTGCAATCTGAAGCCATTTCAGGGTGTACAGGGATTCTTATTAAGTTGTTTTATCTATTTCTCCCTCACCCACAGCTTGACTGCCTTGTGGATTTAACATAAAAACACCCTTTTTGTGGCTGGTCCTCACCAGACTGAAGTATAAAGTAATTTTTACTGTGTTCACTGCTATTTCCACAAGCTCTGCTACAAATTAAATGCTGATAAAGCAACACCACTGAGTGTGTTTTGTCACAGGCAGGTCTGTCTGTAGGGTTGTTTTTTTTTTTAAAACAAAGCAAGAAGAGACTGGCACCTTTATTTTTATAAACATAAAAAGTAACTTTTTTTCCCTTTCAAATTTATATTTATATACACTTCATTAAAGTGCAAATTAAGAACATTTTCTCAATGGAAGTTATATATATATATATATCTAAATTTGTGTATTATATATTTATATTTTTATAGATATAATTTGCAAATACAATAATCTTAACTGCACTGTCTTTTTTTAAAAGAAATTGATATTTTAAAAAAAAATTATTTCCCTTTTATTCCGCTCTGCCTGATTTTAGTCACAGTTCTAGTTTTAGTCACAGCAATGAGAAAACTTTAATTTGAGTTACTAAACTATTGTTGCTCAGCCTGATTCCACTGCAGTCAGACTGTATTCACCACATTTAAATAGACAAAAATTCACCTTAAAACACCCAGCCTAGGCAATGTAAAAATAAACAGGCCCCGACCACTGAATATTTTTAGCCCCTTGGGTCTAAAACTCATCAGATCTGAGCTGATTTCCACCTACCACAGAGGAGCAAAACTAATTAACCCATCATTATTGCTACAAGAAAATGCAGTGTTTAAGGCCATATTTAGAAAACTCGCACCTATTATTAGGTAATCTTTGATTTTTCTCTCATTTTTGCCACACTGAAGGGCCAACACAGAGCAAAGATCAAACAAGACTTTGCTTTCACATTAAAGGAATCCAAAATGCATAAAAATATGGCTGAAATGGTGCCAAATGGGTCAGGGGGCAGGAAAAGCCCATTTGGAACCTCGCACGTTTTCAATTACAAAATGAAAATAAACTGTGATAGCTCAGAACACATGAAATGCAACCAGGAGAACCAAAGCTACTCCACAAATGTCACAGCGTGTCATTTCAGTAAGACTGACATTTATGGAGATTTATTAATATTGATAAGATTGATTTTTATTGATATCAGCTCCATGAAGGCACCTGAGCTCTGGCTTCACCCACTAAATAAATTTATAGAGATACCACAGTCAGGTAAACAAAAAAAAAAGGAGTAATACCCATATATACAGTGTGGGATGATTTTGCAACTAGATCCTGTAAAAATGATGGACCTAAAGAGACTTTTTGGAGGGCAGATAAACAAACCTTCCCCCCCTTTTGCAGGATTGGCAACAACATTTCCCTCAAATATGTGGAGGAAGAGTTCAAAGGGTATTATTTATGCAACTCGTGATTTTCAAGGGAACTTGTTAAATGAGAAGCATTTCTTTTTCCTGGCACGGATTTATTGATCATTTTCTCTTAGCTTATCACCATCACCTCACTTTAGAGCTGAACCAGGTGTGTGGTGGCCCAGCACAGAAGAAACACCATCTGAGATCCCCCAAGCTCATTTTTCCCCAGCAATTCCCATTCCAGCCACTGGTGTGGAGACAATCCCTTGTCTCTTCCAGCACCACAGTTTTTCTAGGAACACATTGCTCTATTTTAGCCACTTTCTATCTGTAAAAGGTGACTCTGACTCACCAGACCATCCCCAAAACATTAAACCACGAACAAAACCAAGAATAAACCATGTCACCATCACAAACAGCCCCCAAATTCAGAGATGCACAAACAGAGTTCACTTTTAAGCAGAGTGGTGGTTTCAACATGTGAGATTTACTTTAACACAGGAGCCCCACACGCACTGAGGGGGGTATTTCATCATGAACAGGTTCTACCAGTGGGTTTTAGGAGCCCTCAGAAGTGGCAGGTTTTGGCACATCCCCTCAGTTTACCCGGGCTGCGTGACAGGCTGCCCAAAAAACAGTGCCAGGAGACTTCTCCAACTGAATTTATGGAGCTCAGAATACAATGCTATATTTTACTTGCCTTTTTTTTTTAATGGCTGGAAGGAGAGAAGTGCTGTTACTCCCTGCTGCCAAAATTCCTCAGCTCCCAAAGTGCAGCCTCTACTTTTAGATCCGAGAGGCCTCGGATTCAACCCCCACGAAGTTTCTTCTCGTCTGGGTTTGTATTTTTGTCTGTTTTGGAGCGTTGCAGTGCTGGTAACTCTGCAATGAATATTAATACAGGCTTTGGGGAGATTTTTCTGTGTCTCTGCCTATTATGGAGAGCTTTTAAATCCGCAATAACAGTTTATCACATCAGAGACGAGTCATTTATTGTGCCCCTGCACAAAGGATGCACACAAAGCCCTGCTCTCAAACACCACCTTAATTACCTCTCCTGCCTTCTCCCCACAAAATATATCCTTTCCCAACACATGAGCTGTGGCTGAATTCTGCTGCTCTCATTTAAAAGCCCAACACACCCCACTGCAAGTCTCCCACACCTCCAGAATTCCTGAAGAATCCGTTGCCTCTCCCACAGCTTTCCAGACTGACTCAGAGCCTCAAGCCCAAAACCCACACAAAGAAAACAAAATGAACCCCACAAAGGGTCAGCAGTGAATACCTGGAACACCAAGGCTGAAGAAGCTCAATCTTCGGAGGCAGAGAAGGGTTTTGGGGAGGAAAAGGAAAAATATTCCTAACGAGACACAGGTGTAGAAGATTAGGGAGGGTGGGCTGGAACCAGCAGAAGGAGTCACAGAAACACCTGAGGATTGCCCCAAGGAGCCCAAAAAAAGGCACTGTAAGGAAAACCAGGTTCTTTAGGTCATGTTTACACAGCAAAACAAGTGCCTGGCACTACAGGGCTTGTGCAGTGAAGCCCAGCTAAGTTCTTGCCTAAGTCCCCTCTGCTCCTTTCCCTGGCTCTGGATTAGCTCCTGCCTGGGAGCACCTGCTGGAAAAAACCCACCTCCTGTCAGTTTGGCAAACTGGGAGTCAGAGAAGTCTCAGGGCAGCAGCAAAAGGGAACTGTGTATTTTTTTCCCTTTCAAATTTATATTTATATACACTTCATTAAAGTGCAAATTAAGAACATTTTCTCAATGGAAGTTATATAACACACAAATTTATATATACATATATTTATATTTATATATATAATTTAC
The DNA here is from genome assembly GCF_001715985.3 of Manacus vitellinus. NCBI lineage: Eukaryota > Metazoa > Chordata > Aves > Passeriformes > Pipridae > Manacus > Manacus vitellinus. The sequence goes on from NW_021940571.1 coordinate 2,055,617, forward strand.
AAATACAATAATCTTAACTGCACTGCCTTTTTTTTTAAAAAGTGATATTTAAAAAAAAATTATTTCCCTTTTATTTCTCTCTGCCTGATTTTAATCACAGTTCTAGTTTTAGTCACAGCAATGAGGAAACTTTAATATGAGTTACTAAACTATTGTTGCTCAGCCTGATTCCACTGCAGTCAGACTGTATTCACCACGCTCAAATAGACAAAAATTCACCTTAAAACACCCAGCCTAGGCAATTTAAAAATAAACAGATCCCAACCACTGAATAGTTTCAGATCAGCTCAACACCCCAACCCACATCCTGAGTCCTGTGAGCAGCCCCTGCTCAGCAGATGAGCTGTGAGATGTGCACCTCGGTGAGAAGGGAAAACCACTCACCCCCCTGGAACAAGCTGATGTACTTTTATTATTCTGTGCTATTTAGGCCCAATGTCTCTCTGCTTTGGGGTCAGTGGGTGTCTGTGGGTCGGGGTGGCAGATCCCCCTACCACAGTGACCCACCTGGAGCTGATTCCAGCACAATCACTGGCTTGGATTTATTAATTTCTTCCTCATCTTGAGAATTGTCCTGGCCTGATGTCCTGGTTGCCCATAAAGTCTGCATTTTTCCATGTTCATTCATTATCAATGCTACATCCCTCTCCCCAAGCCAAGCTTTAATTTGGTTTTTCTACCACGTGGACATCACTCAGAGCTTGCTTGTCAGCTGCTGTTTCCTGGATTAAACCTCCTCTCTTGTTGATTAAGTCCTGACATTTCCCCTCCACTGCTGCACAGGTCCCTTTTTAAGCAAATAAAACTAAAAAAAGAAGAATATATTTGAAGAAATGGTTTGGTCACAGGTGCTGTGGCTGAGAAGCAACTGGTGGAGCCCCAGTAAGATGCTCCTTGCACCAGCTGGGCTCAACTGGGCCAGATCTCCAGGAGCTCCAGCTGTAGTTCTGAACCAGCCCTTGGTTTTTATCCCATTTCAGTGGCTAAAACACAGCTGGGGAGAAAAGTATTGTCCCCTCAGGGCAGGGGCTCCACAGGGGGTTTATTTGGCTTGTTTGCTGTGATAAAGCAGGTTATAAACACGAGCAAACCCCACAGTTTTTGGCTTGGTAGAGGCACTGCCAACCCACCTGCATAAAACAACCTCCCTTCAATTTGGTCCTGCTGGGTTTTTATTAGGACAGTGCCCAGGGGGGCTGTGGAATTAGGAATTTGGAATTAGGAATGCCCTCCCCTGGTTGTTTTTTTAGCACAGTGAAGAGGTGGAGGAAGCAAAATCCACGGAGAGTTAACCCAAGAGCGAGACAGAAAACTTGGAGCTGTTTTGAGCAGCCAGAAAAGCAAAAAAAAAAGGAGCAGGGCAGGCAGGAAAACAGCAGGAAAAGGGTGAAACAGGTCACTCCACACTAGAGGATTTTTAAGGGCTGGGTGTTGATGCAAAGTAATTTAGTGCAAACAAATTAAATGTCAGTCTAGTGCAACCTCTGCAACCCAGCTACAGAAAATACAGGTTTTGTGGCAGAGCTATTTATGGTGAGCTTGGACAGAATTCCTCCATGGCTGTAAATCCCAACCAGGAAGTTGCACAAATTTCCTGGTGATCCCTGGCCTAACTCAAGCCTGGAGTCAGTGCTCTGTCCAGCACTGAAATGTTCCATCATAATTGTCTTTTTTGTCTTTTGTTGAAGAAGGTATTACACGCTCCACTAAAAGAGCCACCAAAAGTACATGTATTGACCACACTGAGGGTTTTCTAGAGATTTCAGACAAATGTTTTAACAGAAAAATTCAGAGATATCCGAATTCACTTATATTCTTTCCACTTATATCCAAGCATTTCTGGGGCAGGTTTCCTCCAAGGCAGAGAAAAGCAGGAGCACCTGGAAGGCCAAGGGCTCTGAGATGTCTCTCCACTGCTCTCTCGTGCTGATTTCTGCCCCACCAGCCTATTTTCCACATCTGCATCTCCAAAAGGCCAATATTTAATCTAGTGCTTGATAAGCATCTCCAGTTCAGATGTTCCCTCTCTCCAGATCCTTCACCTTCAACCAACCAGCAGGAGAAAGATTATGGTGGGCACACACAGGTTTTGCCACAGAGAAAGAATTTAATTGCATTTCCTTGTGGTAAAATATTCTGGCAGGTCAAAGCAAGGGCCATTTCTTGGAAAGCATTTATTTTTATGTATAAAATCCTGCCTTAGGAGAAATATATATTTAATTTCGTGCATATTTAAGAGTACCAACTGCATCACAAAGCCACAGAGCTCATCCCAGAGAGATCCTGCTGCACATACCCACTGGAAGAGCAATACTGTTATTTTATTCTCCTTTATTTAACTATTTTATTTGAAGGAAACTGCTTGTGTCCAGTCAAAAATATTATCAAATTACAGAGGATTTCTGTTTCGACCTCTGCTTTAATTTCCATGACATAAAATAAGATTAATTCAAACTATTTACGTTTCTTTTTGCTCTGCTACCAAGTCCCTCCAGCTTGCACCACAGCTGGAATGGTCCTTCCCAAAAGGTGTATTCCCACGTGTCTCAATCTTAGAATAAGATAATAAATTCAAGAAATAGCCTCATCTTCAGCACAGAAGAGTTTTCCAGGCAGGAGTGCACTGCTGCAGGATTTCTGCAAAGTGCTTCAGAAATTTAAAAAATAATAATGGTTTTGGTGCAGTAAATAAGAACCAAATTCAGACTGAAAAGCTGCAGTTATTAGAGATTAACAGTTTTTATAATATGGCATAATTTTATCTTCTTCTCTACCTTTCTTCTCTTAATAAGCAAAGAATTAAAAGTCAGGCTGTCAAACTTAACTTTTCAAAAAGGAAATGTGCTCTGAACTCTGGAGGACACCACTGAAATCAATATTTGCCACAGGATGGTCATTACCTCAAAAGCAAAGCATTAGTGGGAAAAACATTTATTTATCTGGATTGGGGAAGAGCAAATAATCACAAAGTGTGACTGGATCCAAGCTTTAAAAATCCAAACTGCATTATTTCTCTGAAGAGGAGTCATATACTGAGATGGGATTAATTTAAAACGGGGCTAATAAATCCAATAGCACAGAAATTATTTGAAAGGATCATGTTTCCAACAGATACTGAAAATATTTTGAAAGCAAGATGTGGTTTCCACAATGGAAGAATTAGTGAGGGGAGGGTTTGGATATCACCACTCCATTCCAGTGGCAGATCCAACACACATGGCAAAAGCTCAGCCTCTCGTGTGCCAATCTATTTTTTTTTCACTTGGCACAATTTAAAACAACAAATGTTCAAGACCCTCTTGAATAACAGACCTAAATAATGCTCAGGGATTCTTTACATCCTACGTGGTTGGTCTCGACTCCACTCCTGACATTTGGCTCATACGAATATAAATAAATACATATAAAGACATATATTCATATATTATATATAAATACATACATATAAATAGATTTTGTGGATTAGCAGCTGTTGCCTTCAAATGGCACATTTTGAGTCAGAGCTCCTCTCAGTTGGTGAAATATCACAGTGTTTCCTTCAAGAATTCTTTCCTTTTTGCTACAGAAATCTCCACCTTTCCTTTAATATGACACAAACCTTTGTTAATTGGGTTCTCCCTCATAAATACTTGTCATTCCAGTCTTCTCCTGCCAAACAAGGGCTGGGAACACCAGCTGGGAGAACCAGGAGAGGTTGGACTGCTAGTCCTGGCCATCCCCAAAGAGCAGCAATGAATTTGATGCTGAACACTGCAATTCTCAGCCTCTTCTTGCCCTTCCTCCTCTCTCCTTGCTAAATCTGATCTTTTTTTGGTCTCAAAGTTCTGTTTCCATCTCATCCAGATCGATGCCTTGCAACCAAAGGAGTCTGGAGAGCTGGAATGTGCAGAGGGAAGAGCTGCAGCTGCCTCAGGATTCCACCCAGGGCGCAATGAATTATTCAGCCAACATAAATCCACGGTTTTCACCGTATGGGCAATTTTAAAAATGGATGAATTTCACTTTGAGGGCAGTTTCAAGCAACCTTTACAAAGTGGGAGCAAAGAGTTGCTCCGACAAAAAAAAAAAATTACAGGCCAATCATCTCCTGCAGTGGAATCAGGAGCAATTTGGGCACCTATGAGCAATAAAAGGAAAAAAAAATCACTGATCATGGAATCCCAGAATGGTTTGGGTTGGAAGAGACCTTAAAGCTCCTCCAGTTCCACCCCTTGCCATGGGCAGGGACACCTTCCACCAGCCCAGGTCGCTCAGGTTGTATTTTAAACAAACACAGATGTTAAGAACGTGTTTTATTTTAAAAACCCCTCTCAGCTGTTAATAAACCTCTATTAAATACACTTTTAGGGTATGAAAGCTTTCTGGTTATTATCTGCTTTCAGCTTCAATAGAACAGGAACATTTTGGAGTGTGACCTCCTGCAGTTCACCCACACAAAGACCAAACACGAGTTTTTCTCCCCACGCTCAATTCACTCAATGAGCACAAAAGCAAATTTCTTGTCCAGAAAAAAAATGCATTACTGGCTCTGATGAAATTCAGAGATAGGGCTTTGCAAGCTTCCCTTGTTCATGCTCCAAACCCATCTTGTCTAATTCTGTTTGGAATTCAGTTTTTGAGACATTTTTTTTGAGATCTAAAAAGCTGTATAGAAAGTAACAAAACTTAATATCCACAGAATGAGTAATTAGTACTAAATTCTTCATACAGAGCAGAATCTAACCCAGCATTTCTCTTCCCTACTGGGTAAAAATCCCAATTCCATCCTGCCAAACAGAACCTGGTTTCATGCACAATTACCAAGTATGAGCTCCTGTGGCTAAAACATTTCAACCTTGTCACTGGGAAAGATGCAGAGGAATTAAGTGGGCCTGGTAGAGACAGCAACAGTTGTATTTATGCAGAAGATAATCAATATTTCTGTGCTGAAGTGCTAATTTAAAGCAGCTTCCTTGCACATTTCTTGTGTGTGGCTGTTTTAGGATGGAGACCCACCCAGAGGAACTTTACACATCTTTATTTGGTGACGGTGCCTCAGCCTCCAACTGCCACAACATGATACAACTGTGTGTTCTACTGCAGCATTTCTCTTCTTAGGAAACATTTAAAATGAGTGTTAATTCCATCACAGCCTCAGGCTTCTGTACAGGCTCTTCTTTCCCAATTAAAACTCACGAGGCGAAGCAGGATTTGCCCTGGAATCTGGAAGTGCATTGTCAAGGTGCAGCTACAGAGAGATCCTGGTACCCAAGACTTGACAGCTGCACTCATTTTTTACCTGACATTTCTGAGATTATGAAATGCAAATTAAGAGCCTTGGAGGTCTTTTCCAACCTCAGTAATTCCGTGGTTTTATGATAAGAGCCTGCACATCTCACTCACAAAGCAGCCAACTTCCCTTTTGTCCCAAACTTGTTCTTCTACCAAGAGCTTTGGGAACAACACAACTGCAAACAAAGGAGGCTGATGAATACCTAAAAACTCAGGAATGTCTCTTTAGCTGCTTCCATTCACCAGGATCTTCTTGTGTGGTCACTGCTCCTGCCTGGGATGCTGGTGGCTTTCCCTGGGAACTCCTGGAACTGTGGTGTCCATGACCATCCCACAGCTTCCCTAAGGCACTTCAGTATCACTGTCAGAGCCTTCTTCCAACCTTTGTTTTCAAGTCAAAACAGATATTATTGCCTTTATCAAAATGAATCAATTAACAAATGAATTGGTTTTGGTTTTCTGTATAAAGGAAGGGAAAAGACTTCACTTGTTTCACTGTTATTTTTTAAACTTTCCCTCAAACCTCAGTTTGGAGCTCTACACTTTCTATTCTTTGCTAAATTAGGAAGTCAAGCTCTTTTGATGCTGTAAATAATGTCCCATAATGCCATAAATTCTGCTAGTGGAAGAGGAAGAGAGGGATAAGAAAGATTTTAGACACCCTTTTCAGGTACATCCCCCCAGTGCCAGGTACCCACCAGGTATGTGAGGAATGCACCTGGCAGTCAAGCCCATCCTTACTTTGGTCCCTCTGGAATTCAACTGTCACTTAAAACATCTCTATTTTATCAACTGATGCAAATAAGAGATCATTAAAACATTTAGTAATTACAAGAGGTTCAAATATTGGCTCATGTGGAAATATGGGCTCAAACATTGAAAATTATCCCCCCTGAAATAGTGAAGTCCCACAACAGGGACAGGTGAAGGCAACACTGGCCTTGTAACACCTACTGAAGTGGGGAGAACTCCTAAAGCAGCCCAGATCCTCCCTTCCCTAAGGAACATCCATGGGAGCTGTGCTCCCCTGGGCTCAGCACCTGCAGATACGTGACAGCAAAAAAAAAGCTTTGCTGGAGTGTTTTTAATGCATTTTCTTCCTACAAACACGGTTCTGTGACAGGCTCTTGAACCCTGACATTTAAATAATACCATTCCTGGGTACTGCAGCTTAATGAGTGCAGCACAGAAGGCACTGGTGATGCATTTTGGAACTGTTTATTGGGGACTTGAGATCCTCTGGCAGCTCAGGGCCTGGCTGTGAGCTCATTCCTACCACTAATTACCTCTCCCTACAAAATATTTACAGATTTGCTGCTTTTGACCGCTCAGCAACTCTCTCTCTTCTTTCTCTTTTTAATTATCTCCTTCTTGCTGCACCAAAATAATGCCTGTAGGTTCCTCCCAGTGGCGTGGAGCTGTCCAAGCTTTAGCAATAGGAAGATCCATTTGATTTCCTCTCCTCGTGTGGTTTTACAGAACGCCTGGTAAAACACAGACCCCTCACTCCCACTTAATTCATTTAATTCCTTTTTATTGTTCCCAGCTCATCCCTGACCACCTCGAAATGCCCCTCACTGCTAAGAGCAATTTTCTTGCAATACACAACTTTAATTTGGGAAAGATCAGGCACTCTTAAATGTTTTAGTAAGGTAACTTCGAAAGTGAAACCCAAAAACACTTAACTAGATCTTCTGGGGCACTTCCATGAAAAGAATAAGCCCCTCTATGTCGCCTAATTGAACTTTTCTTATTTAAATCAGAGAAAATTACCCACACTCACTTCCAGCCTCCCCACGGGCTGCTCCGTTCACATCCCCCCCAGCCTCTTAAAAGTTCTTTTGGGCTCCTGGATCAAAAGCTTCCAGAAGATTTTAGTCTTCAGGGCATGCATTTAACTCTCAACAGCAGAAAATAAAGGAGAGAAGAAAGAGCAGTGCCCCAGGAACCGCCAGTGCAGCACCTGCAGCAGCTGGGCTGAAGGCAGCAGGTTCCTTGCAGTGCCTCTCCTTTATGTTGCTCAAGAGAGGGCAAATTATGCCGAGTTTTCAAGTCTTGCCATTAGTCCCTTACACTGAAAGGCTCTTGTTGGCAAAGAAAGGGAATAGTGAGTCCCCTTCCAGAGGAACAGGTGAGCACAGGGATTGTGTTCAGCTTCTCCCCCCGCACAGAACCTCGGGGAAGGGCTGGAAGTTAATTCAGTTATGAGTGTCCTCAAACTACCAGGCCCTGTCTCACGCTCCTGCCTTGCTGTTTAGGTCACTTTTTAAATTAAAATATTCCATTTCACAACAAAATGCTGAAAGGGTGCACTTAAAATATGACAAATAGGAGCACAGGTTCAAATCAGGTTTCTCACAGCGACAGGGACATGTCGGGAACTCATTTTGGCAGGAAAGACGACCACCAAGACCATTTCACAATGTGAAATGAGCCTGGATGCTGCTGGGTCTTAGGAGGAATTATTTTCCCGATAACCACATTAAGAAGAGAACCCAAAGACTGCAGAGCCCAGCAGGAAGGTGATGGTGTTACACCAAATAACAGAAGGCACACGGTCGGTGTCTGACAGAGAGAAAAGGAGCACTTGCACCTGGGAGAGAAGGAGAAAGGGGGCTATAAAGTTCTATTTTCGGTTGTGTTACTGAGCCAAGAGGCATAAGCAGAAATTTAAGCCCGTAAAATGATCTGAAAACACCTGTTTGCAGAGGTATAGTATGTTTTTGTGACCCACTTTTGAAAGGGTTTTGATTCGGAAGCCCAGAGAGGTCGACTAAAAGCCACCGTGACAGAAAACATGTCAAGCTTTCAATTTGTGTATTAAAAAAAACCAACCCCAAACTCAATTAAATTGTGTTTGTCACTGAAATTGTGCTTGGCTTTCCTGTCAATTGGACGTGCTGGGAAACTCGGCAACAAAACATTCCAGTAAAAAATATCTCTCCTCGCTATAATAGGTTTGAGGTTATGGCTTTTCATATTATTCAGCATCACGATTTTCATCTTCCCCTCGCTGTCAGGTCTTTTCCTTAATAGGGTATACACAACCTGCATGCCAAAAAAGCTTTTAAAACCTCCATTTGAACCGACTAATCCCCATATGCAGCTGGATCCACTTTCTTTTGGCTCTTGTGCCCGTGGAGGCTGTTTCGAGTTCAGCCATGGCAGCTGCCAGCCTGGAGACTTGACACCAACACTTTTTAGAATATACCAACTCCAATTCGTGCAGCTTAAAAGCCTGGAGTGCAGATCCCAACACATCCCAAGGGATTGTCTAATTTAGTCAAGGATACTTTTCTAGTCATCACATGCAGGCCTGCAGCACGACCCAGTGTGCAGCTACTGTCTGGAGTGATATGACACTACCAGGCACTGGCACTTCTTTACAAGGAGGCAAAAAAATTTGGATAAAAGTTGTCTTTTTTCTTTAAAAAAAAAAAAAATCACGTTATTTCAAAAGAAAATTATTAACAAAATTTATTTCTCCAAGCCTGAACATATAATCTGTCATTTTAATATACAATTAATTAAAATAATAGATTATAAACAGCACATATTTGTCTCTGGAGGTGGAAGAGAAATAGTTACTGAACTGGTGTTATCAAGGTACCACCTCCTGCCACAGCCCCAGGGACATATTCAGATGAGGACACCAATATTCTATCACCTACAGGATTGCAGGTTCTCCTAAGCAGGGGAAAATGTAGCTCTTTTGAAATCCTTGACTATCTTATCATCCTTCTCTTTGAAGATGTAGCTTGGTCAGGCAGAAATACCCCCAATTCCTGTCTGTCCCACTCTAATTCCAGTTCTAACTGGACTCTGAGGATAAAGTATTTCACCTCATCACAACCTGGCCACCAAATGCAGGTCTCAGGAAAAGAGGCTCAGCAAGAGGAGCTCCACCACAAAATCAACCTTCTAAGTCCCAGAAGTGTCTCTCGAATCAATTCACGCTCCAGGGGCTTAAAATGTTGTGTACAATTAGAACTAGAAACAAATCACTCAGTAAATTCTAACAAATGTAGATGCATTATTTGGCTTCTTATTTAGTTTTTTGTTCTGCTTTTATTTCCAGCTACAATATCCACAAAATCAGGGCAAAAAAAAAAAAAACTCACCAAAGAAAAAATTGATAGTAAATACCATTCTCCTTTCCAGAAACAATGCAAAATAAAAATAATTCGAAGCAATATATCAGGATACATAACAGCTCAAATGAATGCTAAAGCAAAAAAAAGAATACAGGTTGATGATTTAAATGTTTGTCAATTTAAAGCATTGCAGAAAGTGCTTATTTAAAGTGCTGATTGAAATAATTCCATCCCGGAGGCAGAAGATTGCTCCTGCCCTCCAAGTTAAAAATAATACCACCATTAACCTCAGCAACAATTTTCTAATTGCCAAAGATTACAAATCTTTTATGCAACATTCATCTCCAGGGAATTCAATCACTGCTTCGACTCCCAAAACCCGCTGCCGTGATTGAGGCTGTGAGGCAAAAAGTCAAACTTCTGGGATGTGTTTTATATGACAGCATAAAACATTTTGAAAAATGAGAAAGCCTCTCATACCAGTCTCTCTGTAAATTGTTTCAGCACCTGACATTAATATTTATACATGAAATATCAGCAAGAGGAGGGGCTGCCTGGAGCTCCTTGATGTATCGATGCCAATTGGCACCG
>NW_021940571.1:2066532-2068224 GCF_001715985.3 Manacus vitellinus
TACATCAACTGCATTTTCTGCCTCCTGGCTTTCTGTTCTCCCCTTGAATTTGTGGCATCTCCCAGATATTCTGATTGAAATATTTGTTGTTTCTCTTGGGCATTGTATGTGCTGAGGGCCCAGTCAGGGAAGCTGGATAATCACTGAGGTATGGTGTGAATTCACAACAGCCTACTTAATTCATGGGACCTCTTGTGTGCACTGAAAGCTTGTCTGCTACACACAACTCAGAGTTAATCCAAGTCAATCCTTAAACTGAATTCCTGGGAGTCCCTGTGCCTTTTTATTCCAGTGAGAACACTGGATGCTTTCAACTGCACAGCCAGAAAAGGTGGCAGCAGCTTGTTTTCAAGCAGATCCTAAAGATTTCCTCTCCTTGTTCAGAGTTGGCTGCATCTCCAAGGTCACTCAGCTTCACCTCAATTTCATAGAATCTCAATTAAAGGGCTGAGATGAACCTACACCTCCATGAACTGCAGTCCTACAGACACCTTTGGTCAGTTTGGCATCTCCCAGTTAACACCACTTTGGGATTGTCTCCTTCCCAGTGTTGCTGCTTCTCTCCTCCTTGTGAACTAGAGACTGTTTTCATCTACTCTGCAGTTACTGTCCTACTTTTCCCTGGGTGAGTCCCCTTTTCTTCCACACCAATAAAGGTCCAAACTCCAGATGTGAGTCCCCTTTTCTTCCACACCAATAAAGTGTCAAACTTCAGAAGATAAGCAGTAAATACCTAATGAATATACTGGTTTTGTTCAGTGAGATATTCAGGCTCTTGCCCAACTTCCCCTCTTCTTCACAGAAATAAACCCACTGGAACCACATCCCACGTAAGTCAGTTTTTAAAAAAAAAAACAAAAACCAACATAAAAAGCACCTTTTACATCCTACATAGTGTCCTATACATCTCTAAAACCACTTGAATAATAAAAAGAAAGTGGAAAAAAATAGAAAAACCCCCATTCACACTCAAAAGCAGGAAAGTAGATGAAAGCTCAGGGGTATAAACATCAAGAACACTAAGGAGACAAGCATGTTTCATCCTCCCCTTCCTCCTACTCCCACACTCAAGTTTTCATTCCTGAAGCACAGAGCCCTGGATAAGAGATTTCATTTCATGCCAATCACAATCAGATATTCCAATGCCTGGGTTTCAGTGTGTGTTTGGAGGAAGCTCACATTCCAGGGAAAAAAATACACCTGCAAATAAATCAGGTTCCCATTTAAAACAAAATTTAAAAAAGTGGCAACCACAGAACTGTATTAGGGGCCAGGCACTTCCACTCAGAAGAAACGTTTCGTGCCCTCCAGCAGTTTCCTATCGGGGAGAGAACGAAAAAGTAAAGAGATTTATTGCATTAAACAGCACATTGATTGAAAGCGGTGCTGTACGACAGCTCCAGCTATTACAACAGAGCTTAATAAAATCAAATGTTTACCCCTGAAGGGGATTTGGAATAAAAAAATAAAAACAAAAATAAGCCTTTTCAACATTTATGATGAGGAGAACATTTGCAAGGGGTAACATTTTAGGGTTGGAGGTAAATGCAAGGAAGAGTCGTTTGTGCGGGGCAGCTTCGAGGTTTGCCCACCCGACGTGCCAGGGCTGATTGAGGGGTGGCTCAGCAGTGAAAACACGGCCTTTGGTTGTCTGGCTGGAGATGTCAGCTGCTCCCACAGCTGGGAAGCAGG
>NW_021940571.1:2069074-2077213 GCF_001715985.3 Manacus vitellinus
AGTGTCATCTGCAAATGATGAGAGCTGGGGATGTTTCAGCCTCCCAGTGGATTTGTGTGAGCTGTGGGATGACTCTTGGGGCTGAGATGATGCTCCTTCCCCTCCCCTCACCCACCCTGCTCATCACAGACACCCAGGCCCTGTCCCAGCTCAGTGAACACCCAACAGCTGCTCTTCTGGAATGGCTTTGCCACAAGAGTAGAAAGGAAGGCAGATTTTTCCTCCATCCAGATTATTTGATGACCTGCAAATCACTCCAGACCAGAAAACCTACTCTTCACTAGTCTTTTCTGGGATTCTGTGACTCTGTGATCTTTCTGTTCTTTTTATTTCCTGAATACAACCAAGATATTTCCCTTGCACCAGATCAGGAAAGTCCAAGGTGTATTTGCCACCAAATGACTTTTCCATAAGAGTAGAAAGAAAGGCAGATTTCTCCTCCATCCAGATTATTTGAAGGAAAATCACTCCAGACCTGAAAACCAACTCTTAACGAGTCCTTTCTGTGACTCTGGGATCTTTCTGTGCTTTTTATTTCCTGACTGTGACCAAGATATTTCCCTTGTATCAGATCAGGAAGGGCCTGACCTGGTACAAGCTTTATCTGCCATCTAAATGTCAGGTCTCCTGGCATAAATGAGCAGCTATTTACCCTACAATTTACACAATCTCCCCAGTCTTACTTACCCTGAGTATTTGTCAGCGTTCTGGCATCTGCAAAGCTTTTTTTCTTGTAAACTGCAATGAAATTTGCATGTTTTTAAAGCTTTGCTGCTTTCAAATGACATCTCTACACTTGGCACGAGCTTTAAGCTGCTTTAATAAAACCACTAGAAGTGTTTAACACCAGCTAAACAGAAGTAAAAGCACACAAACAGCCCAGAAGGAAAACAAATCTCCAGCTTGTTGCAACTACTGGTCCTGCATACAACCAGGGGATCCAGAGGTGTCTTTATGGACATCTTTGTCAGGATGGAAACTTCCTTTTGGGGTTGCCTTAGTCTTTAGTCTTTGTTGTTTTTTGACCCTCAGGGCCAAGGGAAACTCCACAGGGGTGGAGTTTTGTCTCCTAAAGACAAAGAGTCATTAAATCTTCATGACCTTCTTTCACATGGAAGGATCTCCTGGGCTGGCCATGAGCCCGAGGAACTGGTCTGTCCAGCTGGACTGGGATCTAATGACAGGCACTGAGGGTGGGGATGAACCTGAGCAGCAAGTGACAGCAGCCCAAGGGAATTTGGAGCTCCAAAAGCTGTTTAAAAGGACACAGAGCCTCCCTCCCACCTAGTCTCCATTCCAGAGGGTGGTGGCACACGGGCTGGAATGGGCTAACAGAGAACACCTTGTTGAGACACAGCATTCCCTGAATGGATGACTGGATTCCATGGCTCACGGGAGGCTCAGGTGCAAAAGCTTGGTCACAGAACTGCCCTGACAGCAGGGACAGGGACTCTGCAGGGCACAGAGCAGGGGGATGGCAGTAGGGCCCAAAGGGTGGGTGAGTTCACTGAAACTTCGAGGTTTTAACAAATATTATGGCAAAGAAGTGGAGCTGCAGCTCTGCAGATCACTTCTGGACATAATTACAGCTGCTGCTGCCCTCAAATTAGTCTTGAGAACTCTCCTTTCAAGGGCACAGATTCAAAGCAGAAGGAGCATACAAGGATTTTGTTCCTTTTTCCAGATCTATCAGCACTTCTATGCTGTGCTCTAAGCAAAGAGCAAACCCTGAACCTCGAGACCCAAGAAACATTAGTTCCAGACACCTTTGGATTGCCTTTCCTAGACTGGTTTGGGTTGGAAGGGACCTTAAAGACCATCTCATTCCACCCCCTGCCATGGGCAGAGACACCTTCCACTAGCCCAGGTTGCTCCAAGCCCCGTCCAACCTGGCCTTGGACACTTCCAGGGATGGGTCACAAAACCTGGTTGATGTCACACCACAATCTTTCTCATTTCTGAGGAGATCAACACGTCCAAAGGCTTCAGGGGCTGGGAAAGGTGCAGCTTCACTGCTGTGAAGGCAAGACCTTTGTGCTGAGGAAGGCCCCAGACAGGTCAGATGAAGGGTCCTGAGAAGAAGGGACGATGCAGAGGTGCCAGAGGCAGTGCATGGGAACCCTGCTGTGACCATGGGACATCCCTACAGAGCCAAAACTGCTGCAGAAAATCTGCTGCCACCAGCAAAAACCAGAGAGCAGCAAAGCAGAGCATCCACACAAAGCACTGCCAGGAGATTGTTTAGAAAGGGAAACCGCCAGAAGCCAAATCTCAGTTTTAAGGAACAATTTACACCATAAATATTTGGATCTGTAACAACAAGGGAGGGAGGAGAAACACTGCTCTGCTCCAAAAGAGCTACTGGAAGCACGACATTGGAGGCAGAGCTGGAGCAAGCTGCTGTTTTAACTAAGCTCACATGACAGAGGAGATGGATTTTTTGTTCTCTCACGTTATTAAACACAAAAATGTCCAAGTTCTTGAGCTACAGAACAGAACTGACCCAAATCCTACTGCCTTAAAGCCTTATCCTCCTCACCCAGAGATGGAGGAGCTGCTGGGCATCGACCACACACACACAAACAAGTCCTATGGAGCTGAGTTACTCAAGTTAATGGAGAAACTTCAATGACTTTCATAATCTGAAAGCATCTAAGAATCAAAATTGATTAAATTTCACTAGTGGCAATGCATGTGTGCCCAGACATGGAAGCCCCAGCAAAGCTGGCAAAACACGTTCAAAATTAATTGACTTTTTGATTTCTATCAGAATTGAAAACTACTCAATCCCACACCCAGTGATACAGCCGTGAATGGCAGCAATTAAACTCCCTACTTCCAATTACAGAGTTTTACACCATTTTAATCAATTTGCAGTCACAGTTTTGTACAGCAAATGAGCATATGGCTTAGCCCTAAATCAAATCAGCATGGTTTTGTAGGGTGAAAATCATAATCCTGGAACAAGACACCCAAGAATCAAAACTTGCATAAACCAAACAAAATGACAGAAATGTTCCTATATATCATGTTGGCTTATATTTTAGGCCACTAGAGTGGAATTTATAAGCAGATTTGAGATTTGCCTATCAGCATGACCTCACCTATGTAAATATTTATTCAAACACTTGGGCACTTTGGATTTGAAACCAAAGGAAATGACTATAAAAGGGAAACCATCCCAGTAGTTTCTTTTTAAAAGCTGCAAAGCCTCAAAGACCTCACCTTCCAACTAGGCTCTAACACCCAGAGAAACTCAAAAGCTTATGTTTGATTTATTCTTACCTTTTATAAAATCCCCAGCCATTAATCCTTAATGGCCTTTCCTCAAAAGCTTGATAGATAAATTTTCATCTCTGAGGTCGCTTAAGTAGTTCAGTATCAGAGGAAAAGGTTTTGAATTAGAATTAGAGATTTAGGGGGAAAAAAACCACAACCCAAATTGCCAAATTGTCAGCTTTCTCTTCTTTCAACACACTATGAACTCCTTCTGCTATTAGGAGAAACTAAGAAATAAGGAAAAAAAAAACCACCCAAGCACCTGGATTTGAATGCAGAGCAGGTTTCTTTAAACACAGCTGGCAGAGTGCCCTGCTCTCCAGGTCTTACCTCAGCATTCCCGTTTCCATAGTCTCAGACAAGGCTCCTAAGGACTCTCACCATTATCTTCTGACCTTTTCCTGGGTTTTTTTTAGCGTCTTTGTAAAATAATCAGTAGCCAGAGACTGCTGCCAGCACTTGGTGCTGCTGCTTTCAAGGTCCTGGGACACACAGAGCATCAGCCACTCGCAGCCAATTCCCTCCTTCCACATTCCAGCTCCACAACCTTCCCCTGCACCCTGAATACAAACTGAAAGGTGTATTTCACACACCACAGCAGCTCTAAAACCCAATTAGGTCTTGCAAAAAGCTCTCACCTGCACCCACAGATCATAAAGGACAAGCCTTGCCACGTTCCCGTTAAGGAGGTGGAGGGAAATAAAAGGAGAGACATTTTTTTATGGGACAGTTACTGAGCTTTTAATTTCCCCCCCTCGTTACCCACACCCGTTTATGACTCCAAACAAGCACAGGCAGCAGAGAAGGTACCATCTATTACCATAATTATTTTTAAAGCCTTCACCCCACAGGGTTAGGAACAAACAATGACATGCAGCAGAGCCATAACCATAAAACTGCAGATGGTAGCTGAGCTACTTTGTCTTGTCTAATACTGAGATCTCATTAAACTGAGTGCTTAAACCTTAAATATTTGAGAGTAAATGCTAGTTAAAATAGTTAAATCACTCCGATTAAGCAACCTTTGCTCAGCTTCCAAGCTCATTGTTATTTTCGTCGTTTATAGGGTTTGACACTGCTCCAGCTTCCACCTGGGCATCCCCAAAATTCCTAAATAAAGGAAAAATGGAAAGGGGGGATGAAAAAAGAAAGCACTCAAGCCAGCTTTGAGCCTTGTAAAGAAGCTGATGAGAGAACAGACAAATACTTTATTCTCTTCTTTTCTTAAGTTGGATCACCTTGAAAGCTTTGGCCAAAGTGAAATAACAGGCAGAAACTTTTCTACTTCTTTGACCTGGTCTACATAATAACAACAACAACAACAACAACAACAACAATAATAATAATAATATAATAGTCATTGTTGTTCTGGTGGTGGTGGTGGTTTTGTTGTTGTTGTTATATCTCTAAGAAACAAACTAATGTTTGAAAAAACACTGCACCACCACCATGTATGGAATTTTATCCCTGAAATATCGCTGCCTTTACCACATAACTGCAGCAGCAGGAGCAATTCTAAGCAGCAACCCAGAGCATTATTAATTATTTTTGCTTACTGCTTTCTCATCAAGCCACCCCCAAAATTCAAGTAAATGGCTGCCAACCTACCCAGGCCAAAACTGTGAAGATGGAAGAGGAAATGGCACAAGGGAAAAGTAGAATTTATGCAGAATGTTGGTGATATTTAAGCAGAACTCAGAAATCTTCATAAATCAGCAGTGCACAGTAATTCATATTGCTTGAATCACACTTCCCCATCCTTCCACTTCAATGGGATATGGCAGGAAGCAATTAATGGAGACACACTCCCTTGTATATAGCTGGAAAGAATTAATCCAGCATCTCATTTGTGGCATTATCTGCTTGGAAAAACAATTTTTTTCCTGTATAGAACAGTTTGTTTCACACTTAACTCCGGGGATTAGCAGCTCTTTCTTCTTTAAATACACATAAAGAAATTTAATGGCAGCCCACATGGAAAATTTAATCTTCACGACGGCTTTGCTACACATGTAGATAAAGTCTTTTTCACAGAGCCTTTTATCTTTTAAAGAAAATAAATAAAAAGTAAGACATACAAAACCCCCAATTCAAACAGAGACCTGAAATTTAGTATTATGTACTAGGGATTAAATAAGAGCAATAATTTTTGTTATTTCTTCTCTTTCCCCTGTTTTCTACTCAAAACTGCAAAACCTGCTAAGGCTAAGCCCTGGTTTTCATGATTTCTTTTTTTTTCTTTTTTTGCTGCATGCACAGCACACAGCTTTTGCTTTTCTAATCAGTTTTACTTAAAATTTAAAGCCAGAAACTAGTTAGAGTTTAACTTATTTTTGTGGGAGCAAAGGTTGTTAGAAACACTTAAGCCGTCATTAGAAGGATGAATAAGAGATGCTGGATACACACATTTATAAAATACTAAATCTAGAGAGATCTGAAGAGAGATCTGTTGAACCTTTTAAAATGAAACTCCTCCTCTATGAAAGCCTCATACTTTGCCATTGAATCAATTAGAACAAGTTCTGAGGAAGCAGAACACAAAAGGCAAGTGAGCTTTCCACAGATTATCGTTAATGCAGGCTATAATTTCAAGATCCACAACAAAACAAGGAATATATAGAGAGCACATTGTTATTTAGTTACTCCCTGTGTTAGTTCTGGGTTATTTAACCCACCGAGTTTGCAATCAGGTGTTGGGCAAGACACATGTAGGATACAAAATTGATGAAGGGAGTCAGATGCCCCTTTCACACCAAGTCCAAGCGTGTGTCTCACCCTTCCAGCTTAACAACCCCAGGATTCTGTCTAAAAACACCACACGCACACTTCCACAAACTTGTTTTGGCTGCTCGGCTCCCAGGCAAGCTGGCAGCTCGCACAAAGGGGAAGGAGGCAGAAGGCAGAGCGGCAGCACTTCCCCCAAAGCCGCGGAGCACAAAGGAGCCAGCTGTCCCCGGCACTCCGCTCCGGGCTAATCCTCCTGCTGGACAAGCCATGAGCCACTTTGGGACACGGCAATATTTGCCCCCGTGTTCCTCGAAGGCCCAGGGACAGCGAACCGGCCCGGGAATGCCAGGAAGAGTTGGCACAGCTGTGCCCCAACCAAACCAGGCAGGAAAAGGAGAACGGGGGTCAGTCACCACCAGCATTTTTATGAAGGTGACGTTTTTCAGTATCCACAGCGCTTGCATTAATTTAAAGGGGGCAAAACGCTTGACACTGGAGGAGCAGCAGGACAGCCCGAGTCCCTTCACAGCCTTTTTGATCCCGTGCCTCCAGCCTGGATTTTCCAGGTGGCACTTCCAGGTTTAGCTGCCATCCCTGTGCTCCATCAATGCCCGGTCACTGCCAGTGCTTTTCTAGGAAGGACTTTGACTCCTTGATCTGTGAGAGCAGCTGGAGGAACACCCAGGCTCTCTCGCTGCCTCATCCCTCCTTGGCAGGGCATTCAGCTGAAAAACTTCCAACATCATCCCCAAATCCATGAGGTTGTCTCACACCCTGCATACAACGCTTGCTAGAGCTAATTTGTCGCTCAAGGGCAAATTCTTTGTCCTTTCCCACAGTTATGAAACATGTGCTTTGTGCCACACAAAAAGCTATGTGGCAGCACCACATCCTAAACGCAGAGGAAGCTGCAGTTTCGACGTTTCTCATCTGTCAGAAATGAATTTTCCCATCAAGCTGGAACACCAATTACACGGCACGACCCGAAGGAAGTCGCCCTGCCCGAAAAAGTTAGGAGGTTAAACACCACAAAGTTTCAAAATGACAGTTTTCCTGGCTTTCCACTAGGGAAGGGACAAGCACAACAGCACAGTTGTAATGACATAAAAACTACACACAATTCACAAACGCGATGCTCATTCTCAGCACTCAGCTCCTGGCTGGAGAGGGAATTACTGGGAAGACACATTTTCCACGCACAGCCTGCCTTCAGGAGCAATGCTCTGTAACCTCTGTGATGAGCCCAGCTCTGTCAGGGGGAGAAACCAGGCCGGTGCCAAAATCACATCACACCACACTTGGCTGTAACAAAAGATGACTCCAGGGAGTTCGTGCTCATCATCGTTATTCCACGCACGTCAGAGCCACCTCCAACGGCTTTCACTCCAATTAAACCTTTACTACTGCAAAGGGCAAAGGGGGGATAAACATATTTATACCGCGCTGATCGTGGAAGGGGTAATGAGAAATAGAGGGAATGGAGTATTTCACGGTCCTTATTTAGAAACACCCCCCCTCCTCCAAAAAGCCAGGGAACTCCCTCCCCTCAGTGCCTCAAGACATCTCAAGATCATCTCAAGATAACCACACAAACCTGGTGGGTGAGAACTCATCCCTTCCTTGCCCTGAACCGCCCTCCCTCCCGCACCCCCTTTTTTTTGTTGTTGGTTTTTTTTTTAATCCAGCTGAGCACTTGCCTCTCCTCCGTGCCCATCAAATATCCCGAAGATGGAGGGGTGAGTCTTGTTCACCAGGTCGGTGATCACTTCGAACCTGTCCTCCATGTGGTCCCTCCGGCCTTGGATGGAGTAGACAGCCACGTTGTGGCTCTTGAACTCCCAGGTCTTGGAGAACTCAGCGTCCAGCACGTCCAGCCCCCCGAGCCTGTCATTCTGCATGATCTCGGCCACCTTGCCCTTCACCATCTTCACCGCGTCCCTGCTGGACTTAACAATGGTTTTCACCTCATCCGTGTGGAAGAAGTAACTCCACAGGGCCAGGCTGATGCACAGCAGGAACAGGGTCTCCGGTCTGAGCAAGAAGTAACGCATGATCCGACCCAGCAGAGACAGCAAAGTCATGGTATCCTCTATCATTTATTATCGCGACAGTGTATCCCCACAGCATGCACGG
>NW_021940571.1:2078216-2110663 GCF_001715985.3 Manacus vitellinus
ACCTGGGCTAGTGGAAGGTGTCCCTGCCCATGGCAGGGGGTGGCACTCCATAACCTCTAACTTCCCTTCCCACCCAAACTATTCTGTGATTCTTCTAGAGGACAAGCGAAGCGAGTTTGCAGATGACACCAAGCTGAGAGGAGCTGTTGAGTCCCTGGAAGGCAGGGAGGCCTGCAGAGAAACCTCAATGGATCCGAGGGCTGGGAATCGCCAACCATGGGAAATTCAACAAGGGGAGGTGCCGGATTCTGCCCCATAATTTACTTGAGCTGATCTTTGAAAGAACTGGCAAAATAAGGGTTTATTTATCTTTATGTGTAAATTCCACATTAACAAAAGTCCAGAGGAAGTGGGAGCTTCAAGTAAATTATGTAAACCCAGGCCTGGTTAACCCAAAGTTAATGATTTGAGCCTTTCTGTGTCCGATTCTTCTACCCAGCTCTGAGGAGCAGGAAAGTTCATGACAGATGTAGGATAGAAAGTGACACTGCTTTAAATCTTACAGGTACTTAACACTTCATTAGTATTTTATCCAAAGTTTTTCATTTCAGGCCCGGAGAAACTCTTGCCTTTATCTTCCCATCTGTCATAATGTGCTTGAGTTGAGCCCTGGGGTCTTTACAACCTGTGAGTTGGTGATCTGGTACCAGCATGTTTTATCTCTAACTTATGATGGTGATTGGATAGGAATTAAAATACTTCACAAAACTTCTAGGAAACATAAGGCTAAATGGGATAAATAAGGAGCACCAATGAAGTGATATTTTTCATATTAAAAACTACGTAGCTAATAATTCTAATAATACTATCTCTATTATGGCTTCTTTTCATTCTATTTGATTTTATATTTAAGGAAAGACAAAATAAGTGTAAAATAGGGAGAATACTGATCACTACCACCAACTAAGTAGTTATTTAATCCTCATTTTAATGCAATATAAATGTGCATGTGCTGTCAGGGAACAATGACTCCTATGGAAGTCGTGTTTCACTGGTGGCAATTTGAATTCAGATGATGGAATTGTGAAGTGAAATAAAGTGGTTCCAGGCCAGAGAGCACACAAATCACTCTTCCAGCCACCAGCAGCTTCTCCTCATCATTATTTCAGCTGCCAAGGACTCGTATCCATGCACTGCCCAACAGTTTTCTCCAGGCAAGTGCAGGATCTTCCCTGTGCTAAATGCCCCCAGAAGCAGGAGAATCTTCATCTTCTTGGAGCAGCCCATTAACAAAATGATTCTTGTTGCCTCTCTCCCATTACATTATACATATTTTAGGCTGCAGGAGAGATTGAGTTGGTTCCAGAGGCATCTTGGCTGTGAGAAAATGATCTGAAAGGCCCTACAGCTGCTGAGGGGCTGAAACTTTTCTTGGAGAAAGGGCTGGAACAGCAGGGCACAGGTGAAGTCTGGTTCTGCTGGAGAGATGGGATGGGGAAGGCACTGCAATCGGGATGGGGCCAGTGCAAAGTGATGTGTGTAAAATCGAAATGGAGCTGCCCACTGATTAAATGCCAATAATTCGGGTGTTCAGCTCAAGTTCTACACCAATTAAGTGCAAAATTCCAAGCAGCATCCAGGGAGAGCCACCAAACCCACTTCCAGGTCTCATCCTGCACCCCAGGGCTGAATCATGTGCTGGTTCCTCTGTCAGCTTTTCCCATTGAAGAAACAACTTCAGGATCCAAAGACATCCTTTTAAACACTGGAAATCAACACTAAAAACGTCCTAAATATTCGGGATATCAGTTGCTATTTTATTTTGGGTTTGCTGGGGGGGCGAACTCAAACTTTTGTTCGTTTGTGAAAGGAATGAAAAGCAATCTCTGAGTCAGCTCCGCAAATAAACTGAATAATTACACCCGAGCTGATAATGAAAAAGTGGGGAAAAGCATTTCTTGCTCAACAGCTCCTCCTCCTGCTCGCGCGGAGCATGAAGTGGTTGAGGCATCATTTGTTTGCTGATTTTGGCAACCAAATAATCTCTTATAAATAAACATATATTCATTGTCTGTTTAGTGGTCTAATACATAGGCATGGCGTATATGTTGCCTGATATGGAATAAAATTGAAAATCTGGGGTCCAAGAGGAAAAATTGTCATAAAATTTTCCTTCCTAGGCAATTTTTGTGGTGCCCAGAATTAAAATAAAGAATGAGAAAGCTCTCAGTATTTGCACAATACCACCACTGTTAACACTGTCATTTCTTGCTTATATTAAAAAAATCCAATGGTTTTCATTGTAAGAAGTCTCATTTTGTAAATATCCTTACAAGGATAACCTAAATAATAACAACAATAAAAATCTATTTCATTTCCTGTAGTTGCAAAGTGAATTTATTATGGAGTTATTGTTATTTCACCCTGGGGATGAACAGTGAGGATACAACACTGGTGGGTGATCAGCTTTACTGGGCAGTGTCACTACAGGAACTATTTAGTTGGATGGAAATTTCCTTGTTAAAATACTACCAAAATCTGTACCATTTCTGTTCTATAATATTCCCATGGGTCTTAAAATTTGGAGAATGCTTCTGTTACTGTTTTGTGCATTCAGCTGGAAAGTCTTTTCATGATTTTCCGATTCAAACGCTGTTATTGGCACAAATCAGACATAAATGTAGTTTATTGCAGGTTAGTCCTGCGAAGTATTCGGGCAAATTATTCCCTGAGGGCTCCAGGGCCATCTCCTCTTTCTTCTGTTCAGATATAAAATCAGAATAGAAAAATCAGTCCCAACAAGAACTATAAAACTGGAGTTTTGCTCGTCAGGAATAAAACTGCAATGCAGTAAAATATCCCGTGCTTTTCAGATATTTTAAAGGAAACGGATTTTAGGGTATCTGGGATGACACAGGCAGAGCTCTCCAGAGGAATAATGCTGCAGCAACACCATAAACTGTTTTTTTTTTTTTTTACATTAGTTTTGATAACAGGTAAATAAAGTTTTTATCCTTCCTTTTTGATCTCAGTTGATACAAGCCACAAGCCCTCTTGTCTTGCTGAGAGTTGCCTGGGAGAAGAGACCAACTTACAGAAACCTTGAATTAGTACAATTCTAGAATTGCAAGAAAAATTGGCTATTGCAGGTGAAAAGTGAGATCAGCTCAGTAGTTGTGCAGCTTCCAGGTGATCCAAGTGTATAAAAAGTATATCCAAGTATATCCAAGTGTATAAAAGCAACTGTAACACTGACAGTGCCAACGAAATGGGAATGAGAAGCTGGAGCTCTGTTCCCGCTGACCTCAGTGGGAATCTTTGCTTGGATCTTGGTGGAAGCACAGTCCCAAAAAAATTTTGATGAAGACTCCACCTCTCAAGCCCGTGACACACTCCTGGCAACTCCCCCTGGTTACTCTGAGCTCTCCCTGTCAGACCCTCTGTAGAATTATTCAAAACACATTTTTCCCTGTCGTTTTCCAGAGGGGAACTCGCTGAGAATTGGGGCAGGACTGAAATAACACCAAAACCACCCAGCAGATAAAGCAGAAGACGATCCCAACTGCCAGAGCTGCTCCCTAAACTGCTATTTCACTTAAGCTGCAGCTTAACTTTGCATCACTACGGAGTGGAGATATATTTGGAAATGTTTGTGAAGTACTTGCTGGTGGATTATTGCACCACAAACTTCCCACTTTTATGAAGAACTCCAGAATATGCAAGGAAAATATAAATAGAAGTTAAGCAATTCAGAATCACTTTGCAAACTGGCAGCATTCTTATTAAACCCTGCTCAGATTTGAGCAGAAATTGATAAAAAGCAACAACAGAGCTATCTTAATTTTCTTCTTCATTAATTTTTACTTTGTTTAGCAGATGTTTCGTGTCTGTGTTATAGACTGTTTAATTTGCATTGAGCAAGAGACTGCAAAGTTGATTTATACATTTTAATTCCTCGCAGTTTTACTTCTTTCAGGTACATTTGGATGCATTCAGGACTAAATCCTTAGGCCAGCCATGCCAGGCTTGTCCCAGAGCTGAGGTGAGAGGGGAACTGAGGTTACAGGTGCTTTTTTGGTGACTTACTCTAAAACTAAAATTAACTGCACTCAGCTGACTGCACAGTGTAAGACACATCCAAGTTGCACTTGGTGCCATGACTTTTCCAAGGATTTGTTACAGCCAAGACACAGCAGAAATCCAGCCCTGACACCTTCCCTTGACCAAATTCCTAATAAAACCTAAAAAGTAAAGCCTTCTAAGAGGCATGTTGAGATAACTCAGCTCTGGGCTGCTGCAGATTTCCATGAGCAAACCAGATAAATTGGTTTTCTGAGTCCTTTATGGCCCCTGAATGAATGGCACAAAGCAGGCAGGCCATGTTCCCTTTGTCTCTGGGAATATGGGATTGATTCTCACACACTGCTTCATTTTCATATTCAGCCTCAGGACAGGCTCCCATTACTCAGTTCAAAAGGCTTGCTTATTTTCCCAGATTTTGGTGATGGAGATAAAGAAATATTCAAATAAGGAGGCGGCGAAAGAATTTCCTTATGGAGGATTTATTAAGACTCGCCCCGTTTTTTAAATGATAGTGTTTGTATTCATGCCCAGTGCTTGAAATTTGCTTGAACCGGGCCTGCCAATAAATAAAAATGAAGCATTCCTACCTCCAGGGCTGAAATGGGAGATTTATTTTAGAAGTGACAGGAAAAGGAAGGGACTGAGGGTTTCTCTAATGAGCTGGCACCGAAGGAGCGTTGCTGATGTCCAGTGGATACAGCCCTGATCTCCCTCAGACAGCCCAAACCTGCCTCCAGGAGAAATGCAAAAGCACAGAAAGAGCTACAAAAGGAATTAATAAAAATATCAGAAAGGAGAGAAACTCGGGGAAGGCTCTTTAAACCTCCCGTGTTGGTTACAGGAGATTTTCGGGTGTCTGTGCCCCCCCCCACCGAGGCAGACACAAAAGTTTGGGTTCCTAAGAGTGAGGTGATGTAAGGAAAGGGATAATCCCCCCACACAACTTTTGTTTCAGTGATTTCCCTGCTCTTTGTGTGCCTGCAGTGACAAACACGTTTCTTTTTGTTTGTTCTCCAGCTCCTCCCGGGCAATATGTGGAGTGCGACGTGAGTTCGTCCTAAAATAGCTGCACGGGCTGGAGCCTTCAGCTGCCAGAGCTGTCTCTCCTCCTCCCCACTCTGTGAAATATCCCTCCACAGCACCATCTGCTTCTCCACCATGCAGATTTGCCGCATTGGAGCCGTGTTTTAATGGGAAAAAATCCGAATTTTATGGCTTTGTTTTAATTTTCTTTTATATCTACTGGGTGTTTTTTTCCCCACTCCCCCCCCCCTCCAATTCCCACGTCAGTCCTAGATCTCCTGAGGCACCAGACTGTGGAGCTGCCACCAGATGTGGGGATGAGTTTCAAACAGCTGTGGGCTTCCCTCCTGCTGCTTCCAGCTCTCAGAGATTCATTTCTGCACGTGCAGTTGGAAAAAAATGGGGGTACTAAATCCAGTTTTCCGCTGCTTTCAGCATCCTCCCGGCTCCCCAAAGGTGCCACGTTCTCTGTATCTGCCTGGAAAAGGGGCTGAATGAGTGGCAGCCGCCTTCAGCTGATGCAAAAAGCAGCAAACAAAGGCTGAGGGAGAGCGTGGAAGGGCTGGAATGTATTTACACGGGTCCCTCTGCAGGAGGCTCTTCATCAGATGTTATGAAGGGATTTATTTATAGCTCATGACTTCTCCAAAAACATTGTTCTCTGCTGACCTCTCTGCTCAAATTGAAAGCCAGGAGGCCGACTCTGCCAAGTGAATGAAACGATTTTAAACTGAAATACAGGGGGAGAAAAGCTTCTTGTTTGGAGTATTGTGAGCCCTTTGTTAACCTGCTTTTTTTCCTTTATTAAAGTCGCTACAGAGAGCTGGTCTTCTCCAGAATAAGCAGTAAATCTGGGATGTGGGTAGAAAATCACCACAACTTGCCTTAATATGGGAGCTGAGGACACAGAGCCAGTAACCTGAGCAGGTCCTCACACCATCAGATCCTTATCCAGGGGTCCTGTCTCCCAGCAGCCCGATGCCCAATCCATTAGTAATGCTCCACAAATAAGGAGCAGGGATTTGCACTCTTCCCAGCTGACACGGTTAGTCATTGCTTCCTAAAAAAACCACAGAAAGCAATAACCAGGCTTTTCCAACCCACTGGGCTGTCAAACCCACTCCCAGGGACACACTGGACTGGGGTGTTGCACCTGGAGAGGATTTTGTCCTGTGTTTGATATCCATCCCTGCTCTCCAGAGGAAACTCCAACAGCCAAATATAACAAGCTTGGGCAACATGGAAAGCAGAGACAGGAGATGTTGCTGAGCCTTGTTTGTTGGTGCTCACGGGAGGCACAAAGGAGACCTTGGGATAAATGGGAAGTGAAGGTGTTTGCTGGAGGGGTGATCCAGTGTTCCACACACTCACTGTGTCCCGAGCTTTTGCTGGAGGAGGGAAGGGTCTGATCCCATCCTATTCTCTGGCTTCCCCTTGTGTTCCTGCACTCCCACCCCCTGGAGTGGCTCAGGGAGTCCGGGAGCTGTGGCTTCACCTGACCTGCCACAGAAAAAGGGCATCACTTGGATTAGAAGGAACCTTGAAGCCCATCCAGTGCCACCCCTGCCATGGGCAGGGACACCTTCCATGGGCCCAGGTTGCTCCAACCTGGCCTTGGACACTCCCAGGGATCCAAGGGCAGCCACAGCTTCTCTGGGCAACCTGTGCCAGGGCCTGCCCACCCTCCCAGCCAAAAATTCCTTCTACTTTAACTTTTAAAAGCACCTCAGGACGGGCAGATCAACTGAGCAGAAACATCTTAATGTTAGAATTAATCCTGTGCTCTGGAAATAAAGCCAGATAACTGTGTGCCCATAAAGCAGTTTCTCCTTTCTGCTCCTCGCTGTAATGGAAAAAGTAAAGTATTCAAGAAATAATTTCACAGCTTGGCTAAGCATTAACTACCAGCACTTTCTGTGCAACAAATACGTGATGCTACGGATTTGTGATGGAACAGGAGATGGCTGATGCACTTATATGAGAGGAACTGGGCCACCAGCCAAAACTGGAGTTCTACTTGCTATGTTCTCAACCAGGAGCAAGAGGAATTAATTCCTGAATTGATGTTTGTGAGGAGAGAAAAGCAAAGCACAGCATAAGGTGCAGAATCTGGGGGTGGATGCATATTCATCCGTCTTTCTTCTATTGTTTTTTTTTTTATCTGGCCTGTCTAGAGCTGAAAATTTATGGAAGTCTTGAATCACAGAACTCTTTGGAAGTGGAGCAGGATGTATTTCCAGCCTGACTCCCCTGGAAGAGATGGAAGACCCCACGCCTTAAATGCCTTTGAACCTGGTGCCTTTGAAAGCTTTCCCTTCAGCAAGGGTTTCAATCACTCACAGGGAACTGTAGAACCACAGTGAAAAAACTAAATTTCCTATACTTTGCTCCTGTAATGGTTGTTACATTTTACTTGTAAAACTTGAAGGTATTTTTCCTTTATTTTTCATAAGTTTCCTATCTAAAACTACCAGGAACTGGCTGTCAGGAAAATCTGCACTGCTGAGGTGGAAGGGGAAGATGAAAATTCCCTCACAGTCAGTTTTAATTCCAAAGTTGAGAAGTCATAAGGAAGTTCAAGGGCTCATCCAGTGAATTTGATGGCACATAATAAAGGCCTCTCACCCCAATAAAATGGGCCCTTAAATATATCACAAGTCTCACCCTGGCAAACATCAAGACAGGAAGGGCAATAAAAGAAATCCAGGCACACAGAACCTCTCTGAAGGAGCGAGAAACCCCCATTTTCAATAAAGATATATGTTTTATACTTTGGATGAGTCACATTGGGATGAAGTAATGCACATTTAAAACTGCAGCTGCCGTTTCTAAACCTGCTCCATTACTTCCTTAAGGTTGATAAGTTCACTTACTCTTTATTCCTGCCTGATACCAAGGGACATTTAATGAAGTGGTGCCTCTTGAAATTAGTTTCTCCAAATAGCCAAGTTCTGCTGAGCAGTCTAAAAGTGAAGGGTTTTTAAGTGTGACCCTGCTCTGGAAAGGCAGTTCAGCACATAAATAAGTGCCACTGACCTTCAGCCCGTGCTCTGCTGCTCACAGATCTCCTGGATTTATCTCAGGAACGTCGGGAATCACTGGGGATGGTTGGAAGGGATGGGGTAATTATTTCACATCCAAGGACCTCTGCCATTACAGCCCAGTGCATAAATGAGAAAGAGGGGAAAAAAATCCCATTAAATTGTTCTTTCCACGCTCCTGCAGTAAAGAAGAATGAATAATAAAATAATTTCAAAATAAAAGAATAAAAGAATGAACTAATAAATGATAAACTCCATTAACTACTAATACTTGTCACAGAATATATTTTGACAGTCATTTGCCCAACTATTTAATAACATTAACAGTTGTGTGTTTAGAAGTATAAATAATGTAATTTCACTCTTGTGCTGCTGAACTGCATTTTGTGGTGTTTAACTCCTTAAAAGTTGTAAAACCCAGGATGTAAAGGTGTAACTATATTGGATTTTTCCTCGGTGTCAGAATTGAAGAGCCTGCCACTGTCACTGCCATAACTCCTGGACCCCCCTCTGTTTCCCGACAGCCTCAAGATTTAGTTTAAAAAATTGCCCAAGATTATTCTTCTTTACAACAGGAATATTTTAAAAGGGTAGTGAAGATCTCAAAGTTGTCATAAATACCTGCCTAAGGAATCACTGACATTGGTTTTAGGGTTTTCACAAAAAATACACTTTTGATTGAAACACTTGAAAATTACATGGGTTTTTTTTGGCTGGAAAACTGTTTCCTTGGCCATGTTTTAAATAAAAATCGTTTGAAAGAGCACCAAATAGCCCTGCATTAAATTTGTATGGGTGAAATGTCACGTATGGATATGACAACTAAATCCAGTCTCTTGCAGGAGATGCAAATTGGATTCCTGTGACTCACAGATTCAAATGATTCATCGAGACACACAGGTATCATTTAATCACATCTAAATCTTTGCCTAATGCATTGCTTTATCTTGGAATATGTGGCAGAATTTCAGCTAACATGACTGTTTTGTGTCCTCAGAGTCTCTCCCCTTCTCCACCCACTTGCAACTGAGAGCATATTAATAAATATTTTCATTTTAGAGGTTGAGCTCTGCATATGAAGAGAGGCAACTATGACATTCCCACATTTAAGTAGCAATGAGGCAAACTATGGATAGTTTTGCCTTTTGTTTTCAAAAATGATATTTTACAGAGGTCCTCCGGGGTTACACCTGGAATGAGGAAAATGGGGCTGAAAGGATTTAATTTATCTTTAAAATAAGATCCACTATGTCATTCCAACAGCAAAGCAAGCCAGGGATGAATGTTTGATATAAAAGTTTATGACACATGAAATGGGCTTTAATAGTAAGTCTGTAAAGTCTTGGAAAAATAAGTCTCTCTGGAGTGGCAGAGTCCTGGTTTTATGGTGCTTTGATAGGTGGGAAGGTCATAAAATCGTTGTGTATGAGGAAAGAATTAAAAATGTAATTGAACACGGTTCATAAATCCATGAAGGTTCCAAAGCTACACTCTGGCTTCTAATTCCTGCTGGGAAAGGTTTCTCTGTAGTTACACTGGGAAGGTTGACAGTAAATACAATTTTAAATCTACAAATCCCTGGTGGATTTTTTCTTCCAAGGTGTGACTTCCCATTGCCCTGGAGTTCTCCATCCTTTGGGGATTGTGTCTGCGTGTTCCAGGATATCTCCCAATCTCCTTTGTGATTGAATTGGCCCCAGAGCTCAGATTTTGATTTATATGGAGCAGCAAAGCCTCGTTCTTCCAGGACTGCAAATGTCCTCGTTTGAGATCAGCTGAGGAGATGGGATGGAAGCCTTTTATAACTCTGAAAGGAATCACTCTTTTCAGGCTGGTCAATACACTTCTCTTATTAATCACAAAGAGGGATAAGCATAAAAGGAGATATTTTTACATCTGCCCTAAAATTCTGAAAATTCTGCAGTGACAAATGGCTTTTAATAAGAGAAGGAGGTAAAGGGAAAAGCAGAAGGAAATGTTAAAAATGAGACTTTCTGACAGTTTTCGACTAAGAAGGGAGCACAGAGGGAGATCAAAGATGAAAATTCCAGAATGGCAGTACTTACTGATTTGTTCATTAATTTTGTGTTATTAATTTACCAAATAACTATCATCTTTAGCAAAGCATCCACCTTTTAGGTGTCTAGAGACAAATAACATCCCTCTGGGAGGGCTTGATTTCATTGGGAATGAAACTATGGAACAGAAACCTCTCTGCTGATCTGTTTTGCAACAGTATGAAATAGTTTCCAGAAAACAGCAATAAAACCTAATAAATTTCACACAGAGCAGTATTTTATAGGAAAGCTGACAGGGAAAATATTAATTAATCAAAGAAATACCCAATTAACATTATTGCACCAGTAGTAAAACACATACATGTGCAGCCAGTGTGTAATTACAGCTACACAGACTTGGTTTTAAATTATAAGTATGAATATATTTATTTTCTTTCTTTGTTCCCTCATGGAGTTCTAGAGCAGTCCTAATTATCCTTCAGATTTTATTTTTGGGAATTAGACAGAAAAGAAATTCCCATTTCTTACCCCACAGTCTCAGAGAAACTGGGCCACGTGTAAAAGGAGGATCTAAATAAAGAGAATTCCTGTCGAGGGAAAGGCCTGGACCTCTGTCAAAAGAATAGGAATAAAGAAGCAGCAACACTGATTATCTTGGCAGGGCAGAAAACGCAGAAGATTCGCTTTCCAAGAGAAAAATACATCAAGATTAAGAAAAATCTGCCTCAGATTCACTCACAATTAATCAGTTTAATTACAGGGATAAAATATCAGGTGAATCCTGCCAAGTACAGATGGCCAGAGCTGACTTTAAAAAGCTGAAGGTTCCAAATTTGTGTGTCCTGGAGAACAATGAATGTAACCTCATTAAGCAAAAGGTGGATTTCTGTGTATCTTGGCCTTTCAAATTTATAAAGCTTCTTACAGAGAAAGGCTGGATATTTGGTCAGAGAAATCAATGCACACAAATTTTATGTATTTGGGGTCTTTGTAGACAGTTTAAACACTGTTAATAGATATGAGGATTTTCTTTTACAGTAATAATTAGTGCTCTAAGCCAAGTCTAACTTGGGTTATCCCTACTCCTCTTTCTGAGTAGTGTGAGGACATTCCCTTCTCTGGTTTCTAGGAGGCAGCAATTAAGCAAACAAATTATTTCCTGCGTCTTCAATTGGCTTCTCTGCCCTTAGAGGGGATTAAATTTCACTGAAAATCATCTCCCACCCTCTGAAAAGCACCCATAAGGCAGCCTGGGCTGATTCCTTAGTGCAAGAGAAACTTCTAGAGAGGTTTCCTTTATTATACATCATCTCTACCCCCTTTTTCCTTTCAGAGGTACAGGGAATATTCTTCTTCCTCGTAGTTCTAAAGCACCAGAGATTGAAACAGGAATTTAAAAGAGTAGGGATAGAAGAAAATTTAGTTTCAGTATAATTAGGAATGGTTTCACCTTGATGGCATCGGGATAAAGGAAAATTTAGTTGAAACAAAATTAGAAATAGTTTCACTTTGATGACCTTGATAAGGGCTTTTAAAGTCAGTTTTAGATAAAGCAAATACAGACAGACTGATGTGGCCTTTTGGAGGAAAAATATGTGTTATTTGGGTGATAATTCAGTGCTTTCCTCTTGCCTTATTTTTTCACTTTCTACACTATGTATTCCAATGCAAGAAGAATTTTACCAGCTGGGGTTTCACTATAAATAGGGACACTGAGGGGACATTGAGGGGACACTGAGGGGACACTGAGGGGCTGTGAGGGGTCAGAGGGACATGAGGGCCCTTGGTTATAACAAGAGAAAATCACTGAGCTCATCCTTTCATCTTCCATATTTCCTTAAACTCCCCAAATTTTAATTCCCCATCTTTCCCTCCTGAAATCCAACTCCTTGGACCTCACCCCACACTAATTTGTCTTCCTGAGGAATCCTCTGCCCCAGTTCTGGTGGATTCTCACCCCCTGCCACGTGTTTGTTGACACACTTGGGAGGGAGAACCAAGCACCCACACCTATTATCCTTTTGATGCTCCCTGTGGAATGTTCTTTTGCATATTCCAAAGCCAGAACACGGTTTCCTGCAGTTTCAGCATTAGATGGAGGAAGGTTTAGTGCTGTAATCATTTCAAATTAGTTGTTGCCCTTTTAGTCTTTGCTGCTCCAAGACCAGGCCTCGAACACTTCCAAACGTCCTGCGTGGTTTTAAACGTCCTGTTGATCAGTTCTGCCAAGGAATTTGACACAACTGTGCTTGTTGTGACTGTCACAGTTTGTAAACCATGTAAGAATGTCTAAAACAAAGAGGAACTGCAGCTGTTTCTTTGCTGGGAGCCAGATGAAATTTCTCCTCGCTTTTTCGGTCAGTTCTTGTATCACGTGTGCTGAAGCCCTGCAAGAAAGGTGGTGTCACCCCTGTTTTAAAGCAAAAATACAGAATGATCCTGCAAATTCCAGAAGAACCTCGGTCTTGGGAGAATTCCTGGTCTAATCAGCCTAATCCCAGCTCTGCAACTCACTCCGGGCTTTGCATCTGGACCGTTCTGGATTTTAAACTCCTTTTAGGCAGCTTTTCCTGGTTAGTTCTGTTTGTTTTGCACCTGAAAGAGCAGCAGTTATAAAGTGAGTGATGCCACAGCGGGGGAAAAGAGCTGAGACTGGGAAATATTGTCAGCAGCTTCGAGAAAGGAGAGGGAGAAAGCAGAGCTTAGATGTGCAGGGACACAGATCTGCCTTCCCTGATCCCTTCTGTTCCTAAATGACCCACCCTCGGTTCCAAAAGGGAGGTGACAGTCTGCCAGGGGATGGAACAAGGCTCGGGGAATTCACTGCTCCTCACAACAGACACAATTAACTGTCCAGCCGTTGTGAAATGCTCGGCTTGTGACACATTTAATGGTGTGGTATCACCTTGAATTTGGAATTGGCTGTGCCTGATCCAGCCGTGCACATCCCTCGTGCTTTTGCAGTTCCCCAGCCTCCAGAGTTTTCACTGACTCAATTATCTGCCTTGCTGCAGAATTAACCAAGCTCCTGAACTGGTCTGACTGGGTGTGGGGTCTGTGACTCCTGCAGCCAACAATGCAATCATCACAATCTGTTATTTGCATTACAAACAGCAGCAAGTGGAGCCCCAGCAGCTGGAGCCACATTCCTTATGGAGTTCCATCCCTTATCTGGCTCCATTTCCCATCCCAGTTGTTCTGGGGTGATTCACAGCCCCACTGCAGGTGTGATACCACCCCAGATAACCTGGCTGCTGGTGCTGGTTGTTCTGGAGCCACATGCCAGCTGTTTTACCTCGAACCTGGTGAAGAATTGGGCAATTTTTGTCCTTTCCAGGAACACTGGTGTGTGTCCTGTAGGTTCTCTGTCCTGCCAGGCCTCCCTGTGTCCTCACCAGGAGGAGGGACAGGGCAGGAAGAGGTTTTTCACCTGAACTTTCTGCTTCTGTTATTTTCCAGCCTCCAGATTTTAACCAGACAGATAAATGAGTTATCACAGGGTGTAGATGTGGGGCACAGATGTTTCAGGCACTTTTACCTTGGTCTTCTCAGGAAATGAGGCTTATTTCCTTTCATTCCCTCTATGCATCCCATACTTTTCAGCCCTGGACCATTTTCATTCAAGCTGGGAAAAGAAATTCTGGTCTCAAAGACATGAATTTGGTCAAAAGAGATGACCAAGAAGACAAAAACAGCTTTATTATGTAGTTATACCAACCCAAACCATACCAGACAGCAGAGGAGCCACACAGAAGACAATCAGATTCATATGGGTTTGTATCTTAGGAGACATCAGAAAATCCCATTATAAGGCATGAAATAATAGGGGGAGGGGGAAAGCTTATGGAGCTAATCTTCTAAATTTTATATAACCCCAAATTTCCTGCTTTTGCCTATGGGGAACCTTGGTGAACTGAAAAAGGGAGGTGGGTGATTTCCTTCAGTGCAGCTGTAATTTGAATATTTCTGCTTTGTTTGGTTAATTTTCCCTTGCTGGGGAAATTGCTGTGTCACCTTTATATGGTTGTGTTTGAATTTGCTTGGCAAGGAAACCACGGTGAGAAGCATTAAAAACAGATTTTGACATTCAATTGTGTGGGCAACAGGATCAAGAGACCTGAAAACAAGGGATCAGCCCCTGTGGGACAGAGTGGTACTGGGAGGGGCTCATTCCTGCTCTTCAGAGTAAGATCTTTTGCCAAAAAATGCTTTCAAAATGTGCTTTCTTCATGTACCTGCAGTTATCCATCAAAGGCAGAGTATAGTTTTGTCTGGAGGGGTTTGTTGGTTTATTTTTCTTTTAATTTTGAAGAGAATTTCTGTTTTTTATTTTTTTTTCTCTCTGTGTGAAGAAGTATCTTAAACTGCCTTAAAAGGCAGGGATTTCAGGCGGTTTCTGTGTTCTGAGTGAAGCCATGCACACCTCATTATGCATTGTGAAAGGTATTAATGGGTTCTTATCTCCCCTCGGGATTTTGGCTGGGAAAAGCAGCGGGAGCAGGAACAGAGGACGCCTGGGGGGCTCCACACACCACGGCATGACTTTGGGAATGGATCCTGCTTTTCCCAACCCCACCTGCACTATAACCCACCTCTTTCTCAAGGGTCTCAGCTCTCGGGTAAAACTTTTGGGTGCTCTTAGAGCTGAACAAACCCAGGCAAGTCTCACTTGCCCAGTTTCAACTGGGGGAGCTTGTTATTGAAAGAACTGGTGGAGAACTGCTGGAAATAATGAAATGGTTTGATACTTGGGAGCCATAACCTGAGTTTTGCTGGCTTTTATGCAGATGTTTTTGGAGAGGAGTCAGAGGAGACAGCCCTGCCTTGAACTGCCCTGAGATTTGGGGCTCTGCCACAACATCTTGCTGAAGGATTCAGAAGAGGCTGATCCACCTCACGGGGAAGGTGAGGAGCATGAAGTAAAGATGCTGGTCCACCAGGAGGGAAGTGTCATCTACAACATTTTCCTGCCCTAAAACCCAAAAAAACTCCTTGTCCCACCCCACGCTCTCCACACTCCACTGAAATACTCAGCTGAGAAAGTCAAGTTGAAAGCAGAAACTCTTAAAATCCTGCAGCAGAGCCCCAGAGCAGTCGTATTTCACATTTGATGAGCCCATTCTCATCTGGACCTTCCATGATGTAGGAGTTGGTCCAGCTCAGGAGACACACCCGGGGCAGACCCTCTGTTGGATGTGGGGCAGCCATTTATCATTTCTGAATTTTCTGTGGAAAAATTGGACAGTTCTTAAACAGAAAATTTTGTTGAAAAGCCATGGGGGGGAAAAACAAAATTTTGAGGGAGCAGGTCAGTGTTTGCTCATGGGTGAGCTCAGGCTGTGTTTGGTGAGGAAGAGAGGAAAGGTGAGGCCCAGGTACCTCAGACATTGCTTGTGGCACATTATCCCAAAACGAAGCTGATTCATATTTGGAAATGACTTGGCTGCAGGCAGATAGTTTAGAACATCATCTATTATAGTTTAGAACAGCATTTATTATGCAGATTTCTACCTACTTTACTTGTCCAATTAGATCATTAAAATGCCTCGAGCGTCTGTGGCTTGGTTTTGTTTTTGGAGCACTTTTTTGAGGAGAGCTCAGCACCTTTTCCTCCCAAAAACTGGCCACGTGTTCTCTCCACCCCGGATGAGGATGATGTAGGTGTGGGAGATACCTGGAGCTGTTTGAAAGTGATGCCAATCAAAGGTTGCAAAAGGAGGTGGTGACTTCAGCAGAGACTTTCCTGTGACATATTAATTGAGCTGCATTTTTGTGGCCACTTGAGTCTCTGTCACCAGATTTTTGCATAGACATTAAACTGCCCCTCTGCAGGAACTCTGACAGCCTAAAATCCCATTTAGGCAGCCTAAAATCCCACAGAGGCAGGGGTGTTTTGGGGGATTCAGGATTAGGGGAGGCACTAATTGGGAGCGTTTTTTTTGCTAAACTTTGTTTCAGCCTCCTGTGTCCCTCCCTGCCCACAGTTCCACGACTCGGGCTCTGCACAAATTATCAAATTACTGTTGCCCCTGTTGCATAATTCCCAGTGCTGTGGCCAGAGGAGCTCTCAGCAGTGGTGGAGGAGGGCGGGGTGTGGAGGATTCTCTGTAATTGAGGATCAAAGCTCCTGGTTTCTGCCTCTCCATCCACAGAGGAGCAGCTCAGCTCCAAAGGGCAACAAGTGCTGGGAAGCATCTCCCACCTGGACGTGTTGTTGTCACCGGGGACGAGTGAAGAGGTGAGTTCTGCTGCTTAAAATATCGATTTTTTTTTGGAGGAAAGGTCTTTCCTCAGAGCATCTTTGTGAGGCATTTAATGATAAGAGGCTCAAGTGTAACCTGGATTTAGTAAAACCTGCCTGCAAAGGGCATGGATAGAGAGAGGATATTGCTACAAGTAGTTATAGTTTTTAACTACAGGAGCATTAATTTATCTCATCTGTCAGGAGGAAAAGAGGTGGGGGAAGTTACGGGAGCAAAATGCAAAAAGGTGACACGAAATATCTCTAAAAACTTTGGGAAGTGGCTTTTGTTCCATGGAGTTAGATGTTTTTAATTCATGAGGAATAAGTTTCTTTCCACAGATCTTGACACCGCCAGGAGTTCCTTCCTTTCCAGTCAAACAGTGGGGAATCCCAGTTTTTGGGTTGTCTCCTCTTATTTTACCAAATGACAGGAACCACCAATAACTGAAATAGCCCTTTTTTCCCTTTCCCTCTCCAGTTTTGTGTTCTAAATACGTAATGTAACACTCAGTAGTTATTAGCATTGATTTGAACACAAAGCTTTAAAAAAAGTGTTTATTATTTCTTATTTCACATATTTATATATTATATAAGCTTTAAAAAAAGTGTTTATTATTTCTTTTTCCACATATTTATGTATTATATATTATATATTATATATTATATATTATATATTATATATTATAATATTATATATAATATTATATATATATATTATATATTATATATTATATATTATTATTTTTAATATGATAGATATTTATTAATTATTATTATAATAATTTATTGTTCACTCTGGCAACAGATCAATTTGAACTTTGCTGCAGAAAAAGCTGGATAACATGTATATAATTTCCTTTTATTTTATATATATTTTTAGATATATTATATATACTTTTTATATCTATTTTTATAGTTCTGTATGGATGATGTTCTGCATATTCCCAGTTTGCACCTGGGAATTCCAGCAGCAATGAGGCATAAGACCTAAAATCCAGTGTGCAGGAGTAGAAATCAAAGTTCTATATCCAACTCCATGAATGGAGAGGGAGAGAGGGATTGGAGTGCTTTTGGAATTAAGCTGCTTCAGCAGAGTCTTGAGCAACCCAGGGCAAGGCAAAATTAGGAAAGAGTTTGGCCTGGGGACTGGTATTGCCACAACTATTGGGCAACTGATTTATGGGAAAAAAGAGATATTGTGGTGGATGGTGGTGATGGAAGGGTTGGATTCCCACCAGCTCTCCTCTGTCTGACAGGGAAGGCTTTGGGAGCAGCGGGAAGCTGGGGATGGACGTGAAGAGCACCAAGAACTTTGTGTTCTGGCTGTTCTGCCAGTTCGAGCTGATCACCTGCAGTTACCTCATGGAGCCCTGGGAGAAGGTTCTCTTCTACTCCTTCAACCTCTCCATGGTGGGGATGTTGTTCTACACCACCTACGTCTGCGTCGCTGCCCAGCTCAGCCCAGCCCTCCAGTTCCTCTGGCATTTACTTGGAAACCAGCAGGAAAACGCTGTTTCTGCTGTGAAGTAACATCCTCAACCTGCCTTTTGGATCAGAGGGGTGTTTTCTTAATGCTCTGTTTTGTTTAGAAACAAACTGTGTGCAAGCACTGCTTTATCCTGCAGCAGCATCTCCTCCTGTTCTTGAGTCCAGGGCTCTCTGACAGCCAATTATTTTGCCCAAACAACTCCAATCAATCCTTTTTTTTTTGTTTTTGTTTTTGTTTTTTTTTTTTTTTTACCATTTGCTTCTTAAAAGAGCTTTTAATTTTCAAGACTGGCTGGAGTTCCAGGGCTGGGTTTTGTACAGAAACAACCCCTGTTGTGTATTTTGTTGAGCTGCTCAGATGTGGAGAGTTCTCATCTAGACAAATTCCGTGGAATAAATTTGCTCCTGTTTGCCAGAGATGTGGACACACCACTGGCTGGGTGGGACATTGATTTATAGAATGATTTCAGTATTTATTTAGTCACCTGGATTATCTAATACAGTGAATTAGATAATTAGATAACTGGCTGATCATCATTCTGCAAATCCTGCAATTGATTTGTTAAAAGTTAAAAAAATTTTCTATGAAAATTTATAATAAAATTCTCGTATTCCTGGACTTTCTAAAGCCAGAGCATTTTTGTTTTACTTTTAGAAGGCTGATAAACCATGTATGTCATGCACAGAGCACAGAACTACAGATTCACTGGTGGGAGGGGTTTCAGTTGAACATAAAACCCTACTTAAAATACAAGTTTCCTTTTTTCTTAAAAGGAAAAGTCTCTTATTCCCCTCTTTCACCTCCTCTTTTACTCTCCTGTAGTGTTTGAAACATGAGCTCCTGAGCCCTCAGACTGTCCCTGCTGTGCTGGGTTTGGCTGCAACTGGTTTTGTTCCAAATTCCATGTTTTTTAAGCCATAGAAACACAAGATTCCTGTGCTGTGGCTTCCTCCAGTGGACGTGGGTGGGAGCCTGGGATGAACTTGGCACCTGGAATCAGGGTTTGGAATCACCCCAGGAGAAGAAAAGAGCAGAGAAAGACACACAGGGAAACACAAATCCAACTTCTCCCACCCACTCTGAGTTTTGTCACTTCTTTGGAGCACAGGGATGCTCCTGGAATGTCCCTCAGGAGACTGGGATGTTGTCAGTGGGTGGCAGTCAAATGACTTGTGGAGTGAGATTCAGTCATAGGCGGTGACAAAACCAAGTGAAGACACTAATTATGTTATTTGTCATCTCAATATGAGATTCAGTTGCTTTCCCAGTTTGTAATTAGGGGAAAATAAGACAGGATATGAAAATAATTTATTTGGGAGAATGAGGGCAGCTGTGCTTAAATTCACAACTCTTTTGACAGTACCCAAATAATCTCTGTGTTTGTAAAAAAAAAAAAAACTATTTAAATCCTTTCAGATTCAAGTCCAACTGTATGTTTTATTAAACTAATATAATGATAAAGTAGTAACTAGCTTGGATTAGCTCCTAGCAGCTTTCATGCTCAGTATGTACATTATATTTACTGCTGTTTGTTAATGTACATTGTATTTACTGATATTCATTCATATAAATTGTATTTACTGATGTTTAGGAAGACAATAGGGAACACACAGTATTTTAGTTATGTCAATTATTATCCTGTTTATGGAGACAAGGATTTTATTTCCAAACTGTGAGTTTATAGCAGGTAAAGAAGGACAGTATTTTGCATTAAATGTGCTGGAGGGACGTGCCCTGTGTGCCTGGCAAGGAGCTCAGTGCACAGATCACCAGAGCTGTGTTTACAGTCAATTATAGTGAAGACTGCACACGTACATCCAGAGGGTTTATCAACATGAAGGAATCTGACACGGGGCTGGAGGAGCAGGAACTCTCACCCTGGGTGTGCTTTTGTTTATTGTTGCCCTTTCCAGGTCTCCCCAGTGCAAATTCCTGGCGTTGCCTCGAGTGCCTGGTGCATCTTTTGCAACAGCCTGGATTCCATGTGGCCATCCCTGGGCTCCTGACAGTCTGCTCCTGTCATTCCAGGATCATTCCAGGATCATTCCAGGGTCATTGCAGCTCTCTGTGCTGTTCCACAGCCCCAAAGGTCCCAGCTGGGCTGGGTGAGTGGGATATGCAGCCAGGAAAGCACCAAAACCCAGCAAAGGAAACCAGGGGCTGAGTGGCAGCTGAACCTCCTCAACTTCTTGATTAATTTTACTCATCACACTCTTGTCCTGACAGTCACTGATCTACACAATTTCCAGGATTAAATACAGGGTTTAGATATCCCATTCCAGTTCCTCCTGGCTGTTTTGCTGTTTCGGTTTCCAAACGCTGACCTGCCCGGGCAGGTTCCTGCTGGAAGCAGTGCCTGAGGTGCAGATTTGGGAGAAGGGTTTGGATTTGTAATGTCAGGCCTGTGCCTGCTCATCTCCTGGCAGTTTGATCAGGGTCAGGCACCCAGGGAATGGCTGGAGCTGTGCCAGAGCAGGGGCAGGTTGGATCTCAGGCAAAGGTTCTTCCCCCAGAGGGTGGTTGGCACTGCCCAGGCTCCCCAGGGCAGTGGGCACAGCCCCAAGGCTGCCAGAGCTCCAGGAGGGTTTGGATGATCCTCTGGGGCACAGGGGGGGATTGTTGGGGTGTCTCTGCAGGGCCAGGAGTTGGACTGATGATCCTTGTGAGTCCCTTGGGTCAGGAGATTCCATGACTGGTGTAATTTGGTGTCTATCAAACGAGCCACACACTCAGTACATTTATCCCAGCTGAGAACAGACACCCTCCCCATGGAGCAGAGCCACTGGAACAGGCTGCTTTGGGATTTTCCAAGGTTTTTTTCAATCAGTGCAGTTTGTACCAGCTCCTCAGGCTGCACTGAGTGGCCACGACATTCTTCTTCACCCCTGATGCCAAATGTTACAAACCCCAATTAATGAATGAGTGGCTGAGGCAGAAACTATTCCAAGAGGAACAGGAAATGGGACATTCCCTGCAGTGCCTGCCTGGACACCCTTCTCTGGGGACACCTGCACCAAGGGCAGCTCCCTGGGAGTTCCTGCCAGCGCCTGTTGCTTTGCCATCCCTCTCAGCCCGAGTCTTTTGCTCAGGCAAGAACAAGGGAACTTTTTGGGACGAACTTTCTCTCACAGTCTATGTGAGTAGGAGGTTGTTTGTCAGACACTGGGGTGGCTGGTTGGTCTCCTCAACGCTGTCAGAAGATCTGATCAGATCCATGAGGAGCTGCCTGTGCCCCACAGAGCTCCTGATTCCACACGTGTTTTCCCTGTGGGCTGAGCTGGGGGGTGTGAGGGGAGCAGGGATGGTTGTTCAGCTGCTGCTGGGGTTTTGTTATCGGTCACATGAAGGAATTGCTCTCTCCTGGGCCTGCTGACCTCAAACTATGTGCAGTTTGGGCTGTTTAGGGACTTTCTGTCCATGAAGGATTAATTTTACTATTGGCCAAAGTTCTTTTCTGCCCTAGAACCAGCTTGGTTCTCTCATTTCCACTCCCCACCTTTGTGACCAGCTCTCACTGCACACCCCTGTGTCTATAAGGTGAAATTTATGTCCTTTGGGACTAAAAAGGCAGGTGGGGGTGATGTTCAGCACCACCCAGATCCCTGCCTGTCAAAGGGAATCTCCTGTTTCAATTGTACAACTCAAGCAATGCTGGTTCAGCAAGAGTTGAGACTAAAGAACAAAATAATAAACAGCTGCTAAAATCCAACTGCTCGTGCTGTTCACTGGGAAGCTGTTTGATCTTTCCAGCTACAATCCATCCTGCTGGATCCACAGCATCCTCATTAAGAAGGATTATTATTGCAGGACTTTTACAGCTTATCTCATTAAACTTTAATCTGTGTTTTGTTGATCCAAAGAGTTAACACTTCCTAAAGGCAATAAGGATGACAATTCTGTTCACATTTTACCCCCTCTGCTTCTGATAACTCCTAGCAGTTTTTAGAAGCCTGAGATAAGTTCATACTCCTGATTACTTGTATTGTTTTGAACTACAACACATGCATTTTGTCTATGCCACTGTTTACATCTGAGCTCTTATCTTGGCTGTTCATTATCTGACTGGAAAATCCTGCTTCTCAGTGAACCTGTCAGCACTTTATGGCCTCTGCATCCCACAGAACACCCTCCTTTTCATCCTGCATAGATTTTGGTTAGAGCAGGGTTGAGTTTGCAGCAGATCTGTTTGCTTTTGCCAAGCTGACCTTAAATTACTCCGTCCTGTCTGGCTGAAACTTTCTGCTTCACTTTTCCTGCTCAGCTGAAAGTGCTTCGTGTGACAGCTGAGTTACAGCTGTCCTGTCATAAAATATCCCTTCTTCATTACTGGTGATGTTTCCACACAGTGTAAATGTTATTTAGAATGGGATTAACTTGGCTATTTTTCTAGGTATATTTTGTAGGGATAGAGGGGAGAATTGGACAGTGGGAATGCTCCCCAGGAGCTCTTTCTGCTGCCAGAGCTCCTCTCTCAGGGAGCGTCAGGGGAGGAGTCTGTGGGTGCTGGAGCATCAATTATTGTGTGATTTCTGCCCCTGCTCCAATTGATTTGTAATCACCCCATAAAAAACCCCACAGGGTGTTCAGTAGGTGAGTTGTGATCCCCCTCAGAGAGCAGCTGGGGGTCCAGGCACCAGCACCCAGCTAAAAACAGGGGTGTGGGGGCTTTGGATCCGAAGCTCTAAGGCAGTGCAGGAAATTTATTCTAAATTATTTTTTAAAAAATATAAAGCTATATTAAAAAAACTGGTTTTTGAGGTTAAACAATCTTGTGTGTCCCTTGCATCCTGTGAGAGTGCAGGGAATTCCCTGGAGAAAAGGGATCTTCTCAGTCCCTACAACTCCCTGCCAGGAGGGTGGAGCCAGGTTGGGATTCCAGCCTCCTGAAGGACCCAGCTGTGGATTATTTTCACCAAGATCATTCAGCTTTTAAGGAAAAGCCTAAACCAAACCCAGGACTTCAAACAACTCTGAGGGTTTCCTCTCCTGCTGCATTCCTACTCTGTCAGGCTCTCATAAATCAGCATAACTTCACCTCAGCAGAGCTCTGGGGTAAAAACTGCAGCCTCTCTTATCTCAGATCTGCCCTACAAACAGGTAGGAATTAAGGAAGAGCCAAATTAATAACACAGGTGTTAATTATAATCCTTGCAGCCTCCTTGACTAACTGGTGCACAAACAACCTGCCAAATAATTCACAGCTGAAAGAGTTCCCTTCTGTCTTGTCACTGAGCACAGAGGACTTTAAAATAGTCTTTCGAGTCTTTTCAGCCCTTGGCACAGCTGAAACATTCTCCTGGTGGACAGGAAAAGGTCCATTAGTTGTGGATTTGTGTCCTGCAAAGTGGTTTCATTTTATAAATCTGAATATTTAAATCAAAGGAGTTCTCTTTCTTTACCATCACACTTTTGGGTTTGTCAGGGAACGAAACCCTGATAAGCTTGAAGCTTCAATTCCTGTTTCTGACGTGTCTTAACCAGGTTTCCATCCTAAATACAGAAAAAAAGTGGTAAATTCTGACAGCAGATCCCCCCTGAACCCACCCCATGAGTCTCCCTCCTACATTGAACTGCTCTGGGAGGTGGAACTAAAATAAAGAACCCTGGCAAGGTGTGAGCTGGGATGGATCTGCCACAAGAAGGAGCAGTTTACTGGAATGAAGTCCTTTAACATCAGATCAAAGCAGCTTTTGTCTTATTTTTCCTTAGGTTGGTGGGGTTTTTTAAGCTTAAATTATTAGGAACTGCATGGGCATAGAGTTTCCCCAGGGTTTTTAGCCACCTTTTCCTCAGACAGCTGCAGCCTGGCTGGGGCCGTGCATGTGAGGGAACAGTGACATCAGGTGGATTATCCTGCTCATCACAGGCACATCCCGTTTTTTCTGTGGAAACTTTTACAGGAGAATGGGCAAGTGCCTGCCATGGTGGGATTGTATCCATCTGGAAACAGTGTGGAAGAAGGAGCCAGGCTTTTCTCACCGAAATAATGCCAAACCCCAACCAAGCAAAAGGAAGAAATTCATATCTTGGGCTAAATTCTTGAAGGAAAAATTTATGATGCAATATTCCCCTGTAATTCCCTATATTTAAGCTATTTCCAAGAGTAAAAGAGATCAAAATAACACTGATTCTATTAGAAATCCCCACCCGATCAGCATCTCAACAACAAGTCTTTCCCTCAGACTGGAACCTCCCCAAACCCACACAGATGTCCTTTGAGTCATTTGGCACAAATTTCACAGTATTTCAAAGTACAGCACCACAGCCAAAACTCCTGAGGGAAAACTTTGGAGAAGAAGGAAGAGTTTAAATCCAGCTTTTCTGATTCCCTCTTCACCTGCCAGCAACAGGAAATTATTATTCAGGGTGACACAAACTGTACTGGACACTTTATTGTATTTACAGAGTTAAATCAAATGTATGTTCACAGAAATTCTTAGTAAAACTTCTGTTGAAGCACCTCTGTGCAGCAAAAGGAAATAAAACCAGATGATTTCAAGTCTGTGACATCCTCCCCCCACACTTCTGTCCCCTCTGGGTTTGCAGAGTGAAATTTGGTTTTAAAGCAAACTAAAAAAAAAAAAGATGGACCAAAAATACCTGTAGAGGTTTTTAAGAGTTCATAGCTGATTTATTTATTAATTATACACTGTGCATATTGCTTTTAATCCACTGATACAGGCATGGGTATAGTACAATATTCATAACACTCCACAGAATTTTCTGATCCAGGGCTTTGCAGGGGAGTTTTTTGTGGGTATTTGGAGTTCCCTTCCCAAGGGAACAGGAACTACAGGCCTGAGCTTCCCCAAAATATTAATACATGGAATAATCTACCAATATCATAAAAGGCTTCAAAC
Source organism: Manacus vitellinus (assembly GCF_001715985.3). Lineage (NCBI taxonomy): Eukaryota > Metazoa > Chordata > Aves > Passeriformes > Pipridae > Manacus > Manacus vitellinus. Next base: position 2,102,915 of record NW_021940571.1, read on the forward strand.
CACTGTGCCAAAGAGACAGGGAGAATTCTCCCCATGTAAGAAATTCAAGCAGTAAGAATAGGTAGGCACTCTACCTAAAAATCCACCAAACTGGAATAAAATCTCTCCCTCTGGACATCCTTCCTTCTCAGTTGCCTCCAGAATTCCAATGGATAATCCCCAAGTCAGCCAGCTGCCCTTTACACTGCAGAAGTTGCAAGGAAAGAGCTCTCAGGGATGGGAGGAACTTCTGGAATTACATTGCAATGCTTGCAGCAGAAATTGAACTCAAATTGCTGATTCTCTGGAATATTATCTATAAAAAGTTAATTCAGGACCATTATATTTCAGGGTACAGAGGGGATTCTGCTCCTTTTCACGATCTTGAGATCAGTTTGAAATGTTTAGTGATGGTTTTCTGTTATTCTGTCAGCATTTCTGCTCCCTCCCCACCAGTGGCATCCTCAGAAATATGGAGATCCTCCAGCATTTCAGCCAGGCTGATCCTGGGGGGCCCATCCTCATCTGTGTCACTCTCCACTGGAATATCTGCATCTAAAAACACACAGAAAAACCCCCAAACAACAGTTAAGCAAAGAAAACAAACCCCAAACCAACCCCAGAGAAGGAAGGAGAAAAAAACCAAACCAACAACCCCAAACCAACCAACAAATCACAAAACCAACAACCTCCTAAAAACCAACAATCCCATGGCAATTCCCCTCGTGGAAAAACATGAATTATGTATCAAATCCTTCACCCAGCAGTGGGAGAAAATATGTTTTTCCCTCTCATATTAGAGGCAAGGAAACAAAAACCATCAGCAGTGTAGGGGAAGTACACCTGTGAAATATATTTCTCCATTCAGGAGTAGTTCAGAGAATGCAAATACACAACTTCAGGAAAAGTATTTCCCCTCAAACAGCCAGGATTTACAGTTGAATTAAGCAGATGAAAAAGCCTTACTTCTGTAAATGTTGACATTTTTCCTTATGGCTTCATCCTCTTCCAGATCTTCCAGGAAGTCCTGGTATTGCCTGTGAACAATGTGGAATGTCTTTACTCACTTCTCCTCTGGATTCATGCAAATTTATAAAATAAACCCAAAGAATCAAAGCCCCACCAGACCTGCTTTTTGAGAGCATTCCCACATTTCCAACTCACTCTTTCTGCCTTTTTTTAACCACCTATTAATTTCCAACTCGTTTTAATTAGTTTAACTCTCATTGCCTCATTGTTTTCTACTCAGTTGGAGGTTATTTAGACCGTGCTGCTGCTGTATCAGCTGTCACTGGGCAAACCCAGGCAGATACTGAACCTTTCATCATCTGTATCCGGGGCTTCCCTGTCCCTCTCCAGCTCCTTCAGCTTCCAGTTCCGGCGCCGCTGCCGTTTGCTGCGGTCGTAGCTCTTCTTGATCAGCACCTGCAGGGAAAACCAGCCCCTATTTACACACTCACCCTGCAGTGCTGCTGGAAAACACTCCCAAAATCCAAACCAGCTCCCAGGTCTGCACTTGGGCAGCTCAAATCAGGAGAATGGGCGCTCAAAAATTCAAGAAACTAATTCTTAAATCCGACGCTGTTCCAATTTTGCTGTTAATATCCCCTCTTCCTTCAGGCACTGGGGAGTATTCCCTGTAAAATCATAGTCCCCACTAGCCCTGGGAAGAGCAGAGAACTCTGTGCAGAGAAAGGAATTTTCTTACCACATCAGGAATATTGTGTGGGTTCATCTTGTTGGCAAACTCGTCATTTAAGTTGCAGTTGGCCAAGTCAAACCTAAAACAAAAATGGCTGGTTTAATGTATTTTATATAAATCCACAAAACTGAACTCAGTGGATCATGTTTGCATTAAAGGGCAGCACAGTGTAAGTTACAGCTCCTAAGAAAGAGAAATGTTTCCAGATGAAGTCCAAACAAAAATCCACATCAATATTGCAGCTGTCACAACCAGGAACAGCTCGGAGCAGTTGCTGTTCCCAAATTCTGTCCAGTGGCACTTCCCAACCTCCTGAACCCAAACTGCAACATCCATGGAGGTTCTGTTGGTTGGGCTCACGACAGCTCCAGAAACATTCATGTTTAAGCCTGTTTGAGAATCACCTGATTTGCCTGATCCTACAAAAATTTCACTTTTTTCATCATTGTGGTGATTTGTCGCTACCACACAAATAAAACTTTGGTGGTGTTTTAGAAATCCTTCCCACTTATTTATGTCCAACTTGTTATTCCAACCTGCACTCTAAAGGCAATACTTCAGCTCTCTCATTGCTAACACAAGGTGATTTTTTCTAGACTAAAGATTTCCTGATTAGGACCACCTCTTCATGACTCCATCCCTTTCGCTGATTCCATTTAGAAATCAGACCAGTTCAACTTTCCAGCGAATCTGAAGAATTCAGTCATTAACTAATCATTTAATAAAGGCCAAGAAAGAGTACAGACCCCAAGACAAGGTCCCCAGGGTTCAGGATGTGCCCCAGGTGTGTGCAGCAGAAGTACTGATGATCTGTGTCCAGCTCCGAGGTTTTCCGGACCCAGGCCTCGGCCAGAGTGTGCTTGGGGAAGGAAAAATCAAATTATTGGAATCAATCACTGCTTAATGAAAACATCTGCACTGCTGCATCACTGCTTTAAAGTACATTTGGAATGAAACTTGTGTTTCTACACCAAACATCCCACGTATCCATTGCTACTCCTCATTTCTCATCCTTACAAAAGCAAGGAAATGGACATTCCAACCCCTTCCAACAGGAATTCCTGAAAGGCTATTTCTGTAATGTGTTTTGGTGGCTTTTTTTTAATTTCATGACTTTCAACCACATCCAGCTTTCGACTGAGAAAAAGATACATTAATTCTGATCAAAAGGAAATGCTTATTTACTTCCACAAAGCCAATTCAATAATGAAAGAGCTGCAAAGCTTGTAGAAAATCATTTCCATAATGATAACAAAAGGCAGAATTTAAGCTCTCCAACAGAGAAGAATTTCTGAAAATGATCCCAAGAAGAGCTTTTGCCAGTGGCAAAAAGAACAGCACTGTGCAAGGCAGAACAACTCAGAACATCAATTCAGCTGAGGGAAGGGGAACAGGAGTCCTAAAACATGAATCAAACAGAGAATTCTGACCTTGTTCGACCTTGCACCTGCCCCAGCACCTTTTTTCTTCTCGTGGACCCTGTTGATGTCCATGATGATAAACTCCTCCAGCTGCTTGGGGTGGAACAAGCTGTTGAAAGGGTGGCGCCAGTAGGTATTCCCATCCACTTCAGCAACTGGAAAAAACCACCAACATGGGAGAGAATTTCTTGGGAAAAGGAACTGTTTAGCAAAATTAAGGCAGCTGCCAAACACATTTTGTTCATTCATTAAATATTTAGGGTATGACCCACGGTGCCACCTTGTGCTACAAGGGCAGCAGATCTGTGCCAGCCAAATCACACCTCCTGTGCCTGAAGCACAGACCCTTTATCCACAGATCTTTTGTTCACAGGAATTACTCTCCTGGATCCATCCTTATCGAAGGGGTTCTGCTGGTCAAGCTCCCATTGATCAAAGCACAGAACTTTTAATACTAAAGTGGCTACAAACTTAATCCAGAGAAAAACTAGATGCCACCTAAGTGAAATGCAAGTGCTTACAGAGACAGAGAACATCCATGAATTTAACACTAAACCTGCACATTTTGCCTGGGATCTTATGGGATAAAAAAAAAAAAATCAAGCTTGGAGAGCAATATCTTAGTTCACTATTACATTTCTACTGTATGGACAAATTTACAACATTAAGGTCCAAAAATACACGAGATTTTGTGGAAATAAATGAAAAGTAACCATGCCAGAAAAATCAGCTGTTGCCAGAGTGCAGAGAAGAACCCAACACTCACTCTGCAGAGTTCTGGGGTCGATGAGGTGGATGGCACTTGTCACTCGAATGCACACACAGATCTGGCCCATGTTCCCCAGGCTCTGTGCCAGTTTTGGTGACAGACACACAACATTGTCCTGGAAACAAAGAGAACATAATTTACACCCCTACTGCCTTCGCTTTTAACCAAGTCTTGAGAAAATTCTCAAATACAAATTTTAAACTTTGTGTTTTCAGTTTTCTAGCCAGTATCACCCAGTAACTTCTGCATTTCCCATGCAGATCCCTCCCCACTCCCCAAAAACCACAATCAGGCCTCCATCACCAAATCCAAACTGTTCCCACTTCACACAACACCCTGAAGATGAGGCAGAGAGAAGGTACCTTGCATATTGGAACGATTTCCACAGAGAAAGTGCTTTTGTAGTTGTAGACATTACTGTGAATGTCATGTGAGATCAAACGTTGGGACGATTTTGATCTATAAAACATAAAACCAGAGCCTTCAGGTAGCCAGAAGGATATTACCTGAATTACAGGAGATAATCAGCACAAAAAACAGCAACAAAAATACATGTTCAACCAACACAAATATTAAGGAAATAGAAAAATGCGTGAGGTGAGTTTTACAAGGGTTAAGTGGGAAACACGGGACCTCTGCAGAAGAAATTTTGTCTCAGCTAAAATACAGGTTCCTTACACTTTCACTTACAAAATTATTTAAAAATGAAGGATAAAAGACACTTCCCAAAAGCTTTTGAGCACTCAAGGCAATAAATTGAAATGCTTTACCTAGATGGAACTGTACACTGAAGAAAGTCCACCATCTTCTGGGCCTGTTGCTTTGAAGAGTAATAAAAATCCAGGCCATCTGAAAAGCGAAGAAAATATGATGAACAAACCTATTTCAAGGACAATCCACGGGTTAAGTGATCTGCTGCTTCTCTGGACAGAGCTGCCAGCACACCCACATAAAACCACTCATCCTAAAACCACTTTATTCCACCTCAAGGCCACCCAACCACCTCACTCACCGTGGATTTCCTTGATGCGAAGTGTATTTTGATGGAGCTTGTGCTTTAAAATCAGCTGCTCCAAATAGTAGAAAGTCTTCTTGTGCAGAGTCTAAAACCAAGCAAAGGTAAAACTATCCAGCTTATTTCAGAACCATCTAGTGCAAATGCAGTATCTCTGGAGAATAAACATTTATATGGAGAGATCATCTGGAGAAGGGGCATCCAAAGCCAAAACCAAGTAACCAGAAAGATTTTAGAGTGCTCTACTTATACCAAGTTACTTAAAGCTTCCATTTCTCATTTTTGTGTAACTGGTGGCTAGAAAAACGATTTCCTTTAAGGATTTAAATCTTTATGAACAATTTGTCCCACTGTTTCTAAACTACCTTAAAATACAGAAGGATATTTAGTGATCTGCAAAAGATCCTCCTGCCAGTATCATTTAAAAAAGAATATGTTAATAATACTGGGCAGCAGAAAGTTTTTCTCAACTAAGATCAGTAAGAAAAAAACAACAACCCTGAAGACACCCTGTGGCTGTCTGTGAGTCCATCTTTTTCTGAGAAATCCAGAAAAATCACCCAGCTCTTTGCCTGATTGTTCTGCCACAATCAAATGGAAATTCAGTTTGCCCCCACCTTTTGTCTGACTTGCACTACAGCTTTCCAGAAATCCTTGGCCTCAATCCTGTGACAGTCTTCACACATCTGAGACTGGACAACGTATTCCACCACAAACACCTGCTGCAGAACTGCTCCATTTATCACCTGAAAGACAAAAGTGTTCAAGGCTTCCTCATTAGTCCTGTCAATACAATAAAATATGTGACAGACATATATTTGGGGCACAAATAACAGCAGTATTTTCCTAACTTTACTGGAACAGACAATAACCTTCCTCTAACTGCGATGAGTGGTATTTTAATGACAAAATTTAGGCAGGATGAAATCTCAGAACAATAACAAAATCCTGTTTTTTGCCATAAAAAAACTTTTCAAAAATCACAAGGAGAATCTTGTGCTCCAGTTACCTCCTTCTGAACAGTCAGCTTCAGCTTCAGCCTCTTGGAATGTGGTTCTGTCCAAATGAAACCTGCATCAATCAGCCGGACCTGCCCGTGGGAAAGGACAAGAGCTCAGCACAACCAGCTCCAACTACTTTAATTAAAAATATACATATTAATATCCTAAATCTAATTAATAATGCTTGGGTAGAACACGGAGGTTGATCTATCTAAAATAAAGGTGATAAAACCACGGTCTGTCACACCAGAGTAACTGAATATACTATTCAACATCTCTGGATGCCAGGAAATTATGAATTTTGATAGTAAAATGGTTAATAATATTGTCTATATTTAAGTACTAACCCAGCAGCAACAAGCTCAATAAGGCAATGATCCAATACAAATGTTCAGGAGTGTGGTAAAAATCAATTCTTTGCCTAAAACACTATCTCGGATATTTTCCTCTAATAATACTCTCACCCTAAGAGATGCTTTATTCAACTTAAACCTGTGACTGTTGATTTAATCTACATATAGACCTCTGCAACCCTCTTTCATATTGCCACAAACCAGTGAGAACAAGTGTTGTATAAACAATTTTAAAAATGTTGATAAACTCTACACAGTCCAAACAGCTCCTCCAGAAGGACAGAATCCTGCACAAGTTTGCTGGACTTTATGCAGTACCAACACTCTATGAAATACCCACGGGATCAGCTGCTCACCTTGCTCAGGGAAGCTTTGATTTTTTTCAGGCACAAAGCAAGAAGCTCTCTTGATTCCAAGGAGCACTGGATCCAGGTTCCTGGAGGCTGGAGATACCTGTGGAAAACAGTTCTAAGATCATCGAGTCCAACCATTTCCCAGCACTAACTCCCATCCCCAAGTGCCAAATCCATGTGGCTTTTAAATCCCTCCAGGGATGGGGATCCACCCCTGCCATGGGCAGCTGTGCCAGGGCTGGACAGCCCTTTCCACGAAGATGTTTTCCCTAAACCGCCCCTGGTGCAATTTGAGGCTGTTTCCCCTCATTCTGTCCCTTGTTCCCTGGGAGCAGAGCCTGACCCTCACCCGGCTCCACCCTCCCATCAGGGAATTTTCGGGAATAAGAAGGTCCTCCCTGAGCCTTCTCACCAGAGTTGTGCTCTTTTGCTCTCTACACCGAGACTGACGCATTCCAAGCGCATTTTACTGCCATCCCCACCGATTTCCCAACTTTATTTCAAGTACCACAAACTCACCACTTAAATCATCCAGACCCCACACACCAGCACCCTCACATACACAAATACACACAAGGAGGTGCTGGCACATCCCATGAGACCCGAAGACTCGGAGAGGAGGTCGGGGGGAGGCCGGAGGAGGGGAGAGGACGATCAGATACCTCACCTTTCACACTGTTTGCAGAAGTGGACGGTGCCCTGCTTGGGGATGCCCTCGGTGATGTCCACCTGTGCCCGCAGGCAGCCCACGCACATGTTGGCCGGGTTGGGCGGGATGGGCACCCCGCACTGGCAGCACAGGCTGGAACACAGGGAGGGGGGGAAGGACAGTCAGTCACCAACATATAACCGGGGTGCCACCCCCAGCCCCTCATCCCCTCACGTGTGTCCCTGTGAGGGCTGTGCCGACCCCAGGTACCCCACGGCCCCCATATCCCCCCATATCCCCTCACATGTGTCCCTGTGAGGGCTGTGCCGGCCCCAGGTACTCCATGGCCCCTCACACGCGGCCGCGCTGCCGGCCGGGACAGGAAGGGGCGGAGGCGGCGGCGCCGGTTCGGCCCCTCGGGAGGGCGGGCTGAGGGAGCCGTGAGGGAATGCCGGCATGGCGCCTCCCGTTCCCTTCCGCATTTTAACGGGAATAACATTTTAATCA
>NW_021940571.1:2111138-2154553 GCF_001715985.3 Manacus vitellinus
GTGTCCTGATTTATTTATTTATTTTATTTTTTTCTCATGACAATGTAAGTTGCTATTTTCCACTTTACACCTCCTCATTTTTCTCGTGTGTTTTCACACCCGCAAATCCCCACTGGAATTGGCGTGAATTTTGAGTTGTGCCTGAGGAGCTGCTCCTTTGCACCTAATTAATGCTTTAAGGGATGCTGCTAATTTACCTTTAATAAATACTATTATCAAGCATTTTTATTGTTTTCTGACCTGTTTTTCGGCTGTGGCTGAGTGTCTCCAAATGCTACTCCAAGTGCTTTTTGAAAAGAATTTCCAACTTTGGTGGAAAGAGTAGGATTAGGGATGTTTGGGCATTGAATTCGTATTACTTTCGGTATTGATTTTGAAAAGAAAATTGCAAATCGGTTGAAAAAAAGTCAACCGCTCTGAAAAAAAAAAAAGCCTCTAGTTTCAGAGTTAAATTTAGAATAGACACGCTCTTGTAGAAATGTATTTCTTGTAGAAGTGGGTAAACCCCAGATTTTCTGAACTTCTCCCTTTGTTTAGTCCTCCTATATCTGAGCAATAAAATCATATATTTTTTTTTTCCTGAAAACACAGATTTTAGATTAGATACAATAGGTTATGTGTTGGTGCAGATGCTTGTAAATGAAGAAACAAACATTCCAGCTGGGGTTCAGTCTTGATTTGAAATCATTAGGAAGCATAAATAAGAGTCCTCATCCTGTCACTAATTTCTGAAGGATTAAACTATGATAATTATAATTTAATTTACTTTTAGGATGTGAAACTACTCCCGGAACCCACTGGCACCTGCAAATTTCCAAATGGAAGATGCAGTTTCAATAGTGGAATAACAGGATGTTATCCTGATGTCAGTTCATCTACTGACTTGTTTTTCCTGATACCAGTTCTTAGCAAAGAATTTTAGGATTTTTATGAGTTTACTTTCCAGTAAACTTGATGCTTGATGCTTGTCTCCAGTACAAAAATATTTGGATTTAGAAGGAGTTGATTGAATTAGATTTCATTCCTGGTGTACCATAACAACCCTTTGGAAAAGAGGAACTGCCACGGCAAGGGGTTGGATGGAGATGATCTTTAAGGTGCTTTCCAACCCAAACCTTTGTGTGATTCCATGATTTTGTGATACCAAGGTTTGTTTGTGGGTCACCATTTGTGACAGAGAAAAACTGAGCTGAATTGCATCAACACATCGTGTGGGATTTATTTAATGTGGTAATTTTCTCATGGAAAGGAAGAGTTGTTTCAGCTGGGGACTGAAAATCACAGTCTGTCGAGTTGTCTGATGTGTTTTTTCTTCTTTGGCACATTTTTCTTTGATGGGCTGCTTGTCTTCACAGACTATAACTCAGTTCTGCTCCTTTGAAATTAAGTTTCTTTGCAGACCTCTCTGGAGACTATTGACCATATTAATGAAAAAAAAAAAGAAAAGAAAATGGGGAAAAAAAAAAGTGTTTCCTTGCATCGAAGTTTCATTTCAGAACCTCTGCTACACAGTGGGTGTTATATAGTTTTTACTTTCAAGCCTTGATGAATCACTCAGCCTTTGTTTTCTTTGATTTATGAAATAATACCCTTCCTGTGAATTCCAGGCTGTCACTTGGAGAGTCTCAAGAGGGGTAGGACAAAGCCTGTCATTTATGGGAGTCAGATCTTCTGGGAAGTCACCGGTGGAGGGGGAGATTTTGATCCTAATAGCGCTGTAAAAGTTTCCACTTCAGTTTTATTTTCAACTGCAGTTTTCTCCACCTAATTTTGGTGCTAATATATTAAACCCTACCTCAGCTCAAGACTGAGTTCATATCAGAACTGGGTTCTTTGTGCTCACCAAGGTACTTTGTACTACCTCTGTTTTCCTCTGGCTGCCACCCATCCGAGGACACTTTGTATGTTTTAAACTGTCTCAGCACCACTTGTGAAAAATTTTATGCAATAAATGTATTTTTACACAATAAACAGGATAAAAAGCAAAGCACAGAATTCCCTGAGAACTTTAGCAATGGTGGGTCTGGATTCCAGAACTTACTGTGTAGGTTTTGGCCACAATAAATTCATGGGAAGGATATTCCTGTGATTAATTTAACAGACACCTGAGGTCACTATTCCCTCACAGAAACTGGATCCAGGAAAGGAGGTGCCAAAGCTACCTGAGGAGCTCCTGGGACCTCGTGTCCAGTTGGAGCTGCTCTGACCCTCCAAAAGAGGTTTTGCCCTGCTCTGGGCTGCTCTTTTCATTAGCTGTGGAAATTTAGACGTAAAATTAAAAAAAATTTAAGAACAGAATCAAAGGACATTGTTTTACACATTTTTTTAATATTAACTCAAAAATAGATTTGGGATTCAGAGCAGTGTGTACAGCTCCCAGGACATTCAGCACCTCCAAGTCACAAATTGATAAAAATACCCTAATTTAACTGTAGGATTTTAGTAACAGCAATAACAATGAATCACCTTTATGATCTTTACTGCTGCCCAGTTTAGTTTTTAAGAGGATTGTGGTGACACCTCATGTGTATTTTTAGTTGTTGAGGTCCTGAGCATTCCCACACTCCTGCCAATTTTGCTCTTTTCCTATTGCACCAAGTCATAGTTTGGAGGAATGGAGTAGTTTCCATTCAGAGAGCAGACAGCAGGATTATAACCAGGACTGGGAGAGGGGAATTGAAGGCAGGGCTGTGGCCAAGAGGGATATTTAAGGATCCAAGGTGGAGGCAGCAGCTCCCTGTGCCCATGGTTCTGGAAGCCATGGGAGGCATTCTTGGGCAGGAAGAGGTTGTGCCTGGCCTGCGTGTGAGGTGGCAACTCCCAGCTTCCAGTTATATTCCAAGCAGGATCTAGCTCCCAGTTCAGGTTGTAATCCCTTTGGGAAAACAAGGTTTTCCTTGCCTTTCACGGATTGCCAGCTAGGAAGTTGCAAACTAAGAATTCCAAAAGGCAGAGCTGTCCCTTGGCTGCTGGTTCAGTTTGTCCTCTGTGGTCTCAAGGAGGGATGTGAATGGGAGGAATAATGTCAGCTGATCCCATTGGGACACTCCACTTCCAGGGGCTGCTTTCTGTGAGTTCACCTGCACTAAATTTACTGGGATAATACTCCAATTATTTTCCAGTTCTTACCTATTTCTTCAGCTCGTTGTGAGGAATCCAATTAGCAACCCCAATTTATGGTGTGAGCCACAAACATTATCCCTGCTGAGCTGCAGAGGCAGGAACAAAGAGAGCTGAAAAGAAACTCCTTTAAAGTGGCTTGGGATGGGGCTCAGGATATTGTGACACTCCACTTTCAGCTGATGTAGAGATGAAACGTTGCATCATCAGCCTTAATGAGCTTCGTCACAGCACAAACACCTGTGGTTTGCTTTCCTTTTAATGTGTGGTGTGAAACTTGCATGTGGGGTGGGTTTGCAGGGATACCTCTGGAATATCTGAGGGTGCAGAGGTGGGAAATGCTGCCCTGTGTCAGCAGAGGGGGATAATTCCCAATCTTGCTGAAGCTCAGAGTGCCACAGGCAGAGCTGCTGGGTTTGTGCAGTCAGAGGCACAGGGGCAGTTTTGCACTGAAGGGCATTCCTAAATTCCTGGAACTTTTAAAAGCCACTGCTATGCCTGTCATGCTGTTAAAAATGGGAATTTTTCCTAGTAGCCTTTATAAAACAAAATAACTCAAACCATAAAGTTGCTTGAATTGAGCTGCTCGAACAAGGAGATATCCTAAATTGGTGAAATTAGATTTATATTGAATATTAGGGAGAAAGTCTTCCCTGTGAGGGTGGGGAGGCCCTGGCACAGTTTGCCCAGAGAAGCTCTGGCTGCCCCTGGATCCCTGGAAGTGTCCAAGGCCAGGTTGGACGGGGCTTGGAGCTGCCTGGGCTGGTGGGAAGTGTCCCTGCCCATGGCTGGGAGGTGGAACAAGATGATCTTTAAGGTCCTTTCCAACACAAACCGTTCTGGGATTCTGTGATTCTATGAAATTGGATCTCCTGTGTATTGCAAGGGAAAATCCTCCCCTGGTAACTTCTGTTCCTCAGCAGCTCCCAATTTGTGTTTGTCAAACATCCCAGCTTGTTGTTTCTTGATAACCACGAACAGTCGTGGCAAAGATTTCATTTTAAGGAAAAGCATGGACAGCAACCAGGGGGGGTTGCTTTAGTCCTGGTGTGTTTATTACCTGCACCAGGATGCACTAAACCTAACCCTCAGATTAGGAAAGAATTGTTTTAAAAAGCTAAATATTTGCTCATCAGAACACGACAGGAATCGTAGAGACTATTGAACAGTAGCTGTTTGCTTGGCACTTGCCTTTTGTCATCTTCCATGTCAGCTGAAAACACCTCATCCCATTAAAAACAAAAAGTCTCATCCCATTGACTGGCTAAAGGAAACCTGGTGAGAGGGTGGGTTGTGCTGAGCTGTGGAGCTGCCAGGAGAGGGTCCACACCAGTGTCAAGTTTGGACACTGGTATCAGTAAAATGAATGGATTTTTAAAGAATTTATATTTTCAGCTCTCAGCACTTTGAGTTCTCTTACGAGAGAATATGAGACTCCATGTGAGCTCCACACCTGCCCATGGCAGGGGGTTGGAATGAGATGATCTTTAAGGTCCCTTCCAGCCCAAACTATTCTGGGATTTTATGGGAATTGCGATTTGCAGGTAAAAATATTTTGCACATTTTGTCTGTTAAAAACCTGTGCATAAAAATTATGGATAGTGTTGAGGTTTCCTAGACTTGCTTCACTCTGGCTGGAAACAAAACCAGAGAAAATGCCAAAAAACAGTTCAGTGCACTTCCCCTAGAATCCAGCTTGCATTCCTTGTCCTTTGGGATGTACTCTACTGCTTCTCCCTCCATCTCTGCTGTTGGGGGTAGAGGGAGAGGACAGGAGGATGGGGAGGCAGGAATTGTGTGTTTTGATGTGGATGGAAGAGCCAGAGATTGATGGTTTCTGGGGGAGAATTTGGTGGTGGAAATGGGAGCTAAACTACATGGAAACTATGATCCAGCTTTGCAAAAGGACCATATGGAGCCAACTGGAGAGGGTAGGAAGGGAAGGTGATGGAAAATTAAACCACTGTATGAGCTTTCTTGCACAGGGCTGGACCAGCCTGGGGTCTGCTCTGTCCATGGGTTCTGCTCTATCCATGGGTTCTGCTCTATCCATGGGTTCTGCTCTATCCATGGGGTCTGCTCAGTCCATGGGGTCTGCTCTGTCCATGGGGTCTGCTCTATCCATGGGATCTGCTCAGTCCATGGGGTCTGCTCTATCCAGGGGATCTGTTCCATCCATGGGATCTGCTCAATCCTTGCCTCTCCAGAGTGCAACCAGGGAGAAGTGTTGAGAGCCTTTGTGCTGTCCAGACTTGGTGCCTCCTTCAGTAAGCCATGGGAATGTTCCAGCAGCCCTGTATCTCTGGGATAATCCTCTGAGGCAGGGCAGGACTGCAAAAGAGTCCAAGTCAAAGGGACCTGGGGCAGAAAGAACCTGAGAACTGAACTGTGTGATTGTAGGGAATTTGTGCCAGAGAGCGTGGACTGATAAATGAGTATTGCTTAAACAGTCAGGGAAGGAAAACATGGAATGAGGAGGAGGAGGAGGAGGACAGGGACACTGTGCCCATCCAGAGCTTTGCCAGACCACTTGAACATTGAATCATCCTACCAGTAGTAACTTAAGACATGCTGAGGTGCCAGGTTTGATATATGCAATGGCAATTAGCTCTTTCTTCTTATGTATTTATTATTTTCTTTTGCATGCACCAGCCCTCTCTGATGGCATTTGCATTTATAATTATGCATGGAGATAAATTCTCAGGAAGAGATGGTGCAATTGTGGTGGGTTGGATTTTCCTTTCCACCTCTCCCATCCTGTTGGCACACGCACGACAGGGAGAGCTGACACATGGCCATTAAAAGGTGTCTGTGCAGGTATTGCTCAGCCAGAAAATTGCAAAACCAGAACTTACTGCATTGGACGAGGGAGTGGAAACTTCCCAAATGCTGCAGCTCATTATTTATTTAGGAGGATCTGCATTTGTATAAAAGACAATCCCAGTGAGGCTCGTTTTGATATTGAAGATTTCTTGGGGAAAAGAAGCCACGGGTCCAGGGCTGCTGCAAAGTGCCCTTATTTCAGTGCCCAAGTGCTGTGATGGGTGGAGTGGGTTTTAGAGGGCACAGAAATTCATAGAGGCATGGAATGATTTGGGTTGGAAGGGACCTTAAAGATTCCAACCCCTCTGAGATGGGCAGGGACACCTTCCAGTAGCCCAGGCTGCTCCAAGCCCCATCCAGCCTGGCTTTGGACACTTCCAGGGATCCAGGGGCAGCCACAGCTTTTCTGGGCAACCTGTGCCAGGGCCTCCCCACCCTCCCAGGGAACAATTTCTCCTAATACCCAGTTCTGAATAAAAAGCTGATACCGAACTGGGTGTGGGGCTCTGAGGTATTTTGGTGCCACGAAAATGTATCTGTGATAAGGAAGAGCTTCTGGAGAGCAAAATGCTCAGATTTTTTGATAGCACGTGAGTCACCTCTTACAAAATGGGAAAGGTCGGAGCACAGGAAGCACTTGGCATTTTTTGACGTGCCTCCAGACCACCCACGAGGCAGCACTGCTGGGGGCAGGTGCACACACCTCAACAGTGGCCTGATCCCACTGGATTCCATCAAGCTCTGCCTTCGATTCTCACGTGAGGAGAAATAGTGGAAAGGGAAGTCCAAAGTGTTCATCTGTGGCGTGGAGAAAGCTCCTTGAGGTGTATTATTTCCCTGGAGTGAAATATCTGGGACATCCCATACTTCCCTGAGCAAGGCACCAGAATATCCATAGCTGGATGTGTCGACTCGGTTTGCACCATCTCTTTTTCCAGTTGTTACCTCATAAATCACTCAATCTCTGTGCATTTGGCAGATAATTGGTGCGTGAGAGCTACCAGGCTTCTCTCTTGTGCAATTTATGGCTGGGGAGAACACAAGGAACCGATAGAAGCTCTTTCTTCTGCCAACATGATGGGTGAGGCCTTGCTCCCCATCCTTTAATTACATTGCTGCAATCCCATTCCAGCAATCCCATTCCAACCCTCTCTGTGTCAGGGTGTTTGTCCCAAGCCTGACCTCCCTTGTTTTGTGTCAGAATCTCCATGATGTGCTTTTTACCTGCATTTTCTCTTCTCCTCCTGTTCATCTTTTTCTAAATACCAAAAGCTCATAAAGATTCACAGTGTGTAAATCATCCTTTAGGATGACCTTGAAATAATGAGATATTTCTGATCTCATGATTCTGGAGCAAAATAGGAGCTGCCAGAACAAACTAACAGAAGCAGCACCTTGGCTGACAGAAATCTATCCCTGGCACTACCACAATTTCATCCCTCTTTGCTCAGTCATTGTAAGAAAAGCAGAATCTGACTCTTTTTCATGTAGATTTTTCCTATTCTCCGTCATGTGGATATTTCAATTCTCCTCTTTGTCCTGGTTCTTGATTTTTTTTCCTCTTGCCTTAGCACTTCTCAGCAGTAAGATCCATATTTTGATGCAAAAGGTACATGGGCATCTTTTTAACTTCACTTCTAAGCCCAGACTAAAGTGTGTTGGTAATTGTGGGGGGGTGCTACGACTTATATCAGGCCACATGAAGTGATTTCTAGAGCCTATTTCCGGCTTGGAGCTTATTCTAATATAAAGAGAGCCTTGGTTATCCAGGTAAAAACTGACTGTAGTAAAACACCAGAATCAGCAGAGTTTATCAGCTCTTCCCTGTCCTGATGTAACAATGGCTGAAATAAGGGTGGAGCAGGCAGGGATGATGACAAGTGGGAATTTTCAGAATTAATTCTTGCCTCCACCTGTGAATCAGAGCCCCACAACCAGGGAGTTTCCATGGAAGTTGCCTGGAGACATTTTCATAATTTGGGCTCATCAAATCAGGCAGAAGATTGCCTACTCTGAGGAATAAATATATTAAAGCTGATCATGATTAGAAGCACTTTGATCAGTTCAGGCTGAGTTTTGCCTCCTGTGTGTAAGGACATAGTGAAGAGGAGCCAGTTTTGTTTCGGCTCTTGCTGACGGAGTCGTGGGACAAACTCAGATCCAGCCTTTGGGGGATCTCGGGAATAATACAGGCATCAGACCTCCTGTGTCAGCTGACAGCCACTGACAGCACACAGCATTTTCAGTTTCCTGAGATTCAAGGTAGATTATTTTACTGGAACGTTTCAATAATTTCCACTCCCTTGATTCCCTTGACTGCAACCAATTTGTAACGGGGCTGCGTGTTGGGTGGTTTGATGGGGCTGAAGAAGCTGAGGATTTGCACTTCAGAAGGAGTCCAGCTTTGCTGCTGACTTCCCAGTTTTTCAGTTTGTGGTAGGATATCAGGAACTTGCCGATAGAACCATTTTGCAGTGGTGTTTTAAGAGAAAATGATTAAAATGATTTGGGCAGGGGTCGACTCGTGCCCTGCGAGAGGACAGCACTGCTGTTGGTGCAACGCTGCACGTTGAACATTTTGTGTGAATGTGAGGAAGTTATTAAAAGTTCAGTAATATTTCATTTGAAAATTAGCCTGTTCTGCCTTAATTTCCAGTGCTCAGCTTGGCACGTGGCCACTTGTCCACGTCTGTGCCCCGGGGTGCAGTAATTCATCTGTGAGAATTGTCCCAATTTCGGCTCACGCTGCTGCTGCTCTAGTGTGATTTGTGGTTCATGTGGTTCTGCTGTTACTACACCTGCTGTGCTTCTTTTCCCGTGGCTTAAATAGCTGGTTCTTTCCTCTAACTTCCACGTAATTAGGGAATTGAATTCTGGAAGTGGAGCATTGCTTTGGTCAGAGGTGAAAGCAGACAGAGACAAGGTGGGTGTTCACAAGGAGCTCAGGACATCTGTCCTTTGCAGCAGAAACTTCCTACCATGGAGAGCAGAATCGTGGGATGGTTTGGGTTGAAGTGACCTTGAAGATCATCCAGTTCCACCCTTGCCATGGGCAGGGACACCTCCCACTAGCCCAGGTTGCTCCAACCTGGCCTTGGACACTTCCAGGGCTGGGGCAACCACAGCTTCTCTGGACAACCTGTGCCAGGGCCCCACCACCCTCCCAGGGAACAATTTCTTCCCAACATCCCATCTAAACCTCCTCTTTTCTAATTTAAATCCATTCCCCCTCGTCCTGTCAGTACACGTCCTTGTCAATAGTTTCTCTCCATCTTTCTTTTGGGCTCCCTTCCCTGTACACACATTTTTATTTGTAGGAAGTTTCTGAGAGGGATCTCTGTGGGGGCACATTTCTCATGTATGGCAGATTTTGAGTGCTATTGGTTGATGATCTAAACTTGCTGGTTTGAAAGATTTATAAAAGGCCTTTCTAAAAAATTATTTACTTAAAGTACATTTATGACATTTTTCACTTGATAAAAACTTTAGGACCTTTTAACTTTTAACCATAACGGTGTGAATCATTATAAGTAAAAAAAACCCACCTTTTTTTTTTCAGTAATTTCTCATCCAAACCAAGAATCTTAAATTATGGCTGGACCACAGCAATAATAAAACTTAAAAAAAAAAAAAAAGTACTTGGACTTCCTTAAGATTTCAAAACTTCATTAACGTGGGGGCTCATTTTTCATGGAATTCCATGTAAATTGGGCACTCAGAGGATGATTTATCTCCACAAGTGACTGGTTTGGATGCAGGTACCCACAAGGTTTGTAGGATAGGAAGTGGCAGCGCTTCCCCACCAACCACCTTGGATTATTTTTCCAGTCTTTTCCAGAAAGATCAGGGGAAAGGATGGAAACAGAGCTTTCTCTTTCTTCTGTTGATAAGCAGTGAGGAGGAGCCACTCTAAGGCTCTCTGTGGGAATATCACACTTCAAATTAAGTTAGGACTACATTTAGTCACTGCTTGCTAAGCTGAGTTTAGTCATGGACGTCTCATCCCACTGATGACCCTCAAGCTAAAAAATGCTGCTGTCCTATTTTAATCTCAACTTTTTAATTAATGTAATAAAAGTACATCCAATAACTTAGGAATAAGCCTGGTAGATGTGCAGGGGCAGTGCTGGTGATCCTGATCCATGTTGCTGGGCAAGACCAGGAAGGAAGTTATTAAAATATATATAAATATATATTTCCAACTAAGGAAAAGGTCCTTGGGAAGCTGTTTTTAACAGTCTCGGGTAAAGGATGCCCAGAGGGACTTCAGGGAGAAAGTTCTGGAGGTTCATGGTGGGTAAAAGCTGCCCAGAGGGGCTTCAGGGAGAAAGTTCTGGAGGTTCATGTTCTGACCACGTTCATGTGGAGTCGCCCTCGGTAATGGATTTGGGAGGTGATCCATGAAATTGGCCGGGAAACCTTTATGGCAGGATAAATGGGAGCTTTGATGAAATGGAATTAAGAAAATGAGTTTTAAACAAGAGAGAGGTATGGTGCTGGCCAGCTGAGCCCCCAAATTTCTCCTGACTTAATTTAATGGTGCATTTGTACTTTCGGGGTCAGTGCAGCTGGAACGGGTTCATCTCCCCTTCCTGCTTTTGGTTTGGTTTTCACTGTTGGGTTATTGGTTCTGTTTACTTTTAACACACTCCTTTCATTTGGCCTTTTTTTTTTTTTTTTGGTGTAAAAACCTTGAGCTACTGTGCTCAGCCTGAACTACAATTAGCAGGGTAATAATGGAGCAATTAAGTGCAATTAATGTGGAGCAATAATGAAGCAGGAGAAAACAGTGCCCTGCCAAGGTGCTTTATACTTATACATACTCCTCACAACGGGGCTGTTGCCCATGTGCTGGACATACTGGTGTTACTGGGAGCTCCAAAACAACACCCTGCTTCCACCTTACAACCTCTTTCCATCCTGGATGAATGGATTCATCTACAGGAAAAGGGATTTCAGCGCTGGAGCAGAGTTTCCCAAGCTGTGATGTGGTCTCAAGCTGTCAAAAGTGTTATCTCACCTCCTCTCTCTTTTAGTTGGGGGGAAAAAAATTGCTTCTGTTCATTGCTGAGTGCCAAAAATGCCTTGAAGTCTCCTGCTGGAACCCACAGATTTTGAATAATAAGTAGGTAGAGTTATTCTAGCTTTTTCAGCAGCAAGGAGAAGTGCAAAGGGTTGGGAAAATCTCAAAAGGCTTTTTAGCAGAGGTTATTTTCATCTGTTTCTTTCCTTCCTGGTGAATACCTCTCACCCCAAACCTTTGAAATTTAGTGAAGCTGAAGAACTCACTCAAAAAAAAAAAAGGAATTTTCGCTGGAGTAAGGCTGCAGGAACCCTCCCAAAAAGCAGCTGCTGCTGCTTTTCCTCTGTCTTCCTGCACCTCCTCCAAAGCCAGACAAAGATAACAGGCCCAATAAGGAAGAAAAGTGCTTTCCATGAATCCCATCCCTCTTCCTGAGCAAAGGAACTTCCTTATTCTGTTTGCTCTCAGTTAAATGTTTAAATAGCACTATTCCATCGGGGTGTGTGCCTTGGAGACAGGAGACCCAGCCTTTGCAAAACTATGGAAAAGTGTTTTTCCTTGTCCTCCAAAAAGCAGGTCAGTTGGGTTTGATGACATGGGGAAGAAATTCCCTTTTTCAGAAATTAAAAAATGAGATGTTACTGGAAACAGGATTGATGAGGAGATGCCAAGGCATTTACATCATCATATCATCTAGTTAACAAACAGAATTGAAAATAAAATTTGGCACAGGTTTTTTGTTCAAGCACCAACTTGCTGGGTAAATATTTTTGTTTTTTTCACCTCTGACATTTGGCTTGTAACTTTTTGGTCTATTTGAGACTATTTTAAATCTATTTTATGGGCTGCTAACATAGAAAATGTCACAGGTATTGCCATTTTTTGTCTCCTCCTGTGCTGTGGGATAACTGGAAGTGTGATTACAGCTTGGCACCCTGGATTTGCAGGATAACAACTGGGATTAAACTGCCAGGACAACTGAGATTTTGGCTCCCATTTGAGCCCAAACCACCCAGTTGTGCCACCAGCACACACAGGTATTTGTTGCCTTAATTTGAAGCAGATCAGTGGCTTTTTCCCCCCCCAGAAACAGGAGAGGGCTTGGATCCAGTGAGGATGAACGTGGCAATCCCCCCATGGATCCATTTAGGAAGCTCTCAAACCTCATCCCAGAACATTTATTCCAAAATAATCTGTCTGCCACAGTGCCAGCCCGGCAGACTATTTATGAATGAAGAGAAAACACAGAAGAGCTGAGTCATGAGCACCAGAATGTCGTTTCAGAAGAATAAAATTTAATTTTTATCTGAAAAAAAACTGCATACACATGTTCAGATCTGGTCAACCTTCACAACATGTCTTCGTTTCCAAACAGATTTGTGCTTTTAAGGTGCAGGACCCCACTGCAGCTTGATAAAGAAGTTAAGAGGTTTTTTTTTTTTTTTATATCCTATAACTGTGCAATCATCATTTGAAAGCTATTTACATTTTGCACCTCTCCCTTCTAAGAACAGCAGCATCAGCTGTTAGAGATGTGCAGCTGTAATTTATGATTTGGGATTTACATGTGATTGAGGTGTAGTGTGAAAACCAAACAACCTTTCATTGTTCCAGAAACTCCCCACGGGCAATGATTATAAATCTAATTTCTTCTTTAGAAAGGAGATCTCTTTAAGCCCTCAGACTTCCCTGCAGGTATTAAAATATTACTTCCACGCTGATTCCTCGATCATCTTCCCCTGGTGCTGACATGCACTTTGCTGCCTTGATGAGTGGGAGCAGAAAGAAAAGGTCTTGGGTTTTATCAAATAAGGCAGGAGGGCACTGAAACAGAGCTGAGTTTGCTTCTTTCTGTCATCTTCACTAAACTGCAAGATTACACACAGTATTAAAAAAAATAATAATCTCTTTTAGACCATCTGAACAACATCTTAGATGCAAAAAAGTTGGATTAAAGTTCATCCTGTTGCTTTCTCTTCGAATTTCCTCTCCCATCCGTTAAAAACTAGAAGTCAATAACCAGCCAGGTGTTAGCACTGAAATCATGCTGGATATACTCATTTTTTATATTCTGTAGCCTGGGCAGAGAAGCCATGGGGGTGTTTTTCCCCTGCACTGTGAACTTTGTGTATGATGAGTGTTGCACCCATCAGCCATCGCAGTCTCTGCTGTTTTGCACATGCCAGAGTGATTAAATTAGGCTGCTGAAAGTGGCTGAGATCAGGCAAATGTGGCATTGGAGGTGATGTGCTGCCTGGGCTGGTTTCAGAGGGGCCGTGCAGGCGGGACCTCAGAGCCTCCCTCCGCTCCCCAGCTCGGGAATGAAGCAAAGCCGTGTGTCGTGAGAGAAAACGGTGTTTTCCTACGTGCCAGAGTGCTTTGGAACAAACACACAACATTCCCCACGAGCTGCTGGGGCGGGTTCAGTTCACCATGGACACGGTGCCGTCGGGCTGGGCCCCGAAAATCTGGGAGAAGAACTCGAGGGCCAGGCGGACGTGGATGGGCACGAAGACGTAGGCCGTGTACACCACCATGGCCACCACGGTCACCGTGATGGTGTGGAACATGGACTGCTCCCAGGGCTCCAGCACGTAGCTGCAGGTCACCAGCAGGTACTGGTAGTACAGCCAGTAGATATAGTCCTTCACCCGCTTCACATCCATCCTCAGCTCCTGGGGGTTGGGAGATGACCTGGAACGACAGGGAACTCCGGATTAAACTGCACTGGAAAGGCCTGGCGCTGAACCAGGATGTGGTGACCATCATTTCGAGTTTAATATCACATGTGAGTGTTGTATGAAGTAAATTTTGAGCAGAGGTAACACATCAGTGCCATCAGCAGCACAGGGAACAGTGTTGAGCTCTGCAGCTGCTTCTTGAATGTATCAAAGCTCTATCACTTGGACAATCTCAATTCCCAGGGAAGCTGTGGCTGCCCCAGCCCTGGAAGTGTCCAAGGCCAGGTTGAATGTGGCTTGGAGCAACCTGGGCTAGTGGAAGGTGTCCCTGCCCATGGCAGGGGTGGGACTGGATGAGCTTTAAGGTCCCTTCCATCCCAACCCATCCTGTGATTCTATGAATTCCCACATTCTGACTGTGAGTGTATTTTTCTATCCGTTCTGTTCTAGGAATTAAAGCCACATGATCCCACAAAGGCACAGGGATCACATGGAAATCAGGGAAATAGGCATTTAAAAGGGAAGGCTTTGGGTCAGCTTCCATAAATGTGGATGGCAGACAGATATGCCCTGGGATAAAGATGAGATTAAAAAACTGCTCTAAAACCCCCTCTGCTTCCTTCTGGTAATATTTTTTATTGTTTCTGCAATTGTTGGGAATAAAAAAAAAAGACAAGCTATGAAAGAGAGGGGAAAAAAAGTAACCTCAAATTGCAGAAGAAGGTTTTCCAGCTCACTCCAAAGAAATAAGAAACATTGCAGATTAAATGTGTTTAATAGAAATTACAAGTCTAGGAAAGGTTTTCCTCTCAGGTGATACCTTTCTGCATTCATTGTTCCCTGCTCCACGTGGGAAGGGGAACGGTTGAGCAAGTATTAACTAGGAAATGGGGTTTACCTTCCACTGCTTATTGTTAAAATTGTTTTTTGGCATTTTAAATAACCTTTAAATGCAGGCTTAAAACGTGTATTTCAAGAAAATAGAATGACAAGCAACTGTATGAGGCTTCCCAGAGGGCCTTCTTAATTTTGAGGGTTGAGTTTAAGGACACACAGGTCAGCTCCCAGGGAATACAGCAGATTTTCCTGCTGGAAAACCTTCCAGTGTATCATTTTTTACCTACACTTCTTTTGCCTGAAATGCCAGGAACAGAGAGACTTGGACACATCACATCCCTCAGGCCTTGTGTTCATAGCGAGTTTTGGGCACCAGAAATTTCCTGTCCCCCAAAGCCACAAATACTAAGGTAGCAGTGAAAAATTTGCAGCCTGTGATTAGAATAATGAGAGGCCACTGATACAGGCCAAAAAAAATGACAGCACTCAGTGGTTTGCTGCTGTCCACAGTATTCTGGTGGTTTGTGGGTATTTACCAAAGGGAAGACAAGGTACCCATACAAAGGATGCCTGGTTTGTTTTCTGACAGCTTTATTTTGGTTGCTGGTGTGTAAATCTTTGTCTGGTGGGTGCCCAGCCAAGTGCACACACCTTGGATTGTGTTTCTCCATCTTTCTTCCCCTGGGTCACTGGTACTCTCACACCTCACTGTCTGGAGGTGCTGCAAGGTAGATTTGGGGGTTTTCCTTTTTCTCTGGGAAGGCAACAGTCAGAGGCTGGCCTTAAGCCTGGCTGTCTGACTGATGGATACTCCAAATGCCTGTCCAAGCTGTTGTTGAGAACCTGACCGTGTTTATTCCCCCTCCTCATCCATGTGCAGGCACCTCTCCTCATTTTCTCCTCCCATCTCTCAGGTTTCTGTCCAGATTTTTATGCAGCAACCTTTCTGTACTTGCCCCATCACCCCCCAACAAACACACTTTCCTTCCCACCAGCCTTTCTTCTGTGTCCTCCAACCATCAGTACCTTCCCAATATATCCTTTATTCCTCCAATTCTCATAAAGCAGTTCATTTCCTTTGCTTCCATCTTTCCATATCTCCCAGACCAAGAAACTGCCTCCAGTGCTTTTTGGAGGGAAGATCACTCCCATTTTAAATCCAGAATGACTGTCTTTGCTGGGAACAGTTTTACTTGCAAGAGTTCAGGCTGGGCAGAAATGTCACCACTGGTCCCTGTCCTGGCATGAATGGAAGATAATTTATTTTAAAGCAGAACTCAAGAGGGACCTTAAAGCCTTGTAAATATTGCAAAGCCTTCAATAAAAATGGCACAGCTGGCAAACTGTGACTCCCTGGGAGCCAAAAGTGTCTCTATTTAGCCCCTGTGCAAAAAGAGCAGCATTTTCCAATGAAGAGGTTAAGCCCTTTCCTCTGCAATTGGAAGGAGAACGATAAGGGCCCTCTGATACTCTCTAGGATTAAGGTGTTTACACTAGGGTTAGACCTGTGCTAGTTAAACTCATACCTTTCTTGGGTAAATACCTGCTAATCCTGCCTGCTGCAAGGCTGGAGCTCTGGCTGTGGGGTGGCTGAGGCTCTGAGGCACCAGAGGTGCACACACACTTGTGTATCTCTGTATAGAGGTGGTTTAAGGAGCAGCCAAAGCCAGGAAAAACCTCTCCTAGGCTGATTTGCCTGATATTCAACCAGGCTGCAGCCTCAGCATTATCACTTTCCAGGCTCTGCTGTCTTGGAGGGAGGCATGAATAAAGGATGAAGTCATTAAAATGATGAGCAGCCCTTTTTGATTTAACCAAAGACCTCGTCACACTTTCTTTCTCCAGCCTGGGGATTGTGTTTCTGCTCAGCTCCACCACAAAGTCCAGCCTGTGCTTCTCTGCTTCTCCCAGTTCAGGGTGCAGGGGGATAACTCCATCCCCAGGCACTCAGGAACACCAGGGAAAACACATACTGTCTTAATGTGGAGGCTTTGTGGTCTCCTAATGAATGGCAGAGGCTGAGATAAGTAAAAGCCAAACAGTGAATGACAGAGTCCTCACCACTAACTCACCTCCACTGCATTTCATCTGCCTAGAGACCTTCTCTGATAGCAGGAGAAGGGCAGCAGCACGAAGAGTGTTGCAGGATAATGCCATTCCAGGTGCATAATTTATGAAGGAAAACATAGGAGGGAAAGGAAAAAAAAGGCACCTTAAACCAGCTGCTCAGGAAATGAGAGACCAGACTGCCCTGTGCCACAGACACCTCTGGGAAGGAACCCTGTTTGCATTAATTTGGGCCCAGTGTGGAGCACAAGCAACAGCCCAAAGCTCCACACCTCCAGCAGCTTTCCCACCCAAATTACTTGTACCAATAATCAAAGGGAATGGCAGATCACCACACCAACTTTTGAGGCTAATAAAAAAAAATAATCTGTGTTTTCAGCAGGATTTGTCCTTCTACTTCCATTTTTAAGCATTGCTGTGTTTTATTATATTACTGCTGTGACTCTGAGTTATTCACTCATCAGTTCCCAAAATTCCAGAGCAGGAGGTAATTTGCTCTTATGCCATTTTAACTTAACATTGTCTGTCTGTAAATTTGGATTTAAACAATTGTGGAAATACCTTTCTAGAGGCCATGGGACTGTTCCAGCCAGCTATGAGTGAAATGAAGAGAATTCACCTTCTCAAGCCATTAAGCAACATTCGGGTTATTTTCAGCAATTCCACCTCCAAGCCCAAAAAAAAAAAAATGAACCAAACCCAAGAAGAGAAACCTGTAAAGCAGCTTTTATTGTTTTAAGTGGCTGCCTGATTTTCTTACTTGTTGATACATGCCTCTGATTAGGGCAGCTGGAAAGATAAATCATCATCAAAATGCCCCAAGTTTCATTTCAGAGCATGTCTAATCTCAAAAATTGCTTTATTAGTGACCTGGTGTTGGAGCTAGTTGGGAGTTGGAACCTGGAGATGCCAGTGTAAGGTACTTTAATGTGGAATTTATGCTTTGAGCAGCTGGGATTTGGGGAATTTTGGTCATGGTATAAGTCCACAACTCTGACCCGTGGCCAGACAGCACCTGGTGGGAAATTCCTGTGGGAAGAAACATTCTTGGAGGGGAACTGGGATAGACTGGTTTCCAAAGAATGCTTGAGAAACACTGGCCACCTTCAGCAGGAGGGGTTGGTTGAGTTACACATACAGAGAAAAAGGCTTTCCAACATATATTCATGTCTAAGTTTATCTGGAAGGGGGAAAAACAAACCCTGGGAGTGGAGGTGGCCCCGTTCACAGGGTGCCTCTGGTGCTTTGAATGTAAAGTAGGGACAAGGAGAGAAGAAAAACAAGCAATCAATCAATCCACCCCCAAAAGGCAAATATTTAATTGGCTAGAAATTAGCCATTTGCTAAATAACTGCTGTGATAGCACAGAAGCAAGAGTGGGTGGGTTTTGCAGCATCCTGAGGGATTCCTCTCATGCTGAAGCTTAAATAAAATCCTGTCACGAGCCCCTGAGGGGGTTCCCAGTCCAACCACCCCCTGAGCACCCACATGT
This sequence comes from Manacus vitellinus, assembly GCF_001715985.3. Taxonomy (NCBI): domain Eukaryota; kingdom Metazoa; phylum Chordata; class Aves; order Passeriformes; family Pipridae; genus Manacus; species Manacus vitellinus. The sequence goes on from NW_021940571.1 coordinate 2,129,182, forward strand.
GGGCAGGTGCAACGAGGCAAAGTGCAATAATTGTTTTTAACTTGTCTGCTGTATAAATAATTGCAGCTATTAGAAGAGGAATGGGTAGTCACCCCCTTGGGGATTGAAGCAGAAATCCTTTCTGCAGGTTATTTAGCTGTTCTTTGTCGTTTTATTGTGTTAAATGGGTTTGTTCTGCTGTAACTCAGAATATCCTGACTTATCCAAGGTACCAGTCTTGTCCCTCTTAGGGGGGACAAGCCAATGTGATCCTGGGCTGAGCCCACTGATTTTGTGCAGGCAGACATCTCCAAATTTGTGCAGACAGACATCTCCAAGTGCAAATAGAACCATAAAGGGATTCCCATTCCCACTCCATCCTTCACTGCCTTTAATGTTTTATTCAGTGAGCACCAAGCACAGAGCATAAGGAATGAAATTCAGGTCCTGTGGACCAGCAGTGGGGAAGAAATTTCGCTGAGGCAGCAGCTAGTGCAGGGAATCCCAGGGACACCCTCAGCCTGTTCCTCTGTTGCATCCCTGCGGCTCCAATTCCTCAGCTCAGCCTAGAAAGCTGCCTGTTCCCTCCTGAGAAGCAGAAACCCCTCAGGTTACTGCAGTGCTTCCACATGGATCTTTAAATGTCCCCTCGAGCTTGTTTTCACAGGGAGGAAACACCAGGCAGAGGATGTGAGTGAGAACAGCAGCAACAATCCCAAAGGAGGCCCCGTTAAAAATGCCTCGACATCCAGACTGTAATAAATAATTACAATTGATTTACACCCCACCTGTAATTCTGCAGTGCAGAGCAGCACTGTGGCAATCTCTGGTTCCTTTCCCTCAGCTTTCATCCTCCTGAATCAGCACCTCAGCACACTGGGCCCTGCATTCCTGCCAGCTCCTGTGCTCCAGGAAATGTGTGAGCTCCTGCTTGTGTCCCGTCCAACAGCAGGATAAAGCTCTGAGCTGGTCAAGTTTTATTGCTCTACATGACTCAGACATTCTGCATGTGGGTGAACATGGTTTGACTGCTCCTGTGGGGTTTTCTGGATGAAAGAAATCCTTCCAGGAGTGGGAAAAATGCTTAAAAAGTGGAAAGGGTGAGACAGGAAAGCATTTTTGGCCCTGTTTCTGCTTTCCCTTGCTCAGGAGAAGGAACTCCAGCATCTTCCTGATCTTTAAACACCAGCCCTCCTTCCTGCTGCCCTCAATGGGAGCACAGAGGTGCTGTTTGGGTTCTTTTATGTGTTACATAATGCACACAAGACCTTTTGCTCTTCGGGAAGACTTCCTTTTACCTCTGGTGACTCCAAGCAAGGCAGCAAAACACTCATGGAGTGTCAAAGCCACTCCTGCACAAACTCTGGCCCAACTTCCTCATGTCCAGCTCTGACCCCAAACCTCCCCCCCTTGTGCTGCCACGTCCATGCTCCAGCAGCTCTTCTGGGCTCCCCGAGAGTGGTTTGGTGCTATAATTCAGCTCCATCCCTACCTGGAACACGTGGATTCTTGTCAGCCTGGGTGGAAGTATTTAACAATAAACAGTGGAAGGCAAACACCTAACTAATTTTTTGTTGAAATGGCAAATTTGCTCCTTCAGTTGAGCTGAGCACACAGATGGGGGGTATTATGACCCACAGTGATGTGGGAAGTCATTTTAAATGTGATATACAAACTGTTGACCCTGGGGAAAGCAGCACCCACAGGGACTTCATTTGGAGAGAGACTCCCAGCCATTCAATAACAGAACAGAGGTTGAAAGCAGTTAAAGTTTAGACTGATTTCATGCCTTACCTACCCCTGCAAGCTGTAGGCTGCTCCTAGCAAAGCCACATTGCTGAATAAATCAACTCCCCCTAACTTTGCAGCCTGGCTGATTTATCAGTCCACTCTCCTGTCTCAGGCAGAGGAAGGAGGAGATGCAGCTTCTCTGCAACAACAACATCCTTGGAGCAGCTCTGTCCCATTTTCTTCCAAGGCCAAATTAATTTTTCAACAATTTTTCTGTTCTTCCCTCCTCTGAAGTTTCCTCAGTCATTTCCTTACATAACTATCTGCTCCTTAAAGTCTATGCACAAATCCCTTCCTTTCCAGCTTCCTCTGGGCTGAGCATGTTTTGGGCTCCAAGTCCTCCCCCTGTGACAGGACTTGAACCCTGGAGCAGAACTGGTGAGCAGCTCTGCCAGGGCAGACAGGTGAACTGGCAACTTGAAATCCCAGGAAAAGCTTTCCCTGTATTTTCAGGGTAAGCAGAGTTTAGGACAGACATGGTTTTGAACTAAACTGATTCCCAAAGAAAACCCCTCACATTTGTAACAAGAGACCAGCACCAGGTTTAAATTGCAAATACTCAAAAATTGAGAGTTCTCAAAGAACTGTTACAGGAATATCTTAAAGGGGGTTTGGTGAGGTTTTGCCTTTGCTCTTGGTGACAAACTTTAGTTCCTTCAAGACTTGTGAGATTTGGGACATCATCTACATCCTTCAAGAGGACTTTAAAGGTCTTCAAGTTCAGAAGGCTGTGTAAACACGTCACTCTCCAGACAAAATAGCTGAGGTGTTTGGGGCCTAAAAAAAGATTTACTTCTGATTGCAGTTCTTATTTTATTCAGACTTCTTTGCTTTGCTCTGAGTCATTTCTGAAGCAGCTGAAAATAACAGCTGCTCTTGGGTTATGTGTAATATGAGAAGGTGAGTATTGTCAGAGTAATGACAGGTATTAGTGAGAAACAGGGACCAAACTCTTGTGCAAGTGCATCTCTTTGGAGATCTAATGCAGGGAAGGAGAGTTGCACCACAGCAGCCCGAAAGGGGAAAAGAAAAAATGAAGTGAGATCCCTGCAACAGATAAGAAGGAAAAAGGGAGACTCACATTTTTCACAGAAACTGATTTAACCCCATAGGTGTAGGAAGGAATGATTTCCCTCACAGGCCACATCATCCCTGTGAGCAAACAGGTCTGACCACAGAAAGCTGTTGATACAGAATATCCCTAAAATGAGGGCAAAGCGAAGCCATCCTTAATTTTTGGAGGGGAGACACAAGGAACCCTCCAGTCACACAGCAGGGCAAGACAAGGCTCTTCAAAGCTGCAGCACCCCGTGGTGCTGAGCCCTGAAAAGCAATGAGTGGGGTCCCCTCTGGGTGGACGCAGCCAAGCATTGTGTTCCATCCCAACCCCCTGGGCTCCTCTGCTCCCAGGGTGCTGTTTTTGGGAATGTTCACTTGGCTCTACACCAGCAGCAAGGCCAGGCTTGAGGTACAGACACAGCACAGAGGAAAAGCTTGATAAAACCTGGCTTGGCAGGACCCAGAGCAGAGCCAGGGATGGTTATCAGCCAGCTGGAGCACTGTGTCCTGGTGCTGTGCACTGCACCACATGTCCTGGATGCTGTTGGGACACAGGGAACATGAAACAAGCATTCCCGTGGCCCTGAGCTGCTCCCCAGATGCTGTTTCCCCACATCTCCCATTCCAGCTGGAAAAATGTACAGGCTTCATGCAAAGCTTCCCTGTTTTCCCCCACCAAACCTGCACCATCTAGAAATCACTCCAAGGACTCGTGGAATTGCTTTCAAAACATAGTTATTTGTACCATACTCATGATATCTGTGAGAAAAAGATAAAGAAGCATCTCAATTCCTAAAGCATCAAAATCCACAGTCTACAAAGTACCTTGTGCTGACTAAGCAGAGCCTTTATTGCAGGGATTCTCTTCCCTGCTATCCCAGCTCCAACAGGGAGGTAGATCTGGCACCTGCTTCCCCCTGAAGGATTACTGGGAGCCACCAGCAACCCTAAGAAAACCTAAGAGCAAAAGCCTGCAAGCAGTGAGTATTTCCATCACACTGCTCTGAGCAGCACAGTCACCTTCCCTCCTCCATCCCCTGTTTCCACCTTTGTGTTTCTGGGTGTTTGGTTTGCAGTAACCCCCTGCCAAGGCAAATCATCCTCCAACAGCTGCACCAGCCACAACACCTGGAAACCCCCGACTGCAGCAACGAGTCACAGAATCACAGGATGGTTTGGGCTCCAAGGGACCTCGAAGCTCCTCTCGTTCCAAGGGAGCATTTTAAGCCCAGGGGGACCTTGCTGAAGGCTGTAGGTCAGTCCCTAACGCCACCACCACCTTGAAGGCAGCACAGCAGAGCAAACCCCCTGAGGCTTCACCGCTGCTCCCGGGCCTTTCCCCTCGCGCTCCTTACCGGGCCTCTGGAGACCCTCCGGGCCAAGGTCACCGGCCCCGGGGTGCGGGGATGCTCGGGCGCGGGGTGCTCCGGGGTGCGGGATGCCCGGGGCGGGGATGCTCCGGGTGGCGTGGATGCCCGGGCGCGCCCTCTGCCGCGAGGCCCGGGGCGAGCCGCGCTGAGCGGGGGCTGACGCGGGCACCGGGCACGTGCGGGGCCTCCTGGTGCGGGACAGCGCTGGGAGAACAGCGGCTGCGGGAAACCACCGGCGCCTCCGATCGGGGCCCCGGGAGCGGCGCTCCGGAGGTTGCTCCGCGGCCCCGCGCCGCCGCTCACCTCCGCGCCGGGCACCCGCGGCTCCCCAGCCCCGCTGTTAAATAACCCCCCTCTCTCGCCTCCCTCTCATCCCTCCTCCTCCTCACCTCCATTCCCTCCTCTCCTCCTACCTGCTCGCTCCTCCGCACGCGGCCCCGGGGCCGCTCCGCCCCACGCCGCTGCCGCAGCCGCTGCGCTGGGCTTGCGGCCGTCGGGGGGTGGGAGGATCGGGGCCCGAGCCCCTTGGGTAATGCCCGTGGAATGAGCCGGCTGGCACCTCCGGCACGCCGGCTGTTTCCCTGGAGCGCGATGTTTCCCTTGGACCCGGCGGCTTTTCCAAGCGCCGGCGTCAGGCGGGATGCGGGGAGCGCAGGGAGCGCGCACCGGCTGCGCCAAAGCTGCCCCGCGCAGACCTGCGGGCACCCGGAGCCCTTCACATCGCGCCCGGACCTTGGAATATATCTGTTTTTAGTGTAGTTTGCGGCATAGCGGGGGTGCGAAGGGCTGCCCGGGGGCCACAGGTAACTGGGAGCATCTCGGCTCCAAAGGGATGGGTGGGAAGGACCTGAGCGAGGTGCTGCGGCACGGCTGGGAGACACCGGGCATGGAGAGAGGGAAACGGGTGTGTGTCTGTGTGATAGCACCGTTTATCAGGTGCTTCCAGAAAAGGGAGATATGGATGAGCAAGTACTTACAGGACTTTATCTGAAATCCTGTGAAATGAATGATGATAACCATGAGGCTCGGTTTTCTGTAGTTTATTCTGTCCCAGAGATAAAAAAGCAGGATTTGATGTCCTGCTCACTACCAAACAGCTACTTAGGAACTCAAATTTGCAGTGTAAGTGAGAAATAAAAGCAACAAGCACTTTATTCAGTTTTCCCATGGGGTTGGACTCAATGATACTTGTAGGTCCCTTCCAACTCAGCATATTCTGTGATTCTGGGTGAATTCCAGGTACAATCTCATTCACTAAACAAAGTCACCCCAGTGGGACTTGGGGTCACCTCCCTCACAATGGGGCCACCGTGTCCTTGTTCTGGCACCCAGTGATGAATTCTAACCACAAAAAAGCCATAAAGGAATGCAAACTGTTTCAAAGGGCCAGGTGTAACTGCTGGTATTAAAGCTGTTCTTTTAATATTTGAACACATTTTTAATGATGCTTTAAAAATGCTCTTTCCTCAGTTAATGCCTTTAAAAGGCACTACACAAACAGAGCTGCACAGGCAACAAAGGGGTGATAAGGATGTGATGTTTTCCTTCCCAGCTGATGCAGTGAGAACAGAGCCTTCTTCTGCTCTTTTTATGGATGTTGACCGTGGAACTGATGCTTGCTGAGTCTTTGATCTTAAAAAATACTTATGTAGAGGCTTTGTTTTAAGCTTTAAAATAACTGTGTCCCTTCCTAGCTTGCAAAAGCACTCTGAGTTATCAGGGCACCTGCTCCACACAACAACTTTAGCTCTAGGTATTTTAGGGGACTGCTTGGGGTGATTTTTGAAGAGGTGTTTACAAACTGTCCCACACTCTCATTATCATCCCTATGATCTGTTACTGTCTTGCTTCAGTCTTCCTGCTGATGGTCACAGAGTCATTGAAACTTAGAATTGTTTAGATTGGAAAAGCCCTCCAAGATCATCAAGTTCAACTACTAACCCAGCACTGCCAAGGCCACCACTGACCCGTGTCCCCAAGTGCCACATCCACAGGGCTTTTAAATCCCTGCAGGGATGGGAACTCCCCCCCTGCCCTGGGCAGCTGTGCCAGGGCTGGACAGCCCTTTCTATAAAGACATTTTCCCAATATCCAACCTGACCCTCCCCTGGCACAGCCTGAGGTTGTTCCCTCTCCTCCTGTCCCTTGTTCCCTGGGAGCAGAGCCCGACCTCCCCGGCTACCCCCTCCTGACAGGGGGTTGCAGAGCCAGAAGGTCCCCCCTGAGCCTCCTTTTCTCCAGGCTGAGCCCCCCAGCTCCCATTACACTTGTGCTCTGCCCTTTCACCCATCAGCTGCCCTTGCCAGTTGGTTTAGAGGCAGGTTCAGTGTGTCTATAAATGTTTCAGTCTTGCCTTTAGACACACACAGTGTCTTATCAAAAGGAGAAGGATTTGCCTTACAATGAATTACAGATTTGCTGATAATCAAACGTTGTTTGCCTTGAGACCAGACAGGGCTGCAGGTGCCCTACCAAGTGTTCCCACAGGGAAGAACTTCACCAAGTCAGAACTGACTGAATTCAGGATTACTAACTCTTTTATGAGAAGTAGGACAGGGTTTAATCTAAAGGAGGCTGGGTTTGATTTATCATCTATTGCTGCTGAGACATGGAAGGCTCTTTCCCTTCACCCACTGTTTCCCCCCCGAGCCTCTTGCTCCTGCCAGGTTCCTGCCTGACTCAGGAGAAGCCTCTCAGCTTGCCCATGAAAGAAATGAAAAGCAAAGCAATGAAAGGGGAACAAAAAAAAGGAAATGAAGAATTAACTGTTCTATTAGACCAGCTGGAGCAGCAAGGGTTTGAAAAGGAGAGGCTTTGTGTGGTCTCATAAATACATTTAAAAACACGTCTAACCCTTGCATTTACCAGCTGCAAGATGGCCCATGGAGCTCCCTCTGCCCTGAGAAAAGGAGCCAAAAATCCTCCCAATGCCTTAAAATCAGGCCTATACCTTAAAAGATGAGTGTAACCCCTAAGCTAGGTCTGGTTGTGAACTTCCTTGGGGTTACCAGCCTCCTGCTCCAAACCTTCTGGAAGCTCAGCCTTCCCTAAAGGTAAAAATCAGACCAGAGCTGTTACCTCAATAAAGCAGATAAAAAGAAAGGAGTTTGTTTCCTTGTCTCCCCAGGGGCTGCAGCTCTGGAAGATCTGCTCCCTTCCTTGTTTGGCCACTGGGGATTTGTGTTAATTATTACTGGGGATTGAAGCCCTTGGCTTTTGCTCCTGCAGGAAACATCCAGCTCATCCCTCGAGACAGGAATAAAATCCCACACCTGCCATAAAGGCTGTCAGAGCATTCCTGAAGTCAAAACTGTAATTTGTAATATTTTGTGAGCCTTTAGGCTCTGTCACACCCCGCTGCAGAAACACTTGCCAACAGGCAGGGTTCTTCCAGCCCGGATCACCAGGGGCTGGGTTGGACCCTGGGTGGCTTTGGATGTCAAATATTGACTAAGTCATGTCAAGGTGCCACAATGGTGCTTTTAGTAACTCCTTTTCCTGGTCTGCACCTGTCTGTTGCAGGTGGGAGATCTGAAACTTCACTTTTCACTTTTTTTCATGTGGTCTCATTTGGGGTAAGTTTATTTGAAGTTTGACAGCTAGAGGAAAATAACTGCAAGGTCCTCTGAAGGCCTGGTTACCTCAAATCGTGGAATCACTGAATGATTTGAGTTGGAAGGACCTTAAAGATCATCTTGTTCCGCCCCCTGCCACGGGCAGGGACACCTTCCACTGTCCCAGGTTGCTCCAACCTGGCCTTGGACACTTCCAGGGATCCAGGGGCAGCCACAGCTTCTCTGGGCAACCTGTGCCAGGGCCTCCCCACCCTCCCAGGGAAAGATTTCTCCCTAATCTCCAAAACCTACAACCTGAGCTGACCCGAGGATGTTCCTTCAAACCCAGCAGAACAACAGGCAGAACTCTTTTCATTTTTTTCATTTTTCATTTTTCAATATTTGGATGTATTCTTCAGATCTTGTCTACCTAGTCAGGCTGCCTTGATGAATGGAAAGGAAACTCCCAGAGTAAGCATGGAATTTGTCTGAGTTTGCAGAATATTCCTGTAAAAGGCTGGGATGCTGGGCAGAGGTGATGCCGTGGCTAAACTTCCCATTATTGTGTTGTTAATTGTGCTCCTAACTAATTTAGTGTTACTCTTCTCATTCAACCTGCCAAATTAGAGGACAACCTTTTATCTAATGACAGGGCAGATAAAACAATCACCTCTCTGGGGGTGTGTGACAACCGTTTGAGGGTGATTATCTCTCCAAGTGATGACACCACACCTCTCTGGAGCTCCTGTTTTGGCAATTAGAGTCCCTTCAAAGGTACCTGTAAGGCCGGAAAGGCTGGGTGGGACACTGGTGGCCAGGGCTCATCCTGTCTTCTGGTGTGATTTCTTTTGGAATTTTGTTCAGTTTCTCCAGTCTGAGAAATTCTGTTGCACAGGAAACTGCTTATATACATCTATATCTATATCTATATCTACATCTACATCTACATCTACATCTATATCTATATATCTATCATCATCTATATCTATATATCTATCTATATCATGTAGTGAATTTGTAATTATTTATAAGCAGACTTGTCCTCACAAATCTCAGTCTTAACTGGTGTTCTGGGGTAACTCTGCCAGTCCCCAGCTAGAGGAGGAGCTGGGTGGCATTCTGGCATTGGGAACAAGTAATTAGAAGGAAAAGGATTACTCTACTTTAAGAACAAGGGCTGGGCAGGATCTACAATCCCGCTTGAGTCACATCTTCACATCTCTCTCAGCTCCCTGGCCAATATTAAATTGCTACAGCCACTTTATTGCTCTGTAGAAGCAAGTGGGGGACCTCCTGTTAGGATTGGAATCTTGTTGTTGAGCTGGAGATCCGAACATGTCCACGCTCACACCCTCACTGGCAGGGCTGTTGGCAGCTCCTGGAGTGCCCTCTTGTGCTGAGCCTCAGAAATCCGTCCCACTGAAGCACATTTTGCTCTTTGTCCCTTTTCAAGGGAGAAATAAGAGATGAAAAGGGAGTAACTTTGCTCCTTCTCTAATCTTGGTGTGATTCTTGGTGTGATTTTTGGGGCTGACCAGTGCAGAGCCAGGAGTTGGACTTGGATTTTTGTGGGTCCCTTCCAACTCAAGATATTCTGTGATTCCAATCAGAAGGTCTAAAAAATACCATGTATTTGTATTTTTATTTAAAATTTATTTATAATTATAGTTTTTTATTATTATTATCCATTCCCCTGTTTATTCTTTCAGAGATATTTTGCTGCCTCTGCTTCTGGGTGAAGTGCAGAGGAGGTGGAGAATATTAGGCATATTCCAAAGAAATCAGTGGGAATTTTTCTCCTGACTTTAGTGTTGATCCAAAGCCCCTTGCAGGTAGTTTGTATGTCAAAAATAAATATTCTCTCCCTATCCTTTGCTTTTTAATTCTGTAAATACTATAAACTGCCCAGCATTTTGAGTCCAGCACACACACACATAATTGTGTTCCCAGATTTTTTCCTTCCTGCCATGATTTTAAGGTACTGTGTGACCTGTGCTGTAACTTTACTTTATTACAAAGTGTGTATTTGTCAGAGCCGAGAAGAATTTGGGTTAAAGGGAATTAGATATTTCCATTTCCTTGTTTCCAAGGTGTGTTGCAACAGCTCCTGATGTCAAATCCCTGGTAAAGGGACATACCACCTATGTCCACACTGTGGGGCAGGACAAGATTCCCTATGAGTTAAATCTGCTGCTTTGGAGACCTCTAAGTCCTTTGGCTCATAAGATGCTTATTAACATCTGGAGAATGGATTTCCCAGTGTCAAAATAACGATTTCAGTGGTTAATGTGGAGAAATGAGTTCCCAATTAAAGTCTTTGCTAACAGAGAGGACTTTGCCTTGGCCAGGCTGTGCCTGACATGAGGCTTTGCCACCTCTTGGGCAGGTGCAGCTGGGACATGGATTTGTTTAAAACCTGCAATAATTAAAGCTTGGTAGTGTAGCTGAGGACTGGGAAAGCTCTGAGTCCAGCTCTGAGTTCAGTATCCCAGAATTTCAGTCCGTGCTGTTCCTACATTTACATCTCAGCACCGGCAAGGGCACAATCCGACTCAGAAGTCAGAAACACAGTTATTTCTTTGTGCAAAGCCTTCCCTGAGAGTTGGTACTGGAGACAAGGGGGGAAACAATCCCAGCCCTGGCTATGAGCAAAGGTAGGGCTATTGAGGATCTTTTGTTTTCCAAACACACAAGGCAAACAGCATTCCCAGCAAAGCCGGGTCTCCGTGACATCCCTGCCCTGGCACACAAAGGGAGACCGGGGTGAAAAAGGGGAGCCAGGTAATTTTATCACTTTTTACCTTTGGCTCTGTCGAGTTTCCAGAGGAGCACAAAGGAGGTGTTTCTTACCCTGGGGCAGAGGCACCTGCAGGTCCTGACAAAGGAACTCCTGGAGCAGGGCTTGGAGTGGGACTGTGCTCCATTCCTGGGGTGACACCCCAGGGAATATGTTTTACACTCCAAAAAGGCTTCAAAAACCAGCCCCAGTGTGGGAATTCAGCCCACAACTCACGTGCTAGAATTCTGCTCTCTCCCATAAATCTCTACATGATCCTGGTGTTTGAAATGTGCATTTAGGGGCTCCCAAAATGACTGACTCCATAGAATGGAATGGGCACCGTGAAGTTCTTGCAGTCCTTAAATAACTCCCTAAATGGGTATTTTTGGGGAATGGGAGCCTTTGGATCTTTCTGGCCATTACACTTTATAGGGCAATAAATCTCTATTTAGGTGCAACTGTGCTGCCATCCTGCAGATTTAGAGAATTTGAAGCAACATATGGTGGAAGGTTTGTGGGATCACTGGCACAGACTGATGCAGGGTTTTTCCCATCTCATTTCCCCCTTGATATCTGAATCATAATAACATTAAATGTAATGATACTGATCATTTCATTCCTTTGCATCCACTGGAAACCCCTATGGCAGTATTTTTCTGCAGTCAAGCATTTAAAATCCTACATGAGGAACGTCTCCTTTCTTTACACACGTGACTTGTTTAATTTTTACACCACGCAGGATTTAAAGTTCTCATCACAAATGAACTCCCTCTCCCCCAAATTTAAGCTGAAAACAGAACAACTCTAAAAGCAAAATCCAAAGATATTTTTCTTTCATTTTTAGGTTTTTTTTTCTGTCAAGCATTTGATTCCTAATTTGGTCATGGGAAAAAAATTACAGACTAGAATCCAAAGTTACTCTTAATAAGTGGAATTTAACAATTCTCACCCTTCTGTTGGTAAACCAGGATACAGTGGGAAAGGAGGAAAACAAGGGGGCCCTGGACAGTGAGGACCAAAAAGAGAAAATGGGAAAAAATTGGAATTATATCTCGGATTGATTAATTATCTGTTCCACTGCTCATATAGAAATACTCCCTCCCCTAATCAGCAGCACAGCAGAGAATTTTCTCTTCAGTCTGTTTTCTGTTTGGCTCAATTGTTTTGTGATAATGAACAAAGAAAACCAGAACACGTTGCAGTGTTTCAGAAAATCAGGTTATTGGGGGATGTGTGTGGGAGGGGCTCTTCCAGGAGCTGCTAAATCCTGGGAAATCTGTGAGAAATGGGAATTGTGATTTCACACGGGAACATTAACTTCCTTTTAACACTTTTTACTCAGCTCAAGCACAATTTAATTCCATGTTACCCACTTCTTTGTGAATATTCTCTTTTCCAGTTTGCCTACTTGAGCATTAATACTTAAATTACCTAATATTGCAAAACTGGCTTATTTTCTGTGCTGCTTTGGTTTTCACTCTTTTCTCCTGGACCCTTCTCAAGCAAATGGACAAATTCACTCTGAGTCTGGTGGTACCACGTGAGATTAAAGAGGAGCTTCCCTAAATCCCCAAAAACTGGTGTTGGGGGAAGATCCCAAACCCATCCCACGTGAAGAGCAGCCTCCCAGCCCAGGGAGGTGTTTGAATGTCCCCAGGTATCGATGTCACCTTGCTCCTTTCAGGGGACTTTGCCAATCCCCCCCTTCTCTCCTCTGCTGGCTCTTATTGGCCACGGGAGCAGCTGTTCCCCAAATAAAACTGATTCTCTCCCAAAATAAGATTGTCTTGTTCCAAGTGCCGTGGAGGGGGGGTTTTTCTGGGAACAGGAGCGTTTATAAGGTAGGAGAGAGCACACCCTGGTTGTTCAGGCTTCAGGAGGGGTATTTGCAATGAACTTGTAGAATTTAAGACATAGGGGCAGTGGAATTTGACCCCAGAAAAATGACTTGCTATAAGGAATCTATGGCTGCATGAGGACTGACTTTTTTCCTCTCCCATATAAGGACTAGAAATAATTAAATAACAGAAAATGCAATCTTGATATCTAAATAATCTCCTTGGTATCTAAAACTGGCAGATTGGGGTTAAATACCTGTAGTGAACTGGAATATCTAAATACTAGAATTTTAGGGAGCAGATAAAGAACAAGTGTATTATTCCCATGTTATTATAGGACAGATGTAAACAGTCAGGAGATATTTAAATGCAATTAAATATAGATGTACTGAGTGAAGTGGCACTGCAGCAAAGTTTAATTCTTCCTGCTTTGTGTCCACCCCGAACCAGAATCTTTCCTGGTGGGGGGGATTCAAAGGAATGATTTTTAATTCAGTGGTGATGAGTTAATGGAAAGAAAAAGTCCAGAATTTCATTTTTATTAAAATGCTTCTATATAGAATCACAGAATGGGTTGGAAGAGACCTTAAAGATCATCTCATTCCAACTCCCCTTCCATGGGCAGGGACACCTTCCACATATGAAGAATAATTATTTTAGGAACAGTCTTGCCCCTTATAATGAAAATCTGTTTAATGATTCCTTGCTCTGAGCATGTTATTTTTTATACAGACCAGTAAGGTATAATTTTGTTATTAATTATGTTTTTCCAGTATTTAACAGCAATCCATAATTCTGACTATTTAACTGGGGTGTGTCTGGTTTAGAGCTTTGCAGCAGAAGTGGGGTGTGACAGCGAAACAGAAATTATTGGGATTTGAGAACTGATTTACCACTTCCCATAAAGTTAATTGATCTTTAAAGTCATAGGTTCTTTCTGTGTGGAAATTATGGGGTTTTTTAATTATTTCCAGCAGTGGCAGGACACTCCTGAATGAGTATGTTGTTCAAAAGGAGAATTTTAGCCTTTACTGGAGCTGAGGGGGTGAAGAATGTGTTGAATGGCAACAGTGACCACTGGGAATTTTATGTGAATATTCAGTTTTCTATTTCATGATTTGGTTTTGTGTGAAAATGGAAAAAAAGAAAATCACCACCCTTTCCTCTAAAATTGAATTCTTAAAGATGGAAAGATTCTAATCCTGCAAATGCCTGACTTGGAATGGGATCTCCTTTTGCCCCCTGGATGGCAGGGATAGTTGGAATACCTCCTGGAGACTTTCTCATGCACTGAAGTGCTGTGGCTGTAGGGAAGGTTGGGTTACAGGTTCAGCAAGAAAGGGACTCTGTTCTGTTTGTATTTACAGCTTTAAAAAAGAAACAAAGATGCTTTTTATGACAAGTCACCTGAGAGGCATCACCTGTTCTATAGGAAAAAAATAATGTCCTTTTTACTGTGTTCTTTCTTCCTGGTTCAGCTGAATCAACACCTTAAAAATCAAAAGAACAGATGTGATAGTTTGCACTAAAAATATGGAAGTCCAGAAAATCAGTCAGAAAAAAATCAAGGTGAAATTTTTGGAATATTTGGTGCTTGATGCTTTGATTCCAAAATACTTCATTTTGGGAAACTTGATGTGTCATTTTGTTTCCATTTGTTCTTTTGGAGCAAAGCTTTATATAAATTGTGCAGTTGTGCAGGACTCTGAAATCATTACTGATTTCTATTTGTATCCTTCCAGTGCTTAAAGGGGGCTTGCAAGAAAGTTTGGGAGAAACTTTTCAGAAGAGCGTGGAGTGATAGGACGAGGGGGAACTGCTTCAAAGTGAAAGAGGGATAATTTAAGTTAGATATTGGGAAAAAATTCTTCCCTGTGAGGCCCTGGCACAGGTTGCCCAGAGAAGCTGTGGCTGCCCCAGCCCTGGAAGTGTCCAAGGCCAGGTTGGAGCAACCTGGGTTAGGGGAAGGTGTCCCTACCCGTGGCAGGTCCTTTGAGGTCCTTAAGGTCCTTTACAACCCAAAGGTCCTTTAGGTCCTTTAAGGAACCTTTAGTTCTAAGGACCTTTAAGGTCCTTTAAGGCTTTAAGGTCCTTTACAACCCAACTTGGCCTTGGACACTCCCAGGGATGGGGCAGCCACAGCTTCTCTGGGCACCCTGTGCCAGGGCCTGCCCACCCTCACAGCCTCAAAGCTCAGTCCTGTGGCTTTGTGGGGCAGAGGCAGAGGGTGTTTTGGAGGGATTATTGTTGTGTTTGTGTTTTCCCACAGCTGCCAGGATGTGGAGCTCCCCGGGGCCCGTCTGGGCGTTCCTGGCTCTGGCCGTGGCCGTGGTCGTGCGCGCGGGGCCGAAGGTGACCCCGGCCGTGAAGTACACGAAACCAAAGCCCCCACAGCTGGTGGCCTCTCGCCCCCCTCCCACCCTTCTCCCGGGGAAAATCCCAGTCCCGGCAGCTCCAGGTGCAGCTGAGTTACCCCCCCCGAGCCGAGGGGCCACCACGATGTTCCCCTTCGAGAACTACACCCTGGACACGGCCGAGTTCTTCTTCAACTGCTGCGACTGCTGCCCCCCTTCCATGGGGCCCCGGGGGCTGCCGGGGGAGCAGGGACCCCCAGGTAGGGGGATCACCCTCTCACTGCCCTCACAGACACCACATCAAGGAGCTTTTCCTTCGAGAAATGATTCGTGTGGAAATGAGGGGAGACCTCACAGCAATCTGCAGCTTCCTCGTGAGCAGTGGAGGGGCAGCACCATCTCTGCTCTGTGGGACCAGGGACAGCACCAGGGAATGGCTGGAGCTGTGCCAGGGCAGGGTCAGGTTGGATCTCAGGGAAAGGTTCTTCCCCCAGAGGCTGGTTGGGCACTGACCATGCTCCCCAGGGCAGTGGGCACAGCCCCAAGGCTGCCAGAGCTCCAGGGGGGTTTGGATGATCCCCTGGGGCACAGGGGGGGACTCTGGGGATGGGCCTGTGCAAGGCTGAGGGTTGGGCTCCATGATCCTTGGGGATCCCTCCCAGCTCAGGATATTCTATAACTCAATGCAATGCTGAATGTGATCACACCTTGTGTAAATCCAAAGCAAAAAAGTGCATTCTGGTCACATCCCAGGAGTTATAAACCACCAAAACGAGTGGGAAGGCCCCCAAAAGGAGCTCCCTCCCATGAAATCACACTGGTGTGGGACTTGAGCAGAGCCCTGTCCCCCATTCCTGGCAGGTGGCCACACTCTTCAATTCTCTGTCCCTGTGTCTGAGCCCTTGAGAGTCACAGATTTACTTTCCCAGTCACTCCAACCATGGCTTTGTGAGCCTCAAAACTACCTTGGAGCGGTTTTGCATCTTTGCTGAAGGTTTGTAATAAACCCCTCTCTTTTTTTCTCATCTTTTTTTTTTTTCCCCACTGGAAAAGAGGAAATTAAGTACAGGAATAATTTTGGGTTCGAGCCCAAAAATAAATAAATAAAGGACCTCTCACAAGAGACAGCTCTTTATAAATATTTCATAAAACACACTTTGTCTCTTCTTTCTACTGCTAAAATACACCTTATAGAGCACCTCATTCTCATCCTGCTCGAATGAATAGTGCATTAGTCTGCAAATGTTCACTTTAAAAGCACCAATATTGGAGAGAGAAACTGTTCAGCTGAAGAAAGGTGGTAAAATCATGAAATAATTCTCCTTTAATACAATGTACTCCAGGGATTCTCACTTCCCAGGGCTCGGGAGGGATTGGCTGATGGAAGTTTTAGTGGCTGCAAAGGGAGTTTGATTTCTTATGTCTCTGGAGTGTTGATGGAAAAGTCCTTTGGATGATTGAAGGTGCCATAATCTGCTCCCAGACATTCACTGGGAGTCTCTGAGATTCCCAGGTGGATGTAAAAATGAAGGAAAGATTGGAGCCAGCTTCCTTGCCTTTCAATCCATCCTTTCTGCAGCAAGGAACTGTCAGCCAGGTGCCACTTCTGTATTTGCAGACTTAATTCTCTTTAAGGAGAGGGGCAATTCCGAAGCAATGGGAACTCCTTAGATGCACTCAGATATTAAAAAGTGATTACTTCTGAAGTTTCATCACTGTCTGAGCTCCCGTGGCTCTGAGGCAGCTCAAAGTTGGTTTTAAAAAGTCTTTAACTACGGCCAAGGGTGAAATGCAGAACTGTAAGATTTACACTGGTTGTATGATGTCAAATAAAACACCCAGCTCTTCCCAGAGGGATGGAAGCCCCTTCCACACACTCCCCAGTACCAGGTTGCTCAGCAATTATTGCAGATGTTGTTTATAGAGTGAAACCTTTGAGTTACTGAGATAATTTTGTTCATGTGGTTGTGTTTCAGGTCCCAAGGGGGACAAGGGAGATGATGGTCTGCCAGGTCTGCCAGGAGCTCCAGGCCCTCAAGGTCCAAAAGGTTCTAAAGGAGAGAGAGGTAAAGCAAATGCTGTTGTCCTCATCCAATACCACAAAATGTAAAGAAACCCTATTTTTCCAAGAGAAAGGGCTTCCAGCAGCAGAGTGCTGAGCTGTTTAGTCAGCCTTTTAGGCCTTGATTCACCTCTGGAACAAGGCTTTTGGCAATCCTGGAGTGAGGAATGCTGTCACCTTCTGCATCTTGCTGTTAAGCAGCAGGAACTGCCTCCCAGTGAGGCAGAAATCCAGCACAGAGTGAGATGGTTCTTGAGGTGTGAGGTTCAGCCGAGGTTTCTGAGGGGGTTTCTTGCAAACACACAATGCTAGTGTCTGTTCTGTCAGGGAAGTGAGGGACACATGGAAATGGTCCCAATGGATTGATTGCTGTGTGATGATTGCTGGCTGCAGACACCAGCACCGAGTAATGAATTCATTAATGGTGGAATGTTCTAGGAGGAAAAGGGGAGCAAGGCGAGCGAGGAGCAAGTGGAAATCCCGGTTATCCAGGAAAACCTGGGCTGCAAGGTATGTAACACAGGCTGGGAAACCAGGAATATTGCCCTGACCTTTCCCTTTGCTGTCTCTGTCTCCAAAACAATCCAACACTGCTGGTGTTTTAATCTTCCTTTCCCCCCTTACTTTTCCCTGTTCCAGGTGAAGCCGGAGCCAAAGGCAATAAGGGCAACTACGGCTTCCCTGGGCTGAAGGGACAAAAGGGGTCCAAAGGGGACACTTGTGAGAACGGGACCAAAGGAGCCAAGGGGGACAGGGGGGATCCCGGAGACCCAGGAGTGGTGGGAGAACAGGGTGACAAAGGGGAAAAGGGAGACACGGGGGAGAAGGGCTACTGTGGGGAGCCAGGGGGGAGAGGGGCGAAGGGAGACAGAGGGGAAGGGGGGACCAAGGGGGAAAAAGGGAGCAAAGGGGACATGGGGGCTGCAAGTGGGATTCGGGGGGTGGGCAACGACAAAACAGGGAAGAAAAGGGCGAGCGAGGAACTAAAGGTGAGAAAAGGGACCTGGGCCCTGCCGGCATAATGATGGGACCAGGGAGCCGTTCCAAGGGGTTGGCAGACAACCAAGGGGGGCCGGGTGGGCGCGGGGCCAAGAAAGGGCTCGCGCGGGGTCCAAGGGCGCGCGGCGGGGACCCCGCCAAGGCCCCGAGATCGGCCTTCAGCGCCGGGCTGTCCAAGCCCTTCCCTCCCCCCAACGTGCCCATCAGGTTTGACAGGGTTCTGTACAACGAGCAGCGGGACTACAACCCTTCCACCGGCAAGTTCAACTGCTCCGTGCCCGGCACCTACGTCTTCGCCTTCCACCTGACGGTGCGCGGGCGGCCGGCGCGCGTCGGCCTCGTGGCGCGCACCAGGAGGGTGGCCAAGGCCAGGGACACCGTCCACGGGCAGGAGATCGACCAGGCCTCCTTCCTGACCATCCTGAAGCTTGGTGCAGGAGACCAGGTGTGGCTGGAGGTGGCGCGGGACTGGAACGGGGTCTACGCGGGCGCGGAGGACGACAGCGTCTTCACGGGCTTCCTGCTCTACCCGGATGTTCTCGAGGTCCTGAGGTAGAGTTAGAGGGAGAAGGTGTCTTCTGTCGAGTGCAGATACCCTTCCAGAAGATTTGTAACGAGGACATTAGGCCTTGTTTCGCTTAGGAAGCCTTTCCTGCCTAAGAAAAAAATACCTTTTTAAAGATAATTTGGATGTTTTCTCCTCTTGTGTTCCAGAGGAGAATTACAGAGTCTGTGGTGGGAGGAGAGATAAACTCACACAGGCTACAGGGGAGGGCCTGGCAAAGATAAAAAAGCCTTGAAGAGAATAGGAGGTGCTTTTTGCAGCACTGCTAGGAGTTTTTCCCTTGTAAGTCCAGTGTTCTGGACTTTGGAATAAGTTTTCCAGAACTCCTTCCACTGCTTGGCATTTTGGGGGTACCTGTGTGTTTTCTTACTTCACAATGTCACTGGAAAACAGGATTTTCCCTGTGCCTGTGAGAGGAGAAATGGGCATCAGAAATGGTTTAGTGTCTGCTTTTCACAATATTTTCACACAATTATTTATATTTGCAATATTAGTTGGTTAGAGCAGGGTGCTGGTAACACCAAGCTTGTGGGTTTGATCCCCACTCACTTAAAAATTAGACTTGATCCTTGTGGGTCCCTCCCAACAGAATATTCTGTGACTCTGTGAATATATGGATTAGTTTTAACTGGCAGCCCCAAGAAGCGACACGTCCTTTGTGATGGCTGAGAGGAACCAGCATCCAAACACCAGCAGGACCAGCTTGGAAAGGGGATTTCCCATCCCAGGCTCCAGGTTTGTAATTGGCCTGTTCAAATTATGTAAAGAAACTCATGGCCTGACTGTAATTCTCATCAGGTCAGCTCCTGCAAATCTCCCGTGGTCCAAACCCCTCCAGGAATCGGTTCTGATAATCTAAAAAAAATAAAATTTTCGGTAAAGATTGCAGAGTTTGATTTGTAGAGCTCAGTCAGATGTGAACGTGAGCAGTAGGTTTCTTAAAATCACATGGAAAGATTTAAAGCTATTTTATCTTTGAATCAGTATTATTTAGTACTTTAGACATGGTCATGAACTATATAAAGGTTTGTCTAAAGGAGTATTAAAGTTATTTAGAGAGTATAAAAAAAAACAACCTAAAACCATTGTTCTTTGGCACAAATAAATCTGAAACTTTCAGAAGTACTGAGAGATGCATAATTCACTTTATTAGTCTACTGAAAATTCCTATTTCTGAGCTGCTGATGGATCAGTGATGCCGTGGGATCATCCCTTGGCTGCTGGGAGGATGAGGAGGCAGCCAGGGAGAGATTTTGGCACTCACATCGGTCCTGAGGGGTTGTGGTGGCCCAGAGGGTCTGTGGGCATGTTTTTAAAAAGCTGATTTACCAAAATCAAAATAAAATATGACATTAAATAACCTCTGGCTGTCACGTTGGACATATTTCCTTATTAACTCACCTCCTCTCATCGTAGGAACTTTACACCAGCTCTGACACATTAACTGTGACACACAGAATTGTCCCAGTTACTGTTTTTTTTAGAAATAAAGCTAAAGTGCCATGGTTAGGGACTGGAATTTACTTGTTTTCTCGGGCAGTTGTAAGCCAGGGATGTTTTCCCAGTGCTGGGATGAATTTTGGGTCTGATCCCAACACTCCCAGGGTGAATTAGGCAGCTCTTCCCGTTGGTTTCCTTGTTTAAATCTCTTCTCACACCATATTTAAACATCACCATAAACTGTGAAGTTTTCAAAAAAATCCCTCATTTTGATACATTTTTCCTCATTTTTCATGCAGTGAATGAACTGACTGAGGAATGTGCTTTGCCTTGTTACGGAGCACTACTAAAAAAAAAAAAAGCCAAAATATTTGTTCCATTTCACTTCTGCTTCTCTTAGGCCAGATTTGTTTGGTAAAAGTGTCTCCTCCCTGTGCTGCAATGGAGCATTTTGAGTCAGGAGAAAGACAATTAATGCTCGGGGTAATAATCAGAAGAGCAGCTGTTCTCAATAAATGAAATTATTCTGAGCTGACACAAGGCCATTAAAACACCTCCCTTCAGCTGGTTTTCATGCCTTTGCAACCCTGCCTCAGATATTACACATATTATTTCTATAATTTTTTGGGGGAATTTGTCTCTTTTTCTCTTAGAAACATCATCAGAATGTTCTGATGTTTCTACACCAACACCTTGAGTCTCCCTGAGCTTCTTGCCCTGGTTTTGTGGCTTTCCAGGTGCTCCCAGGCCAACACTTCCATCAGGAATCTCCCCAGCTGAGCTGGATTTGCCCCAGAACAAACCCACCTTTGCATGCTGAGGGCTGGTGGTTGGTTAATAAATGGGATAATATGGCCCAGGTGGGAGTTCTGGGATTATATGGGAGC
Organism: Manacus vitellinus; assembly: GCF_001715985.3. Lineage (NCBI taxonomy): Eukaryota > Metazoa > Chordata > Aves > Passeriformes > Pipridae > Manacus > Manacus vitellinus. Next base: position 2,149,859 of record NW_021940571.1, read on the forward strand.
AGGGATAAAGTTTGGATCCTCAGTGAGCTTTTCCTCCTTCCCTCCTGGAAGAACATGCTGTGTCCCAGGTAGGCAACTGGTTTTTGTTATAGTTTGCTTCAAAAAGTGGATGTATTTGAGTGAATTCACAATGACTTCCATGTAGGAATTCATAACAGGGTGGAAAACACAATGTAATAATCCAAGTGCAGGTGTTCCAGCTGAAATATGAGTTGTTCTTTTCAGAGACTTGTAATTTTGCTTACAACTCTTCGGCAGGAGAAAGTTTTTTATTTTTTCCCTCTCTTGAAAAGAATAAAACCCACCTTTTGCTGTGAATTGAAGTGGATTATGGTGTGATCACTGCCAGTTATCCAGTGCTTGTAGAATGCTGGAGCTCCTCAGTAGGGGATATTTCTCAGGCAGTGTGGAGGCTGGGTTTGTTCTCCAGGTAGACTCGCTGTTATTGATTCCCAGGAAAAGCTCAGTCACAGTATTTTTTGCAGCTCTGAGGCTGGAATTTCACCACTTTTCCTTGAAACAATTTCAGCCTTTTCATCATGCAAAATTTTAATTTCAAAACAGAAGGATTTGCTCCTGCTTTGTGTCATGAGGTTGGGTTTCCAATTAACATAACCTGTTACAAAAGTTCCTAAATTTAGGTGTGTTTATTAATAGTTGCAAAGTCTCTTTTGGAGTAAATTTGAATCACTTGGTGCATTTTAATGTCTTTTTTGAATTTCTCTAGTTTTTTGTAAATAAATCCTCTTTTAAGCAGAGATTTTTTATCTTCTGAGTGAAGTTCCTCTTGTTGCAGCCAGAACTTTGATCCTTTGCTCCTTTTATTTCAAGAAGATGAAATTGAGGTTGGGCAGAAAATGCACTGGCTTTGTTTTAGCTTGGTTTTGTGACCTCCAACCCAATCTGCTTGAAGTTTGAGACTCTCCAGTCTCCTTTAAAAAGGAAGGAATGAGGAATAACTCATCCTGGAACTGAGATATCTCTGATTCTTTTTTTTCATGGAACAGGTTTTTACACTTGAGGCACTGTAGGTTGATGAGTGAGGTACCAAGTTAAAGTCTTGGTATCACATTGTGACATTATAGTTCCCAAATCAAGCTAAAAAACAGTGTTTGAGAGATTAAGCTGCTAAGTTATTTTGATTGATGAGGGTTTTTTTCTGGTATTTGGTTAAAATGCAGCTGTTCCCACAATATTTGAATCTTGGTTTTCTAGAAATCCTTTTTATGATCGATGGATTTTAAATTAATTATGAGATTATGTCTAGGAGTATTTTTTCCCCCCTTTGTTTTTCCTGGTGGTTGTGGCTGGCAGAGATCCCTGTGCAAATCCTGCCTTGGGAATGTCATTGTCACCTGGTTTTGTGTCCCTCTTCCTCCCTGTTTGTCCATCATGCTGTGAATTCCAGCACCCAAATTCGGGCTGGGTGCTGGGGCTGGTCTGTGTATTGGTATCAGCATTGCCTATTCAGTTCCTGATTTTGGTCAATGTAATTATTAATATTCAATATATTTCTCATGTAGTCGGATGTAAAAAAACCAGTCTGGACTAAAGGTGCAAAGGTGTAGTGGGAGAAGAAGGGAACAAGAAAAATAGATTGGAATGTCTTTTTCTAAAATATAAATAGTATTTTTTAAATCTGCCAGCTCTGTCCTAATGGCTTTGTGCCTTCTGGATCAGATAAGGTGGTGGTTTGGGTTCTCCCTGATGGGCTTGATTGGATTATAATTCTGTTTCCCTACCTCAAACTGTCCCTTTTTCCAGGTTGGATTTTTTCATTGGAGAAAGTTTTTATCCAAAAGTACTATGTTTTGATAACAGACCAGCTTCCAGAGATGTGTGTTTGTGTGAAATATTTTCCTAGTCAAGAACAGTTTCAGAGAAGATCTCAAATTCTTCCTCTTGCTTTATTTCTGAGGGTTTTGGGCCTGTTTCTTCCCATGTCAGAGCAGCTCACCAAATCCTTGGATAGTGTTGCTTTTGGGAGAACTAACTTTTCCCTCCCTCACTAGTGCTGGTGAAAAGCTGGGGTTCATTTAGGTGAAAATGGGAGTTTTTATGCCTTTGGAGATTTCTTTAGAGCACCTGGGCACAGGAGGGGTAGGGTGCAGCTTGAACACTCATTTTTAGGGTCCCTTCCTGTGTTTGGGGTGGATGATGCACAAAACAGATGAACACTTATGTTGTCTTGGAGGGGCTGCCAAAAAAATTAAGATTCCCATTCCTTCCCCAAGGAGCTTTTGGCTTAAGTGTTTTATGGGGGATAGATCATCTGAAAAGAGGTTTTATTTTAATTTTCTCTGCAAAGGGGCTGCTGTGTGAGGTCTGTTTGAGCCCAGCTCTGTCTCAGGGAGCCAGGTGAGTGTCTGGGAGAGGAGATAACCACAGAGAGCTGATTTTTTTCTTTCTCTTATGCTCTTCTGATAAGAGATCAATGTAAATGTGTCTCTTCTGGACAGCATAACTCTTAATTACTCCTCTCTTAGAAGCAGCCACGAGGCAGGGGGGAAGTTGCTGGTGTACCTTTGCTCCCTGCCAGAGGAAACATCTCTTGCTTTATTGCTGAACTGCTTCTATAGTTGCTTCTTGCCAGCTTTTATCACTGTAATTTTTCATCCTATACCTTAAATTTTAGACTGTTGCTCTCTAATGATAAATTAATTATCGGCAAGTCAAAATTACATCTGTGCTGAGTCACCAAAGGGCTGCAAAACTGGAGCTTGCTGGGAGGACCCGACTCAGAACACGAGAACTGGGGGGTTATTTTAGTAGGATTGTGATTCAGACGAGTGCTACTCCATTCTATGGCGCCTGTGGGATGTTATTGTCACAATTCTAGTTATCCAAGTAAACTCTCTTTGCTCCAAAACTGTTTATCAAGCCACAGGCTGCTCATGAATCTGTGGCTGCCTTAATGTGCTGGTTCATCAGTTTGGTATTGAAAGGGCACCAGCCCAGTCAATAAAAATACCTGTCTCTGTCTCTTTCGTTTTCAAGAGTCAATAAAATGCCAGGATAATATGATCATTTTCTGTGAGCTAAATTGTTATTTCTTTCACTTTGACTCTTGCCCTTTTTCCTTTGGTATTCAGCTGTGTAACACAGAACAGTAAATGGGCTTCAGAGGTGTGAGATTGGGGTTATGGGGAATGGCTTTATAAACACCAGCTCAGTAATTTAGATTCAAAGCCTTCAGGATGCTGGTGAACACCTCTTGCTGGATAAAACTCTTATCAGTACGTTCAGAAGATTTTTCTCTTTGGTGAGTGAAGCAACTGAGAGCTGTGGAAAGTAAAGCTGGAACTGCAGGAGTTCTTGGGAATGGGAAGGAACAGAGAAATAAACTTATACTAAAGACTTGGAAACGTAGGTTTTTTTTGATATAAAAGGAAAATTCTTGTTAAACCTGACAAGAACTCAAAGCTTTGAGTATCTGTCGTGTGCAAACCACACCTCTTGAAAATCAATGTTCCTAAAATTTACTTTCAATTCCAGTTTTTGTTTGTCCTTCTCAAAATCCCCCAAATAAAAGAATAAAATAACCAGGGATTCATCTGCTTCCAGTGCATCAGGGATCAGTGTTTGGAGCACAGGGCCCCTCAGGGTGGCTGTGGTTGAAAAGGGACTGGCCTGAGTGGGTGGTGTGAGGAGATTATTGAGAAACCTTGAGCCCAGTTCCCCACCAGAGCATCTCTTAGGGGTTTGTTGCTGGAGTTCTGGAAGGTCTCTGCAGGGCAGGTTGGGTGGTGGGTTCTGGAAGAGGATAAACCCAACTCTCTTCCCCTCTGCTGGAGCCCCATCTTTACCTTCAGCCACTCTGTTGGCAGCTCCACAGATCATTTTCCTACATTTTCACATGTACCAGTGTCACCCCCAGCCTCTCTCCTCTGCCACAAGACATGGATTTGGGGTCTCTAATGCAGGTGGAGGCTGATATTCCTCAGACTGCTCTGCTTTTGGAAGCTGATGAGCAGGATGTACCTGTCCCTCTTTGCCTGCTGTGACAAGACACCTGCAGTCAGTGTTGGGCTAAATCAGACAGAGTTGATGCCACAGATGAGAACTTCTTACTTATGAACTCCTCTGTAATTTGTCTCACTTACAAGGAAGGACCTAATTACATGAGAAAGCTCAGTATTTTTTTCTTTTTTTTTGCCTAGGGAAGCTCTGCTGCTTTTAGAGCTTTTATTTTTTTTTTTTTTTTTTTAAGGGGTTCAAACAACCCAGAAAGGTCTGACCATGAGCACCACAGAGCCCAGTGGTCCAGCTGCAATTCCCTGCTCTAACCAGTGGCTCAAACTGTCCCAGAAAAGCAACAGCCACAGCTGGGAACAAGCTCTCTCAGCAGTTTTCCCCCCTTGTCCCATAAAATGTGAAAAATATGGGTCAGTGCCTTTATTGGCCCCTCAATGTGCACAGCTCTGGCTCCTGGTGCTCAGCAATCCATCCTCTGCTCTCCCATTAAAATCTAAATTGCAGGAGGAAGTGTCTCCAGGCTGGGGGGTTCCTGACTCTGCTCTTCAGGGCCCTGCATGGGCACTTAGTGGGAGAATGGGATTTTTCACAATCTCCCTCATGCTTAAAGAACTGGCTGATATTTAATTAGCTCTGCTCCTGATGGATAATAAATGGGGACAAGGGAGTTGATGGCACGTTATTTCTGCCTGTGGAAAACTGTTAATTCCCAGCAGTTTT
>NW_021940571.1:2155418-2166506 GCF_001715985.3 Manacus vitellinus
ACATGCCTGGGAAATGTCACAGCATTTCCTCTGCTGTTTGGGTGTTCAGGGAAGTGGGAAGCAGGAGTAATGAGTAGCTTATCCTTGTTTATTTATCAAGGAGATGGGAGCAGGGCAGGGACTGGTTTAACTGCCTTTCACTGCCAGGTGTAATCCCGGTGTCTGACGGGCTCCCGGAGAGAATCCTGAATTCTCTCTCCTCTTTTTTCCCCTCTCCTGCCTCCTGTGAAGGGTAAATACCACCAGCAGCTCATCCCTCCATCCCTGTGTCCCCTTGCTGGATGAGATGCCAACCTCCTCCTGCCCAGAATTTGCATCTGTGGCCCTGGCAGGGGATTTGTGGGCAGGTGGGAAGCAGTGGGGGCAGGAGAACACCCTGCTGTGCCCGTGCTATTTGCAGCCACGTGGGATCTGGGCTGCAAACCCAAGGCAATGGTGCAGCCCTGCCACGAGGGATGAGATCATCCCACCATCTCCTGCCTTGGCAGGGTTGCTTCCCCTGGAATGTTTCTAAGAAATGACTTCAGAGATTGATGTAATTTATTGACTAAGAGATCCTGCTCCGTGACCTCCTCCCCCAGTAATTTTAATCTTAAATCCTGATCCATAATACATCCTGGATATCCTACCCATCCAGCTGTTGATGCACAGCTGGGAGCTCAACAGCCTCAGTTTTCTTCTGCAGAATCTGAGGCCAGGAAATGTTAAAATGTTGGGGAAAACACAAATATACAGACCTGTATCTTACAAACACACTCAGTGCTTTCAAGTTCTCAGTCTTTATCTCCTTGTGTCATAAATACAGCCACACAAGAAATGAGCATTTAGCAAAGTTCTCTGTGCTTTGTGGCTCTTTTCTCTTTATAAAATTCACTTTACATCCAGTTCTTCCTTCTGCATCCTCAGAGCCTCTACTTTTTTTCTTAAGGTTTTATTTTAGCTCTATTGCTATCCAGATTTTTCTTCTCCCCAGGGCATATCTATTTGTTTGGATGACTAACTTGCTTTTCCTGGATAAATCTGAATTTCTAAGTTGCTGATCCAAGTCTCTCCAATGATAAGTCATTGTCCATCTGTTTGCTCCCTCCTGAGCTTGTGCTGGGAGCTGCAAAGAGGATTAATGGATGTAGAGCAGGAATGCAAGTTAGGCCAGTCAGAACCAGCCAGGAACAGCCTCATGTCTTGTTTTCTGTGTTCCTGGCTGCTGGGGAAGGATTCCCTTTGGCTAGATTTATTCCCCACCCCCCCTTTTTATGCCCAGGTAACGTTCTGGAAAAGAATATTCTGATTTTCCACTATCATCAAGGCTCAGGTTCCAGCCCCAAAGCTACCACTTAAACCTGTGTTTAATAAAGACCTTCATGCAAGTTCTTCAGGAAGAACTCAGGCCAAGCCATGAAGGTTGTTTGCACAAGGAGGTGGCTGAGCTTTCGTGCAGGATTTAAGCAAAAGGTTAAATCTGCTGCCAGTAACTTGGTGTATCACTTCAGGAACCAGTTAAAATAGTGGTGTGTGTTTGGCTTTTAAAGCAAGATGTTATCAACTGCAGAGACATGATTTATTGGGGAATGGTGAACTGCTGGGGTGTTAAAAGGTGTTTTAGGAGTGATGCACCCACGCAAAACATCATCCTAAAGGGTCAGGGTTAATTCCGGGGTTGCTCCTTGTTTGTGATGCTTCAGCTGACTGTCCTTGCAAGGTGTGTTGGGTTTGGGGGACAAGGATTTGCTGGTGGGGGGGTTACAGGGGTGGCTTCCACGAGGAGCTGCTGGAATCTTCCCCCCTGTCCAAGGGAGCCAGTGGCAGCTGGATCCAAGAGGACCCACTGCTGGCCAAGGCTGAACCCAGTAGTGTCTCTGGGATAAAGTTTTTAGGAAGGTGAGGGGGGGGGAAAAACCACCTTCTGGAGACAGGAGTGAGAATATGTGGGAGCAACAGCCCTGCAGACCCCCAGGGTGGTGGAGAAGGAGGGGCAGGAGCTGCTCCAGGCTCTGGAGCTGAGATTCCCTGGAGTTTTATGGTGCAGCCTGTGGGGGAACAGAAATGCCCCTGCAGCTCGTGGAGACCCCACAGCAGAGCAGGGGGAGGTCTGAAGGGGGCTGTGATCCCGTGGGAAGCACACCCTGGATCAGATTCCTGCAGGAGCCCTGGAGAGAGGAGCCCTGGGCAGAGCAGGGGCTGAGGGTGAGGAGTCCAAACCCTGAGGAGGGAGGAGCAGAGACATCGAGTGATGCTGCAATCCCTGTTTCCTGTCCCCCCTGCTGGGAGGGAAGCTGAGCCTGGGAAGAAGGGAGGGATGGGTGGGAAGATGTTTTTTTAAGATGTAGTTTAATTTCTCGTTACTCTCCTCTGATTTATTGGTAATAAATTTCCCTAAGTGGAGCCCGTTTTCCCTGTGACAGCGATGGCTGAGTGATCCTTCCATGCCCTTTTCCCGCCTCCCAAGCCTTTCCTTGTGTTTTCTCCCCCCTGCCCAGCTGAGGAGGGCAGTGATGGAGTGGCTTTGGTGGGCACCGAGTGCCCAGGGTCACCCCCCACACAAGCTCATCACTTGTATTCCTTAACTAATTAATTAAAACGTTAAATTCCATTTGCAAACTGATGGCTCTGGGACCTGTTCGCATTTTGAGCAGCTCTGTGTGTCCCGTGCTGGCTGTGATTAGTGTTCCGCCCGGTTTTTGGGGAAGCAGGGACAGCAGATGGCAATGTGGTGCTGCGAACCGACCGAAAACTCCGGGAAACCCTGGGCTGGGCCACAGAGTCCCCGGAAAAATCCAGGGAAGCGCTGCTGGGGGGGACCTGCCTTTCGTCCTGACCTTGGGGTGGGTGCAGAGAGGGGCTCTGTGGTGGGATTAGGGATGTGTGAGCAGTTTTCCAGCATAATTAGATGTGGTTATGGGTTGCTCTGACTGGGAACCTGCCCCCAGGCTCGGGATATTTGTGCTGCTTTGTCCATCATCCTTGAACTCTGGGTCAGCTTTGCTGAGCTGGGATTTTGGTGAGGCTGGAGAGCTCTGGGCTGTTGTGGTGTTAGGGCACTAGCAGGGGGTTCTTTCTGCTTAAGGGAGGTCATTTTATGACTTTATTCCTTGGAAACTGCATAAAAGGCCAAACTTGGGTCCACAATGGGGTGGTTGGTGCTTACTGGGGGCTCTCTCTGTGTTTTTTTTAGGGTTGTTACTATAGAATTAGGGTATCACAGACTGGTTTGGGTCAGAAGGGATCTTAAAGCCCATCCAGTGCCACCCCCTGCCATGGGCAGGGACACCTCCCACTATCCCAGGTTGCTCCAAGCCCCATCCAGCCTGGTCTTGGACACTTCCAGGGATCCAGGGGCAGCCACAGCTTCTCTGGGCAACCTCTGTTAGTGCCTCATCACAGGATTTTCTGATGTCTTTGCTGCTGCCAACCTCTTCCTGCCCATTTCTTCCTCCCAGGCTCTTCCTCGCTCTCAGCCTTGCTTTTTGGGAGCCATAAAATGAACTGTGACAGGTGTCACTGTGGCACAGTTTGGTGTCTCCACATGTGCAGGATTAGGAGGCAGAGAAGCTGTAAATGCAACTTGGACACCTCCTTGATTTGTGAGACTCCTCAATTAATTAGGCATCCAAATAGTGTTGTCTGCACCTGCCATTGATTTTTTGGATGGCAAATAAGTGGTACACAATTAGAGATGGTCCTTAAAAAAAAAAAAAAAAAAAGAAGTTCATTAGACTTTCTGGAGCCCAAAGCATCAATAAATCCAGTGGGTTTCCAGTGAGAGGTTTCTGCTTTTCCTTTCAATGCCTGGAAGATGAGAAAATGATGCTCTGGGTTTCTTTGCAGGTGCTGGGACTTCCCACGTGCCTCATTTTGCACAGGAGCTCATTTTGGATGGAAAAAGCAGGGAGAAGAGGGGTGATATGGGAGTTATTTTGAAGAACAGGGTTGTGGTTACTGAGCAAACAAAACCATTTCGGGGCCCTCAAATATATTTGTGCAGCACTGAGGGGCTGCTGCTGGGGGTCTCTATCCCATAACTAACACACACTCAAAGCCCTGGAGACTGTGGAAAGTTTTTATATTACAAAAAGTGTGTTTTCCCCTTGCTTAATTCTTGCTCTAAATAATGAACCAGGGAAATATGAGAATTTAACTTCCTTCCTGCTCCTGTCACATGGACACCACTTGTCCATCCACCTGAATAATCCTTTAAGCCCTTGAAAAGAAAGAAGTCATGGTGAAAGAGGATCAAAATTGGGTATCTATGTTTCTAGTATTTTATCCAATATTTTCTCTGGCTGTAAGCTGGAATTTGGGAATTATTTTGGGCAAATTTGGTTATTGACACAGAAATTAATCACATTTCCTAAATCTCTACATCTAAACTCTTTCCATATCTGGTGCAGTCTCCCAGCTGAGAAGCACATGCTGACTGCAGGAATAACAACCTGTTGCAAACACTTTAGGGTTGTAAAATTTGGATTCTGGGCTGGACCGTGGCCCCCAAAGAGCTCTGAATTGGGGGTTTAATTCCCACTGCTTCACACAGGCATAAAATGATATTTGTTTCAAAAAATACAGGCTTCTTTTCTCATTATTTTGCACTGCAATGGTTCCTTTTAACACTGTTAGTCCCTCTCACACCAGTCTGAGCTATTTTAGAACAGCAATAATTATTTCTTTCACCAGCAAAGTCCAGGTGATGTTCTCTGCAATGTTCTGAAGCAGATGGGAGCAAGAAGAGATGAACAGCTTGGGTTTGATTCAGTGCAGCTTAATGGAAGTAGCCTTAAAAGTCAAAGGGTTTAAAGCTGATTTTTCACATAGTTTATATGTAGGAAAGAACAAATCCTGCCTTGCCAGGACGCCCAAATGAGTAACACCAGCAAAATGTCTCGTTAGGAGACAGAACATAAATAGTGTCAGCTTAGAAGGGAGACAAAAGTGTTGTTAACATCACTGAGGGAAGGAATTAAGTCATGTAGAACAGGCTGGAAGCAGATGTAGGGATCACTTAAGCTGAGGAAGGCTCTGAAGTAGGTGTAGAACAACTGTGACCTTTAGCAAAAGACCAGCCTGTGCAAGGGAGATGAGTTTGCCTCATCCCTCAGGTGGTGGTTTTATAGGATTTAATCCCTGGCTCTCAAAGGTCAGACAATTTTAGGGGGGAGATGTGGTTTGTGTCACTAAAATTCATAAACTGAATCTTCATGATGAACTGTAACTCTGCTCTCTGGTGTCCCTATAAAATTCAATTTTGTGCTTTTTGAGTGAGGGTTTCCTGTCCAGGGGAGAGTCCCCCCCAAAACCTCCACCCCCAGTTTATCCAGTGCTTTGGCTGGGAATTGTGGGCTGGGGGAGCTGGCAGGAGGCTTGGTTGGAAAAAAAGCTGCGGGATCATTTGGGTTGGAGGGTTTTGGGCCACCACCCCCCCAAATCAGGGTCAGCTTTGAAGCTTCACCTACAGAAAGCTGATTGAAATGACAGAAGAGGGGGTGAAGGGTCTCTTTTCCCAGGTGACAAGTGACAGGATGAAAGGAAACAGCCTCAAGTTGTGCCAGGGGAGGTTTAGGTTGGATTTTGGGGAAAATGTCTTCGTGGAAAGGGTGGTCAGACACTGGAACAGGCTGGAATCACCATCCCCAGAGGGATTTCAAAGCTCTGTGGATGTGGCAGGTGGGGACAGGGGTCAGGGGTGGCCTTGGCTGTGCTGAGGGAATGTTTGTATTTGATAGTCTTAGAGATCTTTTTCAATCTAAATGTTTCTAACCTCCCCCCTTTTTTTTTTCCTTCTCCTTTATTTTCCTGTGCTCTGTGAGTGAATTTTAGCTGTGTGGGAGGATGTCCATCTTCACTGACTATCCTCTTCCAACCCAGGCTTTGACACTTGTTAAATATCCCAGTGGAGCATCTTATCAAATCCCTTCTTGCTTCCATAACACAACTAATGGTGGCTATGGAACTGTTCAACTCATTCCTGCATTTCCCATCAATGCCTCAAGTTTTGGGGGTAATAAATCCACCAAAGAGGTGCAGTAACCACTTGTCTTTAAGCTTGATAAGATTTATTCCTGTGGGTTTAGTGTGTGGGAAGCAGTCACAGGCTCTACTGGCTCTTGTATAAAGAAACCCCAGTGCAACACAAGGTGTTTGGAAGCTCAGAGCTCTGGAATACCAGAATTTCATGAGGATAAAATGCTATTTACCAACTTCAGTGCATTAGATATTCAGCATTGAAGGCTTTTCCATGAAGTTTACCTGCTGGTGATTCCAAATGAGATGAGTCAGAAGAGATTTGTTTGGGAGGCTTGGCAACTTTTGGTTTTATGAAGAATTAATTTAAAAACATTCCTCCTGTGTCTACAGGATGGAAATAGTGTTTTACTCTGCAAGGTGAATTGGAATAAAAATATTTATGGGATCACAAATAAACCTTTGGGCCTGACACTGCAGCTGTGGTGTTTATGGATGGGTTGGTTGTTCCAGATCCCATGGGAACAGAGCATTTTCCATGGTATAAAACTGTGCAGAGTGACACAATGTTCAGGTGTCTTAAACTTCTTAAAAAAAGTTCCTCTTCTACACTGGTAGATCACTGAGAAATGCATTAACCAGGAATCCTTCCAGGGGCAAATTTGTCTTCTATGCTGGTGATAAACATCAGATTTGGAATTTTTGCTTCCAAAATGCATCACTAAAACTTTGGAAAACTGGACAAACAGTTTGCAATGAATGGGAGAGTGTGATGGGCTTCCTTTTGGGACAATCCTTGTACATCATGCTACAAGAGCACCCTGATCTTTGAGTGTTCATGTGTCTCTCTAGGCCTTTTCAGTGGAATTTTTGACACTGGGATTAAGGCAGGAGGATTAAATAGCTCAGGGGAAGGGAGCAGGCTCTTGGATTTGTGGTTAGACTAAAGATGTTGGTGGTCCTGGGATTAGATGCTGATCCTGTGTTTGTTGTGCAGCTTCTCCTCTGTTACTTCTGGGATTTATCTCCCTGACTCCAGAGGGTCCTTTCCTGCCTTGAACACTTATTTTTGCAGGCTCAGGATACACTCAGAGAGGAGAAATTTGGCTCTGGCTGCAGCCCAGGGGCTTCCATGATGCCCCAAGGCTTGGGTTCACCTGTGCCCAATCCTGACTCTCATCCCTGAATATGAGAATTTGTAGTTTGAAACTAAGGACAGCTTTAACTTCCAGCTGAAGAACAATAATGGAAAAGAACTCCAAGCTATTAAAGCAGTAATCAGAGTTATAAACAGCCACAGCCTCTCTGGCTATTCCCAAATATATCTTCCCATCCCTTAGTCACTGTTGTTGTCCCTGTTTACCACCGATATAAATGTTTCCACTCAATTGGCTGTAATAGACTCAGTCACTTTAAGGAAAATCACTTGGAAAAAGAAGTGCCTGAACATATATATTTTTTTTTTCCAGAGGTTCATAAAACCTTCCTGAAACTAAAAAAAAAAAAAAAAATAAAATAAATCCGAATTACAACCTGCTGTTCCCAAAGCAGACTAAATTCATCTGTGACATAATTAGAGTTACAGCATCTCTTGGCAGCCAACAAGAGTAATCAAGAAGGAAACTAAAAACATCTCAGGCACTGGAAAGTGTTTTTAAAACTGACATAAAGCACTTGAGCAAAAAAAGTAACTTAAAATTTTTTAAAAAAGAGAGGTTTAGTGACGAATGGTTGTGTTCACATCTCTGATTTATTCTGAATAAACAAGTTATAATTGCAAATACAGGAATATAAACAACTCTAGTGTTTAAGGTGAACCCACAGACACCAATATCTGGAATTACAGGAATTCACTTGGATTTCAACTCCATGTGCCTCCTTCTTGTTTAAAAATGAAGATGTTCAAAAGACAACACTTTGTCCCCCAGTTTATAACCTGATTATTAATTTCCTGGGTGTTTTAGATTTTCAGGAGTGGGAGGTGGATATGTGCCAGATGTGGATCCCAAGGTTGGGATGCAGGGTTAGCCTTTATTTGCCCCAAGAGTTGCTTAATACCCCTGGAAGGGCTGTGATGACAAGAGAAAATATTTGTGCCATTACATAATACATAAATATAAATTTTGAATGAAATAATGAAAATATAAATTGTGCCATTTAGCTGTTTAATAAAATATAGAATAGATACAGAAATACTTTAATTGGGTAAGGAAATGTCCTGTTCTCTGTTTTAATGGAAAAACAGTGATTTTTTTTTTTTTTCCCCTTCTTTTTAGACAAAACCCAAATATGAGTTAGGGGAGATATTTTCAAGGCAGTGTAAAATATTTTGAATATCCAGAAGAATTTGTTAGGCGAGAACTGGAGTGGAATTTTGATTATGCAGAATTTGAAAAGAATTTTGAATGTCCAAAAGAATTCGCTGTGTGCTGGGGCAGGCTGGAATCGTGGAATTGTTTAGGTTGGAATTGCCCTCTAAGAGTATTGAATCCAACCAGCACTGCCAGGGCCACCACTAATCCATGTCCCCAGGTGTCAGGGAAATAAATAAACCCCTGGTGAGCTCTACTATGAGTTGCTGGTGGCAGGATCTCCTTGTTACTACTTGTTTAATTCAAACAGAGAAGTAGCTGCTCCTTGGAGTAACTCATCCCCCCAGGAGCACTTAATGAGCTCCCAATCAATCTCAGATGCTCTCAGAGGGGTTCTCCTTCCCTGTTACACTGAAAAATTCCCCAAAACTTTCATCCTAATTCAGTGTAATGGCAGTGCTGGGATGCAGCAATGATGGATTCTCTCTGCCTTTAAAAATCTTCCTTATACTCCTGAGCAGGGCAAACAAAAATCCAGCCTGAGCCATCTGCAAATCAAACTTTTGATTGCTTATCCCATCCAAAAAAGTGATTAAAAAGTCATAAAACTGTAGTTAAGTAGCAGCCCTTGCTGTGTATCATGTTCCTGTGTCCCTTCAGGCTGTGGACCAGTGAGCTCTGGGTAACTGTACCCTAAATGTGAGCTCTCCTTTCTCTGAGGCACTGCCAGAACATTCCAGCATCTCACATTGTTGATAATCAGCCTTGAAAGCACTTCCAGGTGATGCTTAAATCCTGCATATTATCTAAAACCTTTTCCACGTGGGGATTGTCCAATCCCCTGGTCACACAGTGCCTGGAAAAGCAGGAATAATGAGCAGAAGGTCTGTTTGACCAGGTGCACCAGCAGCCAAATGGCAGTGGGATAATCTCCCTCCCAGGGCTTCACCATCGTACAGCAGATTAATTGATCAGGCCAGCTTGATTAGTCCAGGGTGAATTCAGCTGTTTATGAACTTGGCCTAAAGCCAGAATATCTTCTACTGCTCTATTTTTGTCTCATTGAGGGGTATAGATATGTTAAACTTCAACATTCAAATGTCATTTTCCTTCTTTTTTTTTTTTCCTTATTGTTTCTGAAAATCTCCACATCCTGTTTCATCTTGGCCAAACTTCCTCCTATAAAATCTGCATTTTAACAGCTACAGAACCTCCTACAACATAATTACTGTCTTTATGATATCCATGTGACCTGTCCTCCTCTCGCTTATTGTCTCCAGGTTTTATCCTTCTAGGAATACTATAATTAGCATTTAGTGCCTCTAAACTGCTTGTTTTGGGAAATGAGAGACAAATACTTGCAGGTGACTTCCCTGCTATTCTGGTTTTACCCCAGCCTCTGCCTCCTTTTCTTTCTCCTGGTATCTTGAACCATCTCATGAAAAACCATGTGCTGGATATTCAGTCTCAGTGCACACCAGGCTGATCCAAGGTGGGATTTTTTTTCCCTGAGATGCTTGGATATATATTCACAATATCAGCACCTGTCTGCTTTATCTTACAGCCTAAATATTTCTGTAGCTAAAAAGCCTCTGGAGGTGAATACATAATCACTGTGGGGAAGTTATCCAGGAAATAGAACTTTCTCTCTTCTCAAATTCTCTGGGAACCCCATAAGATTTTCCTTGAGCTCGTTTGAAAGTCAGTGTTAACTTTTAATCCATCCTGTGAATACATCCTTGCCCCTGGAGTTCTTGTGGACAGTTTGAGTATTTCAAATCTAGGTAATCTCTCTTACTTTTTTTTTTTTTTAAACCCAAAGTATGGATTTATCCTTGAGCTCTTCTTGGGGCATCACCCAAAGCCAGTTGTAAGTCATGAGAGTTCATCCAATACCATTAATCACTAGAAAATTGAGGTGTGTTAAAGGTCTGACTTGATTTTTTTCTTCTCAATCCCGTTGTCTTGAGCAGGATTACAAAGACCTCAGAAAGGGAGGATGTTGAATATTTTCTCCAGCAACACTAAAGAGGATGCTCCTCATTTTGGACACATCAATGGAGCTCATTAAAACCAGACTCTAGGCTTTTGTTACATAATCAATGAATCTAATCAAGTTTTATAGCAAGGGTGAATTTATTTTATGTTGTCATAAATTCTCCTCGTTTTGCCCATCAACATCTACCAGGTATTTGAAAAGCAGTTGGAAAAAGAAACCCTATTTTGTCCCTCACATGTAGTTTATCAACAGGACTTTCAAATTTCTTTCCTGGTCACATTAAAAGCAGACTTGAAAAAGTTTGAGAAGCACTTATTAAATGCATTCCCTTAAATCAAGCCCAAACAGAAATCCCAGAAGGAAAGTTGTCTCATTCTCATAAACACACTTTATGCACAAAGGCACAAGGTGTGGAGGCGGAGGAACCGCTGAAATAAATTGATAGATATTAAAAAAAACCCCAAACATTGTAATATTAACTCTGTTTTTCATGCCTTTAACACACACCTGTTCTTGTACCTATTGACCCCTAGGGACAATTCTTTTTAAAGTGAGGCTCAAGGCAGAGGGATATTTATAAACAATTTTTAAATAATGAAAAGTCACTGTTTTCTCTGAGAAAAATACGTACTTAAAACAATTTCTTAAAATTATTGCAATACATAATTTAGCTTTGGTGCAAATGTGTCCTTTTCGTCTTTTATTCCTCATTTTTTTAATCAAATATAGGGTTGGGTTTGGGCTTGAAATCAGCAGTTACTTCAAAGCAGAGCCAGAAGGTCCCCCCTGAGCCTCCTTTTCTCCAGGCTGAGCCCCCCCAGC
>NW_021940571.1:2169576-2175035 GCF_001715985.3 Manacus vitellinus
CTTGAGCTGGAGAGCCTGGTCCTGGCCCCAGTTGTTGCTGCCTTTTCCCCAGCAGACAAAAGGGAAAAAGGATTCCCTTTAAAACCTTTTATTTTTATCAGAAAACTTTTCTGGCTCCACGGGGAATATTTCTGCAGGAGCAGGAAGCAAATGTTTTATTGAGAATAAGCTGATACTTGGTAATACCTCATCCATGAAAATCCTGTTGTGCTGTTTTGACACTTAACATTTTCCCCTGTAAAAAATTTGACTGACTTTAGAAAATATTGATTTGATCTTTTTTAATGTTGGGACTGGAAATATTAACTCTGTGTGAAGCTCTGAAGTTGAGATTTGTTTGTGTTGCTTCAACATAAAAAAAATTAGCACTTGGTTAAATAAAATTTCCTTCATGTCTCAGCTGTGGTTTGTCAGTGGATCTTACTGGAGAAATCATCTGAGGTGGGGTAGTTGGGAATCAAAAGATGGATTTTTGTTTTAAATTGATTTAATTGGAACCAGAACCCCTGGTACCTGTAGCTCCAACAAATGCCACCCGTGAGGGTGGTGAGGCCCTGGCACAGGTTGCCCTGAGAAGCTGAGGAATTTGAAAAGCAGAGCCCACCATTTCACAGAACATTTTGGTAGTTTAGGGCTATTTTTTAATGAATTGAGACATTAGAATATATTAAATAAATTATGTTAATAGTGAAGGTGTTGTATAAACCATTCTGGTTTTTTTAAATAATTAGTTTTCCCAACCAGTCAAAAAAAACCCCTCCCTTGCTTATGGTTGCACTGGTGCTTTTATAGAAATTGTTGCATTTAATCACAAACCAAAGACATTTTTCTGCTCCAAAATCTTGCTTGTGGCTGATCTCTCCTCACCTGCCCTTTCCCAGGTTGCCCAACCAGTGCCTTATGTCCCATTTTTCTATCCCTTATCCCACTTAAGCCAATATTCCTTCCCTGGCAGCTCCCACAACCTGGGGCTGGCATGAAAAATTAAAAAATGGTCCTTTTGGGATCCCTTGGATCCTTATTTTCCTAAAATTAGTCTTCATAATGTTACAACTTTTGCTGCAATATCACTTTCCCAGCTCTCGAAGCTAAAATTACTGGTAAAGCTTCTTGTCTTTCCATTTTTTTGCCTCATAAGTGATACATATTAAAGTGAGCTTAGATGACTCTGTTTTCAGGAAAACACTGGGTTTTCAGGGATAAATAAAACCTAATTCTGCCTGGTGAAAACATGGCTATAAATAAGAGCTGCTGCCATTGCATTAAGAAGCAGCAATTATAATTAACGGGCAGAAAATTTTATTTCTGGAGGTATTTCTTGTACACATTTTTGTTTATCTATTTGTTTTTAACTTGCAAAGCATCTGAGTGAACACAAGTTTTATTTTATTAATAGGAAGAATGGAATGATCTGGCTGGGGTTGGCCAAGTTTAGAATAATTTAATTGCTGAAAAAGCACATCTTCCCCAGGAAAAATAATCTGTGGGTGTAAACTCTGCCTGGCACAACCAGATGCCACTTTTTTATCAAAAATCTTATTTATTTTCATCTCAGTGGCTGTTTTGATGCTTCAGGTTTTTCTCCTCACAGGTGTTGAAATTTTCTAAGATGAAAAGGAGCCACACAGAGTTATTCTGGAGGTTTCCCTTCACCAGCTCTGTCTGACACTTAATTCTTTTTTAAATGCTGTGTTATGCTTGATTTATCCTTAGTTCTCCCAGGTCTCCTTCCTCTTTTCCTTTCTTCCTTCTGCCACTGTAACATGTTCCTTTCAATGTTTTTACAGATCAAAGCCGCCTCCTGTGCCTTTCTTCCTGTTGCTGTTTTTAAAACAGTATTTCAATTAATGGAGATGGGAAAGAAAAGATGAGGCAAGAGCACTGTGGGGCTGCAGTGGTTTAATTTGGGCATCTCTGGGTTTCTCACTGAATTTCCAGTTGTTAGTGTGCTTGAATTGCAGTTAAATTTGCTTAAATTTGCTTTTTGTGGAAATCTTAGGGAATGCCTCCAGACAGCCAAAGAAAAGTGCCCCAAAGAAGCCAGAAAAAGAGGTTAGAGAGGTTTTGTTTATTGGGATATAGTTTTTGAAGATTGATTTAATCTTTAATTGGTAACCAGCTCTCTGGGAATGCTGTTCCATGGTTGAGGGCATCCCTGGGGATGGTTTGGGGGGGAACAAGGAATTACTCATACTTCAGAACCAGCTGCTTGGCTGAGATCATTTGACTTCCTCAGAAGAGCTGAGTAGAGATTGGGATGTTCTCCCCCCTAATTGATCAACCTCATCAAACCAATCCCTGGGAGGAGGATGGAGGTGGAACCTCTTCCTCCTCCTTTGGCAGCTTTGTCCCCTCTGGAGCAATTCCACCTGGCAGGAGAGGCTGCTGAGACACCAGAAGGCAAAATAGAGATGGATGTGGGTGATCTTTCCATAACAGCAAAAGAATCCAAGGATTCCAAGGATGCTCATTCCTTTAGAAACCCCCTGTCCATGAGGAAGCATCAATTTTCCCACAGGTATTTTTATTTCCCCATAAACAGCAACTTTCCAAAGGGATGAGCATCCTTAGAATTCCCTGATTCCTTTGATGCTCTGGAAGCATCAGTTCTCCACCAGCAGCATTTGTTTACTGTCTGAAGAAAAGATTTAGCAGCTGAAATTCTTGGGAATAAATGTTTTTTTTTCCCTGCCATGCTCTGCCCCTGCTCAGCTCTGGGCTGGCCTGTCCCTGTGTCCTGGCTGGACAGAAGGTCAGAGCACATTTTGGGTGTTTATGCCCAGAAAACATCTCTCCCACGTGGTCCCATGTGTGGTTTCCCTTCCCTCATTTTCAGGACTCACCTGGTCCTGTTGGACACCAAGTTCAAGTGGAAGGAAGGAATTAGAGTGGCTTGGAGCTTCCTGAGCCAGGCTCGGCTCATGAGCCTGGTTTTGGCCACCCTTGGTTTGTTCTGACTGGAAATATGGATTTAAAAGAGTGTGTTTGCATCCAGTCCCTTGGGGAGAATCAAAATTTGTTGCAGGAATGGGGACTTAAGGTAAAGAGGTGAGAGAAGAGGGACTTCAAGGTCCTGATCTGAGCAAACAGGCACTCTGCTCCCAGCCAGACCTGTTGGAGCTTCTGTGAGTAGGTGGGAGATGTCCAAGTGTGACCTGTTTGTGCTCCTCATCCAAAAAATCTTGTTTAAAGTAGTAGGAATAGGGGATTTTGGGAGGTTATTTAACCCTCCATTTGGAATAAAGCAATTGGGATGTCCTGAGGTGCTGCTGGCCCTGGGCTGTGCTGGTGGATCTCCCTCTCTAGGTGTCTCTTTGTAGGTAGGTCTGAATCTACTGGGAGAAGCACTTCAAGAAACCTGAAGAAAAGAGAGGAAATGCCAAGGTGGAAAACTCCAAAATTTGTCTTTGTTCACAATTCTTGTTGGGAATAGGCAGGGTTTAGTTGTACCCTCAGAGGAGAAGGATTATTCCTCCTCACTTTAGCCTTCATCCCATCTCCTCTTCTGACACAACCAGGATGGTGTCCTTAGTTTAATTTTGAGGTGTCAAAATGAGCTGGTGGACAGTCTAAAGTGTACTGCAATTCTTTCAAATTCTCCTTCCATTTAATTAACTGCTGCTTTGACTTGTGTGGTGTAAACAGGAAAATTATTGCCCAAAAGGACAGATAATGTTTAAACTGATTGAAAAACACGATACACTTCTACAGCTGATTTTGGTTTAGTTTGTCATCAAATGTATTTATTTAGTAGAAGGCTGGCAGTAGGATCATATAGTCTTCATTTTACTTTGAATTTCTGTTAATTTTCCTTGCACTTGTCTTCTGTTCATCTCTTCTTGCCTTCACCTGCAGTTGTGTTGGTTCAAAGGAGCCACAAACTGTCAGAGTCACAAAACCAACGTTTTTTTGCCTTCAAAGAGTGAAAACTGGTGAGAAGTGAGGTCGTAAAAAGTCCAATGGAATGTTAATTGATGTGAGGGCACAAAGCAATGAGGGTGGTTTTAGGTGCAGGCACTGCATTTATCAAATTGACAAATTGCCCACTGTGCTTCCAGAGATATTCCCAGGTCTATTTTTTTCCCCTCTTCATTTAGTTAAAATCAGAATTGTTCAGGTTGGAAAAGGCCTCTAAGAGTGAGTCCAACCTTAAGCCAGCACTGCCAAGTCCTGGACTAAACCATGTCCCCAAGCACAACCTTACTGAGGACACACTTAATCCTCTTGTCCAGATCATGGATAGATATTAAACAGAATATTAAGAATAATATATTGGGGAAAAAAAAAAGCTAAAGCCAGTTTTAGGTGGCTGCAAAAGTACAGGTGAGACTTGAATGCAATGTGAGTACTTGAAGTGTTTTATTTTGGGCAAAGTGACCTAAAAAAGAGCAGCTCTGACTAGTCCTGGTACTTTGCATAAAAAGAAAGGACACTCAGACTTGGGGAAATAAATCAAAAATCCCATCTTCATCATCACACTGCATTTAATTAGGAGCATTTTCATAGATCCTAAGGAACACTGAAACTTGGTTCTTCTCAGAATTGTCATAGTCATAACAACTACTTGTTATTACATATATAAAAGAATTAGTTATCAAAAGGAAATCAGATGTTAGAGACCATTCTTCTAATTTCCAGCTCACTCTCCTTAATAACCTGAGGTGAATCAGACTGTTCAGAATTGTTTAATACTTTAAATAGGTTGCAGAAGTAGGACAGACACATGAGCCCACACTTAGGATATTTGCATTGGCCTCCAAAAATGATCTTTTTTTCCTGGAATTAAGTTCTCTTGAATTCTAAATCAGAGTGTCTGCATTCTCAAACAGTGCCTGCTCAGCTGAGGAAAGCTTTGGAGCAGAAAATAAGCAAGACTCAGCCCCTGACCTTCCAATTTGGATTAGTTCAAACCTGCCAAATCAGCCTGAATTTTTGTGTCTTTAAAGGAAAAATATGCCAGGCACTTTCTCCCCCCCTCACTTGACTTGTGCCAGGAACCCTTTGGGACCACTGGGGTGAGGAACACGAGTGGCTTCTGCACTGAAGCTCTTCATAGAAAACTTTCAGAATTAAGGTGTGTGTGGGGTTTGAAAGCAGCTCCTTTAGAGTGACAGTTGTGGTGCAAGTGAAGCTGTGCAGCAGCAAAATACAGGTTTAAGTGGTGCCCCAGTGATTCAGGAAATGGCACCTCTGAGAACTGGGATGTCAGACCACGGTTAAAGCTTCCTGGTGCTGGGACTGCAGCTCTGCAGCAAAGCCAAATATCAAACCTCATGTTTTCCAGGGGAAACAGGACAGTTCCTGGAAGCTCTGGGAAAAAAAATTCAAGGCCAGTCCTGGTGGGCTGTTGGTCCTCAAAGCAAACAGGGGAACACCAGCTGTGCTGGGAGCTGGTTTGGGGTTTATCAAGGCATTTTATGAAGGCATCGAGGTGTATCCACGAATGACTCCTAATTCTG
>NW_021940571.1:2175810-2183630 GCF_001715985.3 Manacus vitellinus
CCTGAGACCTGGGCTTTAAATTATTTAAAGTATGTTGGAGCTTTCCACTCGGTGTCAGGGCAAGTTGTAGTCAAGATATATTATTGAAATACATTTTTCATGAGACAATAAAGCAGCCCCATAATTCTGCATGTCAGGCTTGAAGTGTGTGAATAAATATGGCATCCAGTGAAAATATGATCTTGATACTTTCAGCTCTCAGATGCTGGGATATTTATTGATTTGTTTCTGGGTGTATTGAAACTTGGGAGGAGCAGGAATGAAATAAATTATTAATCATCCAACGGTTTGGAAGAGAACCCTAAAGGTCATTTTGTCCAACCCTCCTACAAAGAAAAGGGATAAAGGGCAGGATTAGGCTGCTCAGAGCCCAAATTTGACCTTGATTCTGACTTGAATCAACAAATATCATGATTAACTCCTAAATTGTTTAATTTTCAAGTGGGCAGTGTGGATTTGGGAGAGGTGCTGGCAGACTCCAGGCCTGGTTTGAGCAGCAGGGAGTGGGTGGCAGCCAGGCTGGAGGGTGAGTGCATCCAGGGTGGGAGTGGGGCTGAGGACAGACTGCTTGGCACACTCAGAGGTGCAGGGGAGGAGGGAGAGTGTTCTGTGACTGCCACTCCATCTCCTCAAACAGATGCCTCCAAGAGGGTTTCATTGCTGGGACTACGGGAAAGGTATAATTTGTCATGACTTGCCTGTCTATAATTAGGCTCCTGAGCTGCTGCCAGGGAGAGGAGGACTTTTCCAAAGAACACGTGCCAAATGCAAGGAGTTAGTTGGGAAATGGGCTTTGTTTACATTTTGGAGGGAACTTCCTAACTGTGCTGGGTTGGAGTGCTCAGGATGTCAGCAAGCACTGAAACTAAACAGGTGATGTAGGAAAACAAGGAGAGAACTTTCCCAGGGTGAAAGTGTTCAGTGTGATCCCAAATATCAAGAATATCACAAGGAAAGAGGGCAAGTATGGTTGGCACCTAAAGGTTAATCATAGATTAACACATTTTTCATTTATTATGTAGAATAAATGCAGTTATTCCACCTCATCTTTAACCTTCACCTCCCCTACTTCAAAGAAAAGCTTTTCTTTTCATCTTAAAGCTGTAATATAAAATGTCAGGTGAATGTAAACATGATGAGCACTTATATATATATTTTTTTTTTCCTGGTGGGAGTTCAGTTTTGATCAAGTCTGAGGTTCTGTTCTCACTGTTTTAGTTTTAGACACCCAACATGAAAAGTTCCTATGGGAAAGAACATTCCTACTAAAACTAGATAGTTTGGGCTCTCATTCCAACTGAATTCAGTGACAACTTTCCCTCTCCCTGAAGCAGCTTTTAGGTACTATCTACTCTCTGCTTGCCTAGGAAATTCTCAGGGAAAGAGGAATAAAGAAGGGTATTTTCCATGCTGCTCAGTGCAACATGTGCTGTGTGAAACGGGATTTCCCTTGGCTGGAAAGGCTGGATGGCTCCACAAAAGCCCTGCAAAAGAAAGGCCACATAATCCTCTCCCCTCACCCAGGGATATGCAGAGTTTCAACAGCATAAGCCCAGTTTCATTCACAGAGATTTGATTACAAATAAATAAGCAAAATACTTTTATTTACCCTTTGCAAGGCGATATCCTGCAGTAGTTTAAGGTACATGTGTAATTTCCCTATAACCCCTTGTATAAATAGCATTTTCTAGTGCTGGCACGAGAGATGCATTGGGTAATGCATTTCTTTCTGTTATTTTTGCCTCAAATTTTATGGGCATGAGATAAAATTGAATTAATCTTTGGTAAAAGATGACCTTTTGAATAGGTTCCCTGCTGAGTGTTTTAATTGTTTGAGCAGGTATTCACAGCTTGGGACCTGTGAAAGATTGATTTACTTTGAGTGTATCAAAGAGAGTGGGTCAAATTAATCCCTGGTGTTGCCTTGCTGGAGTCAGTGCCACTGCTGAAAGAGGAACAGTGAAAATATCCATATAGAAAACCCTATTTCTCCCAGGGAAATCTGCTGGAAAATGTCTCATACTGGTGATATTTTAGCAGTGCAAACTTCGGGAGCTGTGGGAAGGTTGGAGGTTTATTTTGGTTGCTCTTTTTACTAAAAATGCTTTTAATGTATTTATTTAAATAGAATGGATTTAAGCTGCAAAAAGGGTAGATTTAGGTGGGGTATTGGGAAGGAATTCCTGGCTGGGAGGGTGGGAGGCCCTGGCACAGGTTGCCCAGAGAAGCTGTGGCTGCCCCATCCCTGGAAGTGTCCAAGGCCAGGTTGGAGCAACCTGGAATAGTGGGAGGTGTCCCTGCCCATGGCAGGGGGTGGAATGGGATAATTTTTAAGGTCCCTTCCAACCCAAACCATCCTGTGATTAAGAAAGACACCAACTGAGAAGTGTTATCAAAGAGCAGGGAGATGTCAGACCACACTTGGTGCTAAACCAGCCAAGAAATTCAGGTGTAAGTGTGCCCCTCCCACTACCCAGCCCATTTTTCCCCTCTGGATGGTGTAAATCAGGATTCTGTCCTCAAGACATGGTCCTTGTCCCGCTAAGAGATGTCAGGGCAGCTCTGGCTGCTGCCCTGTGCCTGTGTGGATGCCCCAGTGATGATTTCCCAGGGATGTGGGCAGTGAGGATCCTGCATAAACAGCCAGATTTAATTTACTCTCCAAAGACTAAATCATGGAGCAGGGTTTCCAAGAAGCCAATTATTAGTTAAACAGGGGAATAATTGGATTTAATGGGAAAACTGTAAAGGGTCTCAGAACCAGCCCAAAGATGTGAGAACAGTGGGTTGTGTTGAAAGAGAACAATGTCTGGGGCTGGAGGGGAACTGTCAGTGCAGCTCCTCAGTGACTGGATTTGGACCAATATTGTTGAATATTTTCATTAATGACTTTGGCACAAAAGTCAAAATGTGCTAATGAAATTTGCTGATGACATAGAACAGGGAGACAGTGTCAACACCGAGCAGGATTGGATTAATTAGGCAGGATTAGGTGACCTCCAGGACTAGAATATTAGAATTAGGATAAAATTGAGTAGTGCAAGCTCAGGGTCATGTCCTGAAGGCTGATGAGATGAATCCCAGCAGCAACAACAGGAAGAGTGGGACCTTTGGGGCATCTGGTTGATCACAGGATGCTTTTGACCTGTTAATGTGATGCAGAGTGTTGTGAAAGGTGCTGTCGAGTTCCCAGCCAAAATCTGTCTGGGGTTGTGGTTACCTGAGCTCAGGGAAAACCCAACTGGGGCTGGAACAGATGTCTGGAAATGCTTCTGGTTGCTGGGAGAAGGAGGGCTGGTCCCACTGGAGCCTGGAGCTGCTTGTTAAGCTGGGCAAAATGAGAGCTGAGAGGAGGGGATGTGGTTGCTCTGTGCGAGGACATCGGGGGATAAATAAAAGAAGGGGAGGGGAAAAGGTGATGTTTTTGTTGGCTGGATAAGGGGATATAAACAGGGGTTGAATAAATTCAGGCTGGAAATTAATGGAAGGTTTTGAGCTGCAGGGGGACTGGGAACACTGGGCAAGGAACCTTTAATAATTTTATGAGGGACAGGGCTGCTAAATGATAAAGGTTATGACTGTCAGGAGAGGGAGGGCTGGTGGTGATGCCCAGGAGCCCTTCCAGGCTCTTCCTAATGGTGTGGAGCTCAGAGCTCCCTGGGACCCAGCTGTGCTCCATGTGCTCCTCCAAGATAATTTACAGACACGTCCAGACAACCAGTTGGAGGAGCTGCTGGTTTCCACAGAGCTCCAACAGCAGAGTGCAGATGGACCACAACTCCATTTTTAAGCCTGTCACTTGTGGATTCAGAGCCTTGTCTGCCTCTTGCAGAGACAAAGTTCACGTGGAATAACCTTTGGAGGGGCTGAATTTTGAATGAATTTTGAATTCACCTCTGGTGCAGATATATTTTTCATATTTTTCAGTAAATGATTTGCTGTAAATTGTTCATTTTATGGGGCATAGAGAAGGAAGGGAGAAAAGGAAGGTTCATCTTGAGATTTTTTTTTTTTTTTTAGTGAGAAAGACTGAATATTTCGTGGCTATACCTCAAAAAACCAAAACAAAAACAAACAAAAACCAGGCAACCAGCAGATAATTTTCTGAAACACCATCTTTCTGGTCAGTCACACTGTGGGTTTATGACACATTACAAAGAAAAACCAAATATTTTTGGACACATCTGGAGAGAAATTCATCCCTGTCTGCACTTGACAAGTGTGGCTGTTCAACTGAGGGAGCAGGAAAGACAACTTGCTGTGTCTGTATGTGTTTTAGTGCCTGGAATCCTGGAACTCTGGGGCTCTCTGGCATGCTTGGACAGCCAAACATCCCAAATTAAAAGAACAAGAGAGAAATCCAATTAGAAACCTGTTGCTGGCTTGACAGACCTATCCATTGTGCAGCTGAAAACTGCATTTTTCGGAGTGTTGTCCATCTCCTCTGTCTCAATGACAGCAGGAGCAGAGAATCACGGAATATTCAGGTTTGTGGGAGCTCTGGAGATCGTCTACTCCAATTTACCTGGAGCAGGTGACTCAGGAACACATCCAGGTGACACTGGAGCACATCCAGGTGGGTTTGGGATGTCTCCAGAGTGGGAGGGCTCCACGACCTCCCTGGGCAGCTTGTCTTGAAAGATTTCAGGGTTTTTTTTGGCCTTTAGCTTGTCATTTGGGACCCCATATAAAGACAGGGACAGGCAGCAGGGATCTCTCCACGTGCCCAGTGTTCCTCCCCAGCCCTGGGTGTCGAACAAGCCACTCGTAGCATTGTTTGTTTGCCTCAGAAAATGGTTTTTGGACTCCTGTGTCCTTGTCAGGAGCGAGTAGAAACCTCCTGTGATGAGGCAAACACACATTTCCCTGCGTGTCTCAGGAAGCCATTTCCTGAGGAAAACCTCTCAGTCTTTGCCTTTCCCAAATATAACCGGTTATAACCCTGTTTTGCTCAAGTGCTTTACAATTATTAGTTTATTATTTGAGTGTGATTGTGTTCCAAGAGCAGCTCTTTGCAGAACGAGCTCGGGTGCTGTTCTTACAAGTAGGTATTATTTGCTTTATGTAATTGTGGAGCTTCAGTTGCCTTGGCAACGTTAACACAGTTTCAAATTTAGAAACTAATTTGTTTTCTGTCACTTTGCTCTTTACCGTTAAGGAGACAAGCTGTTTGCTATTAAATAAAACTTAAAAAGGAGGAGAGATAAAACATGCATAAAAATACAGTGTGTAAAATATCATGTAGCATTCACTTGGAGATGAAGGGGAAACCAATGGCAAGGCCAGGAGGGAAATTCCTCTGTTCCTTAGGAATTAAGTGGAAGCCTTATATATATTTTATATATATATATAAAATGTATGTACTTTATATATATAAAATATATATCAATATGTGTGTCTGTAGAAATACATCCAATGGATCTTCTGCAAAGAACTGGGAGGACTGGACTCCCAAATTCCTGGGTTTATAATCCCATTTCTGCCACAGGGAGGGTCACTTGGCCTCTTTAATTTTTGGCCACAGTAGTGACAATGTGCAAGTCACTGAATTAAGGAAGTTGCTGAATCCAGAAGTGAGTTTTTGTTCTTTTTCCTACGACTGAGATTTCCTGGTGTTTGCCTGCCTGGCACGTGTTTGTCCAACCTGTTCTTTAAAGCTCTCCTGCTGGAGATCCCTAAATAATCTGTTCCTCTAACTAGCTCTCCTCAGCTAGAGGAAAAACATCCCAATATCCCAGTGAAGTCTTCCCTGCTCCTGGTTAAACCCATTTCTCTTGGATTGTTCCCAGTGGGTTCAGGCAGAACATCCTTTCTCCTTCATTGCAGGAACTTTTCTCATGTTTAAAAGCTGCTCCCAGGCCTCTCCTTGAGCATGTGAGGGATGCAGGAAACACCAAAATTAGAGATTATATGGAAAACAGAGGGAATTCTTTGCCAGGAGCAGCAGCCAGATATCCAAACCACTCCTAATCCCGAGTTCAGCTGAGGCCATGGGTGATATCCAAGTTTTGAGGTGCAGCTGGATGGGAGGAAATCTGTGGGAAGGGGGATCACTTATTTTGCTGATGGAAATTCTGGGTATTAATGCATTTAATTCTGTTCTCACCCCAAAATGTGAGGGACACTTGCATTACCTGCATCATCTGAGGGATTTCTTTCATGGGAAAGAAAGGGCACTTTTCTTGTCACTGTTTCCCCCTTAAAGTCAGGAAATTTGGCCCTGTTTCAGAAAGAACTTAAATTTATGTTTCACCTTGGAGGGACTCAAATGCCTTCTCGAGCCCAAACACATATTCTAATGGGTCACTGCTCTAATTTTGTGTTGTGTGGATTAGATAAAATGGAGGCAGGGGAATTTATTTTGTTGGATGACTTAGTTCAGACCACTGGCTTAAAATAAAAAAAAGGCAGGAAAATTTAAGAATGAAAAAGCAAGCCCTCCAAACCTGCTGGTCAGTGTTACTGTGCAACATCTCAGGCTGTTTCAAGGGGGATTCAGTCTGTATTTTTTGGATATTTCTGTGTTTTATATTCCTACATTTTGTGTTAGTATGAATAGATAAAATACTTAAATTATATGGTGCATCACCTCAGAGCAAAGAGCTCTGTGCTCAGAACTTTCCAGTGATTTTAGCAGAGGATTCCTCAGGAAAAACCCATGGAAAGCATCACCTCTCAGTGCTCACAACCCCATTAAAAGGGCAGGGAATCTGGGATACAGGACAACAGGTGAATGTGACTGGCTTTTGTCCAACTTGTGTGTGTGTTCTCTGCTTAAATTGCCTGTGAAATCATGAAAATGCAGAGTTGGAAGAAACATTTCAGGTGCTCACCAGCTTTCAGGAGGTTACTGGGCTTCTGCTTCCTAAAAAAAAAGAAAAAAAGGAAAAAAAAAAATTAAGAATTTGGCCTTATTACCAATAAGTGGGTCAGTCTGCAAATGGATAAGAAAGGACTGAAAAGAAAAGGTGGAATAAAAAGTGCTGCTGGCAGAGATAATAATTTCCCCCCATTCCTTCTGGGAATGCTCTGTGGGAAAACAGGCTCATTTTTAAGGAATTGGGAGAGCTTTCTTTATGTTCCTTTATATATTTAATGCCTTCTCCACTTTTTTGGGGTTTTGTGGGAGCTTGAATTTTTAGACTATTCTTGTAGCTTTGGATTAAAATGTGATGTTTCCTTGGAGGCAAAGGTGGTATTTTGTATTACATAATATGATGGGTTTGGTGCTTGTTTTAAACAACATATAAATCAGCCTGGAATCCTTACAGCAACCATAAAATATTGATGTTCCTGCTGGAAAAGTAGGTCTTTCAGATTAACTTTTTTTTAATAGAGTCCAAAGCCAGGCATTTTTAAATGACTAGAAGAGCAGGTTGGTGACCTGAGCCAAGCAGGTGCAGTTTTGGGTTGTGGGAGGTGGTTTTTTGTTCACATGTGGAAAAACTGCAAGGCAATATCCAAACTCTTCATGGAATCGTGGAATGGTTTGGGTTGGAAGGGAATTTAAAGGTTATCCAGTTTGCCACCCCCTGAGAAATGCATTTATGTGAGGTTGTCCAGGAGCATGGTGAGCTCAAAACTTGGTCAGTTGTCCCCACATTTAAAGCAAAAAGGTATAAAGTGAATTTAATTTCTATAAAATTATTCTTCCCAGAACGTTAATGAAAATTACAAACAGGATTCCAAGATGATTTTATCTGTTCTGGGTGCTGAAATTTTGTTTAAAGAGCCTTTAAACTGATGAAAAACTCTGATTAAAGATTCAGTACAGCTGAAAGGTGTGCTTATATAATTTACATTGTACTCAAATTAAAAAA